>NW_028327174.1:37839184-38142214 GCF_987537825.1 Furipterus horrens
AAAAAAATGCACACACCAAATATTATTGCTTATATAGTTTTATTTTAATGCTCTTCATATTTTGCTTAACTGTCACACAGATTTCTCTTAGTTGACAGACTCTTTAATTGTAAGTATCATTAACAAGCTTATAATCCAGCATAAATGTTCTTAATTTAATTTAGCCTCATGCCTGGAACATAGTATGTACTGTTGTTGCTGAGATGCCTGCTGCTGCTGTTGATACTATTATTATTGCTACCTTCTTAATCACCTGTGAGTTTAACACCCATCATAGCACCATGCATGATAAACAGTGAGTGACTGGATGGTTACTGTGGTTACCTAAGGCTATCGTTCTAACCTGCATGTAGGTGCCCTGGGATGCTGCAGTGAACACTCAACGGTGCTGTAGGGTATTTTAAGTATTAGAGGGCAATACAGAGATACTACAGATCTCATGGGAACTAGATAAATGACTATTTTGTCCATACTAATTTGTCTTACATTTCTTTCTGTTATATAGTATGTCAGTGAATCTGGGTTTGGTTTAGGGGTGGCTGTGATAAAAAGCAAATACCATGCAAATGTCAATGTGGAACCAGAAATGAGATTGTTATTGTTCAATCATATGTCAGGATTTGCGAAGTTGCGCCATGCCAGGTGTGGACAAAATTCATGAATAAGTGACCGTGGTTGAGATCGAAGTGAAAGTATTTTTCTTTCAATTCTTGTGTATCTTAAATAGCTGTTAAATTATGACCCAATTAATTAATAAATGGAACAGTTAGGTATTTCTTTTGACTTAGAGGCCATCATGAAAAGATTACTCAGGCAGCAGGAAGAGCCTTGAACTGAGAAAGTCTGGGAAGCTTTAACCTAATGCATACCCACTTTATCAGGTGTTCTGGGGGACTCAATAAGTATAAGATATAAATCCTACACTTAGGTAGATTTTCTTTGAATTGAGGAATCAAATTACTCATTCTCTGATGGTGATTTATGCACCTAAATTCTGTACAAGATACTATATTAGAGTTCTAGTCATAAAGACTATGAACTATGATAAAGATAATCGCTCACTTCAAAGGGATCTCAACTTGGTGAGATGGACAAGTGAAGCAGTTATACAGTTATGAGTTATAGAGTGCTTTTAGAGATAAGTGTAGAGTGCTCCTTGAGCAGGTACAAGTGGTAGAAGATCTGGAACATTTCAGACAAGGCTTATAGAGATGATAATGCTTAAACTGGATTGTGCAGGAGGAGGAGTAGACTTCGTTATCAGAAGAGAGGGATAAGGGGAAATCATTCCAAGCTGAGAGAGCTTGGAACTGCTCTCTCAGGGAACTGCAAATTGAACACTTACTATGTACATGACAAAAAAGTAGTTTCCACAGAGGTTACAAACATGAATGAGACTGCCATCGTCTTCGGGATCTTACAATGAACTAGGGAATATGTCAGATCCATAAATTGCCCTAATGTGAGACAAAATGAGATATGACAAAGCGTGTCTGGTTGAGGCACTTAAAAACACAAAGGAGGGTTGCATAGTGGGTGGTGGGTAGCTATATGACAGAAATTGAAAATAAATGTTTCTTGGGAAAGTAGTATAAAACACAGATTGAATTTATACACTTGAACAGATCACAAGAACTTTGAAGTTAGCTAATCAGACTCACCTTTATTACTACCAGAAATAGAATGCCACTGAAAACTTCATTGACACACGAGTGACCAGGGCTAAATATTCTTTGTAGATAGTTACTTTGGCAGCCTTAAATATGATGAGTCTGAAGTTAAAAATACTCCCTAGAAGTTGCTAGAATACTTGTCATGCAAAAAGTGGGCAGCCTAGCCCAAGTGATGGCAGTTAAAATGGTGAAGAAAAGACAAACATTTTGGAGGGGAAAGACTGGACCTGGTGACTGCAGATAGGATATGAAACCAAACATGTAGCTGAGATGTCAAATTTCAGCAACTGATAAAATTAATATGACCTGTATCTGGGGCAAACAACCAGTAATTGATCTTTTTCAGTGTGATTCTGTTCTGAGAAATAGTGAGTAAACAGAATACATTTTAATAAACTGGTAAGATTTAAGTGCTTTTGAGTTCTTTAGTTATATCATTTATTGCTAATAATTTTATTTTCAAGTAACAAATATTCATTGTATTGAAGTTATTTATAAAAAGAATATTTAAGCATTTTGGTACTTCTGTTTTAAGAGCTTTACAGTGTGATAGATTTATCCAAGCAAGTGTGGTTAAGGACCATTATATCCCAGAGATATATTAATGTCTGTGTTTCACAAGTTACCTTGTAAATTGTTTTACCACGCTACTGCAGATTTTTACTGAATCCTCTGTGCAGCGATATCATTGTTCCTATCCACATCAAAGTATTGTGACAGTAGGAAAAATGTGTTGCATGACAAATAGAAACAAAGCAGAATTTAGAAATTAAATAATCTTTTGTAGAACTTGTTTAAAGGGGAAAAAATCTTTAACTTGTAAATCTCTTTTTTGAGTAAGGAGAAACAGGAGATTGTGAACATACGACCAGCCTAATTTTTAAGAAAACCAAAGATAATTTCTAGAAATGAAAGATAATAGTATTGGAACTTAAAACTTAATGAATAGAATTTTTTATTCTGCCCATTACAACATAAACTATATGGGAATAGTTCTTTTACACACACACACACACACACACAGACACAAACAACAACATAAAAGCTGTACAATGTATATAAAACAGCTTTATGAAGGCATTGTAGAACAACAAATGCAGATGGGATTTGAGGAATTTCAGTGGCAGAGAAAATGAAAATGTTCAAGGTAAACTTTACAATCAAGATTAAAAAACATTTTGTACTCGGCAGCATGTAGAATTAAAGTTCAAGCAGAAAACATCAGTCTTAAAAAGTTGATGAGGCAGAAGTTCAGGCCTTGCCAAAGGGCAGATTTTCAGAACAAATTCTAGAACAATAAAAATTAGTATTCAGATATCCACCACTTCACAAGACAGTAGCCAAATCCTAAATTGCATATGCAGAGGGAAGTCTCTTAAAATCCATCAACAAAAAAAGAAAAGTTGGGAGGCTGAAGAGCTGACCAGACACTTTGGGGAAGTAAAGTTGGAGGCTAAGTCCTGGGAAGGTGGATGGGCTTTGGTAAATCAAGGGCTTCCATTCGAGAACCTCACAAAGGGCTTACTTTTCAGAATGAAGGCTACAACCTAAAACTAAGAGCAGTATACAAATGAACACGTAAAAATGGCCAAAGGCATGTGAAAAGGTACTCAATATCATTTTTCTTCCAGGAAGTGTGACTTAAAACCACAGTGAGATACCAGTGTATCCCTGCCCTGGGTATGAGTTTGATTAAAAGTCACTGACATTACTAAATGTTGATGATGATGATGCAGAGCATCTGGAGCTCTCATACATTCTTGGAGGAAGTGCAAATTTGTCTACCCACTTTAAAAAACTGTGTGGAAGAATCTACTAATTGGATCAACACATGTATACTCTGATATCCCCCATTTCCACAATTATGCATACAGGCATACCTTGGAGATATCACAAGTTCATTTACAGACCACAACAATAAAGCGAATATTGCAATAATATGAGTCACGCAGATGTTTTTTCCTAGTGCATATAAAAGTTATGTTTATGAAGCCCCGGCTGCTGTGGCTCAGTGGGTTGAGCGTCAGCCTGAGAGCCAAGTGTCGCTGGTTCGACTCCCAGTCAGGGCACATGACTAGGTTGCACGTCAGGTCCCCAGTTGGGGGTGCGAGTGAGAAGCAACCACACAGTGATGTTTCTCTCCCTCTTTCTCCTTTCCCTTCTCTCTAAAAATAAAATAAATAAACAAACAAATAATTTTTAAAAAGTTATGTTTATGCTTTATCATAACTTTTAAATGTGTAATAGTATTATGTCTAAAAACAATGTACATACTTTAATTGAAAATACCTTATTGCTAAAAAATATTAACCATCAGCTGTGCCCTGAGTGAGCTGGAATTCTTTTGCTGGTGGAGGGTCTTGCCTCGATGTTGATGAAAATGCAGTATCTGTGAAATGCAATAAAGAGAAGGACAATAAAATGAGGTACGCCTACACTTGCAACAGAAGTTAATGTCCACTGAAAGATGTGAAAAGGAAAGATAACAGATACTTTATTCATAATACTCCAAAATGGAAATTTTCCAAATAACCATTAGTAGAATGGATGAGTAAATTGTAGTATATTCATACACGGAACACTACACCAAAATAAAAAGGACAAACTAATGATACGCTCTACAATATGTATAAACCTCAAAAACATGTACAATAAAAGCCAGCCACAGAAGCATAGATACTGTGCTCTTATTTTTATGACCTTTAGGAACGGACAAAAATAATCTATGATCTATGATGATATAAATCACAGTAGTATTTATTTATGATGGGGAGAAACATCGGAGATGTTTCTGAGGCATAGAAATGGTTTTTTTTCTTCACTGGGTGGTGGGTAGGTGGAGCTGTGTCACACACACACACACACACACACACACACACACACACATCTCCATACACTTAAGGTTTGTGTTTCACTATGCATAATTTTTTTAAAAAGCTGAGCACAAAGGAAAAATACTGCAGTTATTTTTAAAATAGGTTTTTTTGAATTGTGAGAAGCATCTAAGTTGTTACTTCAGAGAAAATTGTAGCCTTAGATACCTATATTAGAAAATAGAACAAACTGGAAAATAAGGGCTAACACTCTCAATTTATTAAAGAAGTTAGAAAAGAAAGAATAGAGTAAGCCAACTAAAATAGAAAGAAATAACAGTTATGAAAGATAATCATGACATAGATTGGAAAGTTTCAAAATACTGTACTTCATTTTTTAAGACATAAGTTCATAAATTTTTGACAAGATTGATGAAGAAAAAGGGTGTTATTAATGCACACTATTGGAGGAATGAATCAGGCAATCTAACATAGATGCGGTACAAATGTAAACTTATAAAAGCAGTGTTAATAAAAATGCCAATCAATTGTTAAGCTTAGATGAAATGAAAATTTCCAATATAAATCCCAAAACTGAGGCAAGAAGAATTAGAAATGCTGAATAATTCTATAACTATAGAACAAACTGTATCTGTAGTTTAAAATATTTATACTCATACATCTTGATAAAAAATAAATGTAGACACTCCCTTCTTCGGCAGATGGAACTCAGTCTACCTCTCCGTAAGTGCTGGCTTGATTTAGTTGTTCAAATTAGTAGACTCTAGAAAGGGAAAATATACTAACTTATACTAGAAAAACCTGGCAGATATCACTTTAACTGAATGTTCAAGTTCACATCTTCAGTGATAAATTATGTTTAATGTCATATGATGTGATGAGAAGCATACTTCATCTTTATTATTCTTTTGCAAAATCCATAACCCTAGTCTAATTTTAAGAAAAAAGAGACAAATCTAAATTTCTTCAAATACCTGAAAAGTACTTTTCACAATTATCAGTGTCATAATAAGGAAAATCTAAAAGACTGTCAGATTAGAGGAAAGTAATGAGATATGATATCTGAGCACAACCTATGATACCTTAGGTTAATCCTGGAACAGGAAAAAATATTAGGGGAAACTTGGTGAAATACAAGTCAAATCTGTAGTCTATTATTATTATATGATGTTATATTAGGAGAAGCTCGTTTAAAGGTATAAAGTTGTTTCAATATAAAGTTTGATACCTTTTTTCTAAAACATACCTGGTTACAAAGAACAGATAGAATACTCATTTTTATCTACTCCCTTCTAAAACCCCATTGAAATAAAATCTTTTGAAATGGAACCCTAAGCTAGAACTAGAGACAACCGAGAATACCAGTATACATTGTAGAAACTCCAAAAGCTTACTAGTTCATGGCACCAGATACCTCTGAAAGTGGGAATGGAGATGAAGCTTCAAATAGAAGGAAAGTTTAAAAATCTGTTAAATACACAGATAGATCCCCACTCATTCTTTCCAATCTTGGCAGAAAAATGAGGTTCTCTGCAAATAGATAGAAAGATAGATAAATATAAACAAACAAACAAACAAATAAATTGCAGGGTCTCTGGACCAGGGATCACTAAGCACGGTTGTAGATACAGGTGCTATAATGAAATGGTGTAAGGAGGAAAGCAAGGTGAAAAATTTCATGCTGCTTATTGAGGACTGTAGCTATTTTTTTCCATCCCAACTCGTAGAGTGCTGACAACCAGACAGGAAATTGGAAGATTTTTTTCTGAGGAATCTAGACAGCTCAAGAAAAAAGACCTAAATATATTGGTATCAAAAATTGCCCAAGGAAACAACTCAGCCAGATTGCTCTGCTATTAAGATCACAGTCGTAAACCACAACTGCAGGCACAGAGACGTTACTCAGCATTTTCATGCTCCACTCTTTAAACATGAGCAAATAGTCAAGTATGAAGAGTCAAGTTCTCATGAAAGCAGAGAATAAAAGAGATGCTGCGGAGACATGAACAGTTTTTAAAAAGACATTAATGTCTTCAGCAGTAAGAGAAGATTTTACATCAATGACATATTAAAAAATTTAATTCTGGTAGAAAGTTAAAAACAAAAACATGTTATGAAGTTATAGAAGTCCTCCCGAGAAATGGGTCAAGAATACAAAGAAATGAAAACAGGAGTGAAAAGATCAGAAAATAGTTAACTCAAGACATTTATTAGTTAAATCATGGGATTTTGAAAAATAAACAAAATAGAATGCAGGAAATAATTTTATTATTATCATTATCATCATCATCATCATTATTATTAATATTAAAGTAAAAAATCCCAGATTAGCAGGACATGAGTTTCTGGATTATAAAATATGAATTTCTAGATAGGCCTATAACTAGGTTTTTCAGGAATGTCGTGAGAAACAGGGCTAAATGCATAAAAGTTCTAATACAGGGAAAAAAAAATCAAAATTTGCAAATGATGAGGAATCAGAAGGAAATCAGATTCAACAATCATTAAAACTGCATTATAAACAGACAAAGGAGACGTACCTTTTCTCAGGAATCTCCTGGAGGGAGGTGCTCTATCAAAACAAAAAGGAAGCATCCCATGGTATTTAGAAAGCTGGAGATGCTTTTCAAGAGAGATGTAGTGGATCCCCAGAAATATGCTGCCCAAATAGGCAGCTATGTAACAGAGCTAAAGAACAACCAATCCAGTTTGGAGATATGTCTCCAAGAAGATAAACATAATAGAATTTCTGCTATATTTGAAACTATTGACTAGATAGTTAGACAATTAGAATTTGGAAATCAATTCATAATACACATTTGCTCAGGCCAATATAATGTTGCTTTAGTAACACTATCTCATTTCTAAGCCCAAGTCTTAAGAGACCTTACATTCTTTTCCTTTTTTTGCAACTCTGTCCAGCAACTATGTGAAAAATCCTAAACTAGTCTGCTGGAGAATGGGAGATCCAGGAAGGAGAGACAGGCTATTCTATCTGATTTCATTCTAGTAATAACAGCCAAGTCCATCCCAGCAATTGATTACAGATACCTGGGAGAGCCCAGCCACGACCAAGAGAGCTGTGCAGCTGAGCCCAGCCCAGATTACCAAGGCAGAATTGTGACCTAAATCAGGGATTGCCAAGCTTTTTCTATAAAAGGCTGGATAGTAAATATTTTGGATTGAATGGGCCAAGAGGCTTAATTGAGAATATTGTGTAGGTACTTAAATAATGAAAAATCAAACAGTTGTTTGCAGGTTTTTTATGGATGAAACTAAAAATACAGTAATAATAATTTTATACATAATATATATCTAGTGAATTTTTTTCAGAGGTGGATTTTGCTTTATTGTGGTTTATATAGTTAGGTATCCCTATTATCAAAAATAATTGCAAGTATTCATTTATTAATGCTAATATGAATGAGATTCTACATTCATATCATCTTTTAAAATGTCTTTCACACAGATAGGTACTGCCAAATGTTGATATCAATCGATGAGTATATGATTTTAATTGAACATATTCATCACTTGACAAGCATTTTTACAGTTAGAATCTATTAATATTTTCCATTTAGCATATAATTATAATGCAGGCTAATTACTTTCAGCTAACAGAGGAACGTGTCTCAGATGCACAGTAAATGGAATTTGAAATATGGAAATTTCATTTGTACTTCCATCAGTATTTGAAAAGGACTGATGGAACTGTAGTTTGAGTTCATAGATTTGTGTAGGAATGGAAGTCTCATTTCTCTTTTTAACTGTTGATGTGCAGAAATCGTATAAAGCAGTTTAACTACTTGTAATTCAAACACTCATCTTCTAAGCTGTATTTTCACAACCATGTGAAACTTTTAAAATAATACATAATTAAATAATTAAATATACTGTATGTAGAAACAAAAAATAATTAAAGCACACACTTGTCCCAGAAAATATTTGGTATAATTGTTTACTGACCACAGACCACAACTGAGTTGATTGCTGAGATTTGTTCTGTATTTTGACTGTGTTTACAATCCTAAACTATGTAAAATGCGCTGATAAAGAACAAACAACCACAGACTGTTTATTGATTCAAGATCCTGTGATTACTGAAATATATGGTAGATTTAATGGATACTAAAGCATAACTATACTTCAAGCAATAAAGATAAATTTTAAAATCTTATACAGATTATTTCATATAAGCTTTTAGCCCTTAATGACATTCATTGTGACTTATTTTAACAGTATAGAAACCGATTCAATTCATTCACTCCTTCAGAAATTAGTATATAGAACTCTTTCTTCAACACTTAAAAACTAGTTATGTAATTATTTGGATATGATTTCTTGCATAAGTTTTTAGATAAAAAATATTTAGTATATGATGAGAAATATAATTGAGTATTTTAACAAACCATAATCATATATCCAAATGTATGTTTTTTCCTCCAAACTATTTACCTTAGAGCAACAGTGTTATTCAGCTGGAGGTCATCTAGTGAGTAGATGTCAAGTATGCTGTGTATCACAAGACACCGTACCCCCAGCAAAGAATTATCAATAGTCTGAGGTTGAGGAACCTTTCCTTAGAGCATATACCATGTTCCAATGGTGTGGCCATTACTCAAATATTCTAGAATATAGTCTTTTAGAATTGCCCATTTGAATATACTCATTGTGTCAAATCATCATTCCTTGTTAGGTATATTTTGTTTTGGACTAATTCTCATGACTCATTGGGACAGTTTAGTTCATTCGTAGAATTCAATAAGACATTCAGACACATATTCACAGGTATTGCATAAATGCATACAAAATTATTTAATCATCTCCAACTAATTCAGAATTTGGATTGGTTAGAAAATGGAAGCTTTCAACTTTCCTTGTTCCATATTTAAAGGAATTTGTTTATTGACAAGTACTTTTTAAGGATGGATTTCAGAACCTTGACTGTCACCTAACACCTATTTTGAGATGAGAGGATCAAGGAAAAGTTCCTTGGTAAATGTTTTTTTGACAGTGTAAAAATTATAAAATTCTCAAAAATGTAGACCGAGCATGTAATATAAACTCTCAACCCCCCCAAAAAATGTCAATTGAAGAACATATTAGTAAACTGTTCATGTTTGGTTTTTTTCCTAGATATATTCTTTTTTAAATATTGACCTTTTGCTTTCAAACAGGTCTGGGCAAATTAACCAGTATGACCCTTGCTAGATAGAAATTCTGATTGACATTTAATTTGGGACAGATTGAGCTTTTACATTCAAATAAACCAGGTCTGCATAGCTCACCTGCAGTCCTAAAATTCTAAAAGCTCCGAAAACTGATTTTTGTAACTCAGCTGTTGGCAAAAACCTAGCCTGACCTGAACAAACGTGAAGCTATTATACTTTTAATCTACCCCCAGAGTTGAATATTCATATTCCTTATTACAGAACAATTTGTGTGAATTATTTCAAGGAGTTTGTTAATATATGTAATATTTTTGCCTTGTAAAATCTGAAAATTTTCAAATTCCAAATTATTAAGTATGAAATCAACAAAAATTTTAACTGTAAATGCATTTACTTTAAATATTCTTATTTGTTCTTTTTTTTTCTTTTAAAATCACAATAGTTTATCAACTTTTTTCCAAATAATTATGGAAGTAACTCAGTAGTTTATCATTTTATCAATGGAAGTAAAGCTTATTGACAACAAAATAATAACAATTTTCAAAGCCACCATTTTAAGGATTTTCAGATTTGTGACTTAATTTTATATAGGAAAAAAATCAAAATGTTGAGAGTATACCAGTATTAATGTGGGAAGAGTACGTGATCAAGCAAATGGTAAGAGATGATATGTGTATTGCTAATATTTGCTATGAAAAATGTGTCTCACATAATCTTTTTAAAATGCAGAATGAAATTAAGATGTCATTCTTCCTCAAAAAAATGTTAAGACTAAATGTAGTCAAGAATATAAGAACACAGGCATTTTTATGGAAAATAAATTTGTGCAAAATGTCAAAAGCTATAAGAAAGTTCCAGATTATATCCTTTAGCTGAAATGATTTTACTTCTTGAATTGATCCTAAGGAATTATATCACATGCATCACAAAGATACATATATTAATGTTCATCATGGCTTTATTCTGTTAAAAACAACCAAAATATCCAAGAGTAATGATTGGTAAAGCAAATTATTATATTTATATCCTTATAATGAAATATAAATTGTAAAAGAATGTATAATGGCCTAAAATACTCAAAATATATTTTAACTGAAAAATGCCATAGTTAGAAAAAACCCATGTGGGGTATATGTGTATTGTTTTGTGTTCATATTTTTCTGTACTTTAAAATTTTCTACATTAAGTATATTCAGAATAGAAAATTGTTAATATTTCATATTTTCTGCATCATACATACATATCTAAAATTAGCCTTGGCCATGTGGCAAGGTTGGTTAGAGTGTCAGCCCATGCACCAAAAAGTTGTGGGTTTGATTACTGGTCAGGGCACATACCTAGGTTGTGGGTTTGATCCCCAGCTGGGGCTCATACAGGAGCCAACCAATCAATGCAATGTCTTTCTCCTTCTCTCCCTCTCCCTCTCCCTCTCCCTCTCCCTCACCCTACCCTTCCCTCTCCCTTTCTCTCCCTTCCTCTCTTTCTACAGTCAATACAATTATATACTTGGGTGAGGATTTTTTAAAAATTAAATTAATTGAGAAAAATTAAAAAACTACAAGGTTAAGAGAACAACAAGAACAACAAAATGAAGGAAATACTCAAGAAATTTCAAGGCATTTTGTAATTGAATGCCTGTCCAAAAAATGTTGCTGCCTATAAAGATACATAGAAGTTAAAGAAGGTTGTTTTGTGGAGTTCATCCAATCATGAACTAAATAGGACAAGGAGCAGAATAACAGTCAATAGGGGGGAGGGGGAGGGGGAGAAGGGGGATAAGTAAGGGAAGGGTTTAGTCAAGGAATGTGTATGAATGACTCATGGACATGGACGACGGGGAGGGATATGATTGTGGGAGAAGGGGTGGGCTGGGTAGGGGGAGCAACGGGGAAAAATGGGATAACTGTAATTGAAAAACCAAAAAAAAAATTTTTTTTTAAATGCTATTTTAGCAGAAAATATTACTACATTTAGAGGTGGTTTTTTTTTTTTCCTTTCAAAATTTTAGCTCTCTTTCTCCTTGTCTGAAATTCTGAAATCTGTTAGGTACCTGATTATTATTTCATTAAAATGGGGAGTACCATTTTTCTCCCTAGATTTCTCATTTCAAATATTAGCACAGAGGGTGGAATTTTTACCTCTTATTCATGGTGTCCAGCTCCCAACATCTTAACCTGGCAAGAGGACTAAACGAGCTGTAAATCTTACCGCCCAGACCACACTTGATTATTGTATGATGGGAAAATTAAACGTGAATAAAACAGCTAGAGCATTAGGGTGTTCTTGGAAGAATAAACACAAGTTGGAAGTCTTATGTGGATAGTGCAAAGTACAGGAAGGCAATCAATCATGTAAACATCAAATGAAAGGTTGGTAAGGAAGCCATTGGAGTCTGTCAGGCGCTCCCTGCAATAAATGGCTTATTCCATTTCTTTTCCCTTTCACTCAGTTTAGAAAGTGCATTCTGTGGAATCTCTAACAGATCTCAAAAGATTTTGTGACTTCTTACTCCTTTTCAAAGACACATTTTGAACAGAATGGGCTCAAACCTTTGAGAGGATTTTTAGTTAATATGAAATGGACACAAATTTTTTCATAGCGTGTACTTCCATGACTTTTTTTCCTCTTCCCACAAACAGGAAACTGTTAAGGCAGCAATAATAGAGGAGCAAAAACGAAGTGAAAAGGCTGTGGAAGAGGCAGTGAAAAGAGCAAGAGATGAATTGATAGAGTATGTAAAAGAACAGAAAAGGGTAAGTATCTCCTGAAGGGTTTTAATTTGTGCTTCCATAGACAGAAGCACCGACTTCTACATAATATTAAATTTAAAAATGTTTAAATGTTCTTTGTCATGTAATTTAGGAATATCTAAGATTATTTTCTGATATAATTATATTTCGTCGTCGTCGGCAGCCGTCCGTCTCGAGAGACGATGGTGTAGCTTCTTAAGAGTCTATCTGCACCGCCGAGAATGGCTGTGCGGTCCGACTCGGGAGTGACATCGTATCTGTCTCCTCCCGTGTTGAATTGACATCTTGCGATGACGCTGAAGCTACAGAGCCTGGGCAGGGTGATATGGAGGGTCTGCTGTTGCCCATGCAGCAGACCCCCCCTCTCTTCGCAGCTGAAGGGTCCAAGGGAAAGACGGAGTCAATACAGCTTGGGTTCAGGTGCGCCGCAGGAGTTGCCGGTGTTGACTACAACATCAAACCGCCTTAGGGACTCCGGCTCCGGATTTTCTGTCGGGGTTTACTCCCTTAGCCTTTCCCCTGAAGAGGTATGCCGCAAGGCAGCGGAGGTTTTTTTTTTTTTGGAGTCAGAGTTTTCCTTCTCTGATGTGCCCTGACTGGAAGATCGAACCAGCGACACTTAGCTCGCAGGCCGACGCTCAATCCACTGAGCTAAACCAGCCAGGTTGATATAATTATATATTCTAACAGTTATATCTATAGACATAAATCCCATTTATCAATAAAAAAGCTACACAGTAATTATTTGCCACACTCCTAGAAATGACCTGTACCATATTCAATTTAAGCTTACACTCATGAAGAAAGGAGACAGTTCTAGATTATTTTTGAGGTAACATTGGTTTATGACATCATATAATTTTTAGGCCTAAAATATTATAATTTAACACATGTATATACTGCAACGTGTTCACCACCAAAAGCCTAATTTCCATCTGTCCCCATACAATTGACCCCCTTTATCCATTTCACCCTCCCTCCACCCCTTTTCCCTCTAGTAACCACCAATCTGATGTCTGCCTCTGGGAATTTGTTTTTGTTTTGTTTTGCATTTTTCATGCCACATAAGTGAAATCATATGGTATTTGTCTTTATTTATCTGCCTTTTTAAAATTAGCATAATACCCTCACGGTCCATCCATGTTGATGCAAATGGCAGGATCTCATCTTTATTATGCCTCAGTAATATTCCATTGTATCTACAGTTGACCTTTGAACAGTTCAGGGGTCAGGATCTCTAACTTCCTGCACAGTCAAAAATGTGTGAATAACTTTTGACTCCCCCAAAACTTAATTACTATTAGCCTACTGTTGACTGGAAGCCTTAGTGATAACATAAACAGTCAATCAACACACATTTTGTGTGTTATTTGTATTGTATCATTTGGTATATTCCTACAAAAAATGCAAGCCAGAGAAAAGAAAGCTATTAAGAAAATCATAAGGAAGAGGAAATGTATTTACAGATTTTACTGAAGAAAATTGTGTATGAATGGACATGCACAGTTCAGATTTGTGTTTTTCTCAACAATCAACTATGCATATCACATCTTTATTAATTCATCAGTGGATACTTAGGTTATTTCTATATCTTGGCTATTATAAATAATGCTGCAATGAACATAGGGGTGCATACATCTTTTTGAAATAGTGCTTTTGTATTCTCTAGAAGTACAATAGCTGGACTATGTGGTAGTTCTTAATCTTTTGAGGAATCTTCATAGTGTATTCCATAGTGGCTGTAATAATGTACATTCCCATCAACAGTGTATGAGGGTTTCCTTTTTTTCAAATCTTCTCCAACACTTATTATTTCCTGTCTTTTTTATTATTATTAAATTTATTGAGATGACATTTGTTAATAGGGTCGTAATTATTTCAAGTGTACATTTCTATGGTACATGATCTGTATGTTGCCATTTTGTGCCCACCACCCAAAGTCAAATCATCTCCGATCACCATATATTTGGTCTCTTTACCCTTTACTATCCCACCCCCCCATTATTGTTTTTCTGGTAACCACCATACTATTGTCTATGTCTGTGAGTTTCAGTTTTATATCCCACATATGAGTGAAATCATATGGTTCTTAGCCTTTTCTGACTGACTGACTTCACTCAGCATAATATTCTCAAGGTCCATCCATGTTGTTGCAAATGGCAGTATTTCTCTCTCTTTTTACGGAGAGCCATTCTTACACGTGTGAGGAGATATCTAATTGTGGTTTTTGTTTGCACTTCCGTAATAATTAGTGATGTTGATCATCTGTATGTCTTCTTTAGGAAAATGTTTATTCAAACATTTTTTAATTGGATTTTTTGAGGTTTTGTTGTTATTGTTTAGTTGTGTGAGTTCTTTGTATAGTTTGTATATTAACCACTTTCCAGTTGTATAATTTTCAAACATTTTCCCATTCAGGAGGTTGCCTTTTCATTTTGTTGATGCTTTCCTTTGCTGCGCAGAGGCTTCTTCGTTTGATATAGTCCCGTTTGTTTATTTTTGCTTATGTTTCCCTTGCTATTGGAGTAAAATCCACAAATAACATCACTAATGCTGATGTCAAGTTTACCATCTGTGTTTTCTTCTATGAACTTCATGGCTTCAGGTAGGTCTTACATTCAACTCTTTAATCTATTTTGACTATTCATGGTGTAAGATAGTGGTTTAGTTTCATTCTTTAGCATGTGGCTGTTTAGTGTTCCCAAAACAATTCTTTGAAAGGACTTTTCTTTCTCCGTTGTATGTTACTGGCTCATTTGTCATAAATTAGTTGTCTGTATTTGTGTGGGTCTATTTTCTGGGGGCTCAGTTCTCTTCCACTGATCTATATGTCTGTTCTTCTACCCATACTGTACTGTTTTGCTCATTATAGCTTTGTAATATGATTTGAAATCAGAATGTATCATATCTCCAGCTTTTTTTTTTTTTTTCCCTCTCAGGACTGCTTTAGCTATTCCGGGTCTTTTGTGGTTCCATACAAATTTTGGTATTTTCTTTTCTATTTCTGTGGAAAATGTCATTGGGATTTTAATAAGGATTGCACTGAATCTATAGATTGCATTAGATAATATGGACAGTTTAACAATATTAATTCTTTTAGTCCCTGAGCATAGGATATCTTTCCATTTCTCCTTCTTCAATTTCTTTCAGCAATGTCTTACAGTTTTTAACTTACAGGTCTTTTATGTCCTTGGTTAAATTTATTCCTCAGTATTTATTCTTTTTGTTGTGATTATACGTAGGAATTTTTTTAATTTCTCTTTCTGATAGCTCATGGTTAGTTTATAGAAATGCAACAGATTTTTGTGTATTGATTTTTGTACTGTGCAACTTTACTGTATTCATTTATTATTTCGACCGGTTCTTTTGGTGGAGTCTTTAGAGTTTTTTTATATATGAAATCTTGTTGCCTAAAAATAGTGACAACTCAAATTCTTCCTTTTCAATTTGGGCTCCATTTATTTTTATTGCCTGACTACTTATTGACTAGGAATGTAATTGTCAAGAATTCACCTTGGATTAATCTTGTTCTTAGAGGAAAAGCTTTCAGTTTTTTCCATTGAGTATGATGTCAACTGTGGGTTTTTATTATGTTGAGGAACTTTCCTTCTGTACCCACTGTGTTAAGTTTGTTTTTTTTTTAATCATAAATGGATGCTGTATCTTGTCAAATACTTTTTCTGCATCTACTAAGATGATCATATCATATTGATTTATTTATGGATGTTAACCATCTTTACATCCTGGAATAACTCTCTGTTGATTATGCTAATATATTGTTGAGAATTTTTATCTCAACAAGGGTGAGCAAAAGTAGCTTTACAGTTGTGAGTACACAAAACACAGTTTATTCTTGTATTATTATTTATTTGTTACAACTGTAAATCTACATCTGCCCACCCAGTATGTTCATCAGAAATATTGTAATTTTCCTGGTGTTTTGTCTTTTTCTGGTTTTGGTATCAAGGTAATGTTGGTGACATAAAATGAATTAGGAAGCATTCCCTTCTCCTCAGTTTTTTGGAAGCATTGAGGAAGATTAGTATTAAATCTTATTTGATTGCTTAGTACAATTCACCAATGAAGCATACTAGTCCAGGACTTTTGTTTTCCTGAAGATTTTTGATTACTGTTTTAATACCCTTACTAGTGATTGTTTTAGTAATATTTTCTATTTCTTCATAATTCAGTGTAGGAAGGTGGTATGATTCTAAAAATTTATCCATTTTCACTAAATTTTCTAATTCGTTGGCTTATAGCAATTGATAGAAGTCAACTGTAATATCTGTTATAACTACTCTTTTGCTTCTGACTTTTATTTATATGAGCCATCTCTCTTTTTCCTAATGAGTCTAGCTAAAGGTTTGTAATTTTTGTTTATCTTTTCCAAAAAAAGCACCTCAATTTTATTGATTTTTTTCCTATCATCTCTTTAGTCTCCATTTTATTTATTTCCTTTGACTTCTTCCATGAGCCAATGGATTTTAGTAGTATATTGTTTAATCTCCATCTATTTGTAATTTTTCTACTTTTCTTTTTCTAGTTGATTTCTATTTTTTATATCATCATGAGAAAATATACTTTATATGATTTCAGTCTTCTTAAATTTATTGAGACTTTTTTGTTTTAACATATATCCTTTTCTTAAGAATGTTCTATGTGCATTTAAGAAACTTGTGTGTATTCTGGTGCTTTTGGATAGCATGTTCTTTATATATCTATTAAGTTCATTTGGTTTAATTTGTTGTTTAAGGCTGAGGTTTCCTTTTATACTTTGTCTGGATGATGTAAATGCTGTTAAAATCCCCTCTTATTATTGTGTTGCTGTCAGTTTCTCCCTTTAGGTCTGTTAATAGTTACTTTATATATTTTGGTGCTTCTGTGTTCAGTGCATTTGTATTAACAAATATATGTCTTCCTGATGCACTGTCCCCATTATCATTATATAATGTCCATTTTGACTTTTGTTACCATTTTGGCTTGAAATCTATTTTTCTTTGATAACTACGGCTATTCCCACTTTCTTTTGGTAACATGCTTGGAGGACCATCTTTCACCCATTCACCTTAAGCCTATGTTTGTCTCTAAAGCTGAGATGTATTTCTTGAAGGCAACACATAGTTGGATATTATTTTATGATTCATCCAACCACTTCATGCCATTTTATGGTGAGTTCTAACTTTACATTTAGGGTAATTATTGATATGGGAGGACTTACTACTGCCATTTTATCTTTTATTTTCTGATTGATCTATATCTCCATTATTCCATTTCCCTTGTATTTTTGTCTGCCATTTTAGTTTGGTTGTTTTATCTGATGTTTTTTCCTCAGTTTTTTCTCTTTTGTTATGTTTTATGTTTTTGCTCTTGTTGATTGTTTTTTTGTGTGGTTAGAATGAGGTTTATATTTTAAAATGTCATAGATAAAGTAGTCCTTTTTCTGCAAATAGCATCTTCATTTGCCTATAGTTTGTCCTTTTATTCCTCCCTTTTTATATATCTGTTTTCACAAATTATTCCTTTTTATATTGTGAGATTATCACTGAATTAAAGTAGCTGTGGTCATTTTTAATGCTTTTTTCCCTTTAACCTTTATGCTGAAATGTAGTGTCTAACACCATATTCTGGGACAGAGTTGCAATTTTCTGATTCTGTTTGTCATCTTACTCAAATTTGTGTACTTAAACCTTTTTGTTCCTTTAGCTTTTGTTTGTTGAAGAAAGCCTGTATTTCCCATTCATATCTGAAGAATAACTTTGCCGGATAGAGTATTCTTGGCCATTAGTTTTTATCTTTCAGTATTTTAAATATGTCATTTTACTCTCTCCTGGCCTATAGAGTTTCTGCCCAGAAATTTGCTGATAGACTAATGGAAGTTCCTTTGTAGGTCACTGCCTTTTCCCCCCCATGGAATCCTTAACGATTCCTTATCATTGTCTATGACAGTTTTAATATATTTTGTCTTGACAAAGTCTCTTTGCATTGAGATAATGCTTTGTGGACTTGTATATGCAGTTTCTTCTCCAGGTCCGGGAAGTCCCCAGTTATTATTTCTTTAAATATATTTCTGCTCCCTTCTCCTTCTCTTCTCCTTCTGGTATATCTGCTATCCTTATGTTACCTTGTCTAATGGAGTTGTATAGTTCTTACAGAGGTTCTTCAATCTTTTAAAGAAGATTTTATTTATTTATTTTTAGAGAGGGTAAGGGAGGAAGAGGAGAGTGAAACATTAATGTGAGAGAGAAACATCGATCAGTTGCCTCTTATAAGTGCTCTGACCTAGGACTAAACCCACAACCTGGCATGCGCCCTGATCAGGAACCAAACCAGCGACCTTTCGCCTTTGCGTTACAAAGCACAGCCAGCTGAGCCACATCATTCCATGTCCTTCTTCACTTTTTCAAAACCTTAGTTTTCTCTTCTCTTCTACCTGAATAATTTTTAGATTTCTGTCTTCAAGCTCACTAGTTTGCTCTTCCATATGGTCTACTTTATTCCCAGTGCTTTCTAATGCTTTCTTCAACTCATTCATTGAGATCTTCAGCTGCACAATTTCTTTTTTGGTTCTTGTTTAGGACCCCAAACTCTATTTTAAAGTAGTCCTGTTCATTTAATTTTATTTCTGAGTTAATTGAACTTTCATTGAGTTTTTTTTTTTTTTCTTTTGTAGCTCATTGAGTTTCTTCATGACAGCACCTGTGCTGTGACTCTGAAGAGAAAATTCTGAACCAAAAATAGTCACTTGACTTTTCAGGAAGTGATATGTTCTCAGAAAACTATTTTTTTCATGTATAACCCCAAAGAGGCCAGTCCTTATTTGAGCTATACATTATTTTTGCTAATTTAAAATGTGCTTTTCAGATTAATGTTTGGCATTCTGTGTCCTCTGAAGTTTACAGTTTACAGTATGAGTCTCGAGGTTTATTCTACTCTTGTTACTGGGTTGACAGATTAAAACTGATTTAATCAGTATACTAATAGGAAGTTTATTACTTCCACTTTGGGATTTGGATTTTTTTTAATATTACATATTATGGAATGCTTTTAATATTTGAATGTTTCTATGTCTCTGATCATAAAAGCTATAAAAATGAAAGAGGATAAAATATCTGATAAAAGCACCAAATAATTACTAGTCTTCTTTTTATATATATTTAAAACTAAGATCTATATACTCTTCTTCCCAAAAATATTCATTTTTGTGTTTCAAGTTAATTTTTATGAACATCTTTGGGACTGGAAGTTTTTCACATAAAATAAGACATCTCAAAGCTTATAAAGTAATATTTAGAAAAGACAAATGTTTTTTAGCAAATTCATAATCTCCTCGACTCTTTCCAAAATATTAAACTAGGGCAACTCATCTCTGCTTCTTCCTTTGTAAGATGAATTTCTATTTGCATCAGAGAAGAACACTTTTCCAGAACAAAAATTTTCCTTTCTCCTCTCCAGCTTTTTTTAACTAGAGAGTCAACTTGAGATTTTCAACATTAGACACCTCAAAATCCCTATGGACCTTGGTTCCAACTGGACTTACATTACAGTTTGTGAAGTAATCTTTTGCTCTTGATGTTTTCAAAAGTCTTTGAAGAAAAATTCTAATGTTGTGTTAGTTCCTGTCTTTGTATGTCTTTTGTCCTTAACATTCTTTCCTTTGATATCATCTTACCCTTAACAAATTTACTAACACTGAAATAAAGACGCTTTTTTCCCCTGCATTTTTCCTTCAGTCTTTTACTTTTAAAAGATAGAGAAACACAGAATGAAAAATAAAAAATGCTTAACTTCTCAAATAAATTACATCTTACCCTTCCATATAAAATGCAATTAAATCACAGATAATCATAAAAGGTAACATATCTTTTTCTGTTTATCAACAATTAACAAGTTTTTAATCAGTATCCAATTCTTTTAAATATTAGAATTATACTTAGGTTTATACTAGACTTAAAATTAGAATTACAATAAAATTGTTTTACTTTTAAATTCCACTTAGCAGTTTTTTTCTAGCAAATCAATAGAAATGTGTCCAGTCTTTACAAATACATACTATTCATCTGGCCTAAACATCTTAGGTCAAAGTAGCTACCTGTACATAAACTAATTAACTGAATTATAATTTATACTCAAAGTACATCCTAAGTTTTTTAAGTTGAATACAAGTACTTATACTGTTAATCTAAATAATAGTAATAACCAAAAAGTATCTAATCAAAATATAAAACAAGGAGGACTTTTTAAATGATCAACTAGAAAAATAATTCAAATAAATAATGGATCAGTTCCAGTGATAAAAATGCCTTTCTTATAAATATTATAAATTACAGTTTTTTAAAAATTCTTCTGTAAAGTCTATCTTGTTAAGCCCAGCAAAAAATTATATTGAATTCACAAATTTAGTATGGAATTTAAAAGATAATTTTTACAGCTTCAGCTCTCATAAGTTTTCCATAAATTTAATAAAAATTGCATAATTCTTTAGTGAATTTAGAATTTGCCAATATAATTTGTACAATATATTGAGAAGAAAAGATAAACAGGAAAATATAAAAAGATTTTTAAGATATATTTAATTTGAGAATCATCAAGGTACCTGTAAGTGTAATTATTTTGGTTTCAAACTATCTTGAATATTATAAATTCTAGCTAAAGAAGGAGTTGCAAACTACAGCTCATGGGTTAAATCTGGCTTGCTGTTTATATTTGTAAATAAGGTTTGATTGAAATGCACTGCTGCATCCATTCATTTATACATTCTGTGACTGGTTTCGTGCTGTGGCAGAAGAGTTGAGTAGTTGACAGAGATCATTGGGCCCAAGTAAGCTAAGGTTATTTACCGTCTGGCCCTTTGTAGAAAAAGTTTGTCAACCCCTATTCTAAGTCACTGAAATCATCTTGCGGTGAAACTCTTTTCCTGTCAACCCTTTAAAATATTTATATATTTTTTATTGTGCCAAATTACAAATAGACAATTGAAATTCATTACGTGCTATTGTGAAAAATATTTCTCTCTTGATACCAATTGCCAGATAAGGAATTATGATATATTAGATCTGGTCATTAGTACCATAAACTTTATTTTAGCCTGAAGAAGATTAGAGAAAAGACAAGACAATATGGGTTAAGACCACATCCCTTGACATCTCCCTAGGGAGGAAGATTTTGTGGTTTACAATGACTTATGGCTCTTGGATTAGAATGAAGTGTTCCAACCCATTCCACAAGTTAAGACTGTTATACATGAGCTTCCTATAAGGGAGGAAGTATGAATAACATTCAGCAAGCAACAATCCTCACAGCCAAGCAGTGATTCCTAAAAAATAAAATCTCATCCAAATGTAATAAAAGATTATTATTTTTTCCTCTTAAGAACCTGAATGATGGCCTGTGTTTTCAAAATCACGCCAGGAAAATAATCTTCACTTTAGAGGTCCTTTTAATTTAGATCTTTAGAGAGGAATAAGATGGAATTATCTTTACTTCAAAAGTCTTATGGTCAAGACATTATCAGAATTTCTTAATTATAAAATAATTCATTTAATCTAGTTTTGCTGCAATATTTATGAGTCTCCAATTATTTATTAAAAGGCACAATTTAGCCAAACTGAACTCTCTAGTGTCTGATCCATTCTACAGTTACTTGAATTAACCATAATTGCAAGGCAAGTTATTTAATATCTTATAGCACCTTTCATTTTCATCTTACTGCTTTGGAACTCAGACGAGCTGATATCTCATGTCTCTTAACAGTTCTGAAATCTGCTAAGACTCTGAGTAACATTTTCCTTGACAACTGATTAATTTTTTGAGGGGCTTTAATTTTTGGTATAAATCAGTTTCATCATAGTAGTTCTTTTGTACAATATTAATACATTTGTGTAGAGAAATAATGCATTTACTCATCCTGAGGCAAGCTATATAGCTGTCTGCAAGAAACATGTCAGTAGTAATTCAGCATCTGCCCTTGTAAGTCATGATTTGGGTCTCATATTAGAAAATTTTATCTGATCAAGGCATATTAAAATGAATATTACACCCTAACATTCGGTTTTCTGTGCTTTCAATTGTACCTCATTTTTTAATGCCAAAGGGATTTTAACCTACTCCACATAACCTATGTTTTAATTTAAACCATCAAAAGTATACCATACAAATTTGTAAAGTTTCACCCATTTTAAGTGCACAATCACAAATAAATGGAAAGATAATTTGAATTTTGAAATAGCTAGTACAAGTCATTTTACCAAATGATATTTCACTATATCATAAAATTTTCCTCCTCTCTAAATTTAAAGAATAGAAAATCTGATTCAGAAGGGAAGTTAGTGAAACCAATGAGGTGACTAGAGGTTTGTAGTTTTTAGAAGTTAATATAGGCAATTAAAAAATTATATATGATTTTTCTGTCTTACACTTTTTTGAAATCTTATTTCATAAAATACACTTTAAAATAAGATTTATTGCTATCTTCCACTTTAATTTTAACAATCTTTATCTTATTTTGCTGAACTCATTTCCATAAAGAATAACTTTGAAAGAATTTACTGATATGAACAATTACATACTTTGGTGAGGCAAATCTGTTGATCATTTCCATTTCAACAGTGGGGTAATTGAGAAGATACTATAGACATAGCTTAACACTGAGATTAAATCCCATTTTTTCTGCTTCAAAAAATACAGAATAAAATTCCAACTTAAAAATAAAATTTATGTATGTGCAGATAAAAGGTAGTTTGGTGGAGCAATTAATGTATTCCTCTCTAGTTGATTTTTGGGATAGCATTATTGTTAAAACTAAAAATTTCTAAGTCAGACTATGGTAAATGTAAATGTTTATGTTTGAGTGATTTCATATCTAAAAATGTTTATCTCTGTTTTTGTGTAATAATTTAAAACGCTCATCTAAATAATCAGTCACTTCTTGAATTATAACAGTGACAATTGGCTTTATTCTTTGGTGAAAAGCTTAACTTTTTCTTAAATATTAAGATGACTCTTTTCCATTTGTATGCTGTATTAAAGTGCTTAAAATTTAAATAGTGGTAAGAATTGATTCAAATAAAAGACAAATCAACAAAGTCTAAGTGTTGACTTTGAGTCACGGTCTATAATAGTTAGAAATTGACATAGCTGATGGATATATTATCATTGAAGGACTTGGGTTAGACATAGCTTGTTGAGATAGTTCAAACCAAGTAAAGTTTTACTCAGGATAGCTAGATCGTCGTCGTCGGCAGCCGTCCGTCTCGAGAGACGATGGTGTAGCTTCTTAACTATCTGCACCACCGAGAATGGCTGTGCAGTCCGATTCGGGAGTGACACGGTATCTGTCTCCTCCCGTGTTGAATCGACATCTTGTGATGACGCTGAAGCTACAGAGCCTGGGCAGGGTGATATGGAGGGTCTGCTGTTGCCCATGCAGCAGACACCCCTCTCTTCGCAGCTGAAGGGTCCAAGGGAAAGACGGAGTCAATACAGCTTGGCTTCAGGTGCGCCGCAGGAGTTGCCGGTGTTGACTACAACGTCAAACCGCCTTAGGGACTCCGGCTCCGGATTTTCTGTCAGGGTTTACTCCCTTAGCCTTTCCCCTGAAGAGGTATGCCGCAAGGCAGCGGAGGTTTTTTGGAGTCAGAGTTTTCCTTCTCTGGGATAGCTAGATATCTCATAATATAAATGGTAAGCCTAGGGTCAAGAGGAAAACCAGAGGTAAGACCTAGAGGAAGAAGTACCTATTAAAGGCCCCAAAATTGAAATAATGATGGCAACGGTAATGATGAAAGCTAATATTTTATAGACTTATGATCCAGGCATTGTCTAAGAATATTATTTGTTTTTGTTTTCCTTTTATTTTTTGGTTTTTCAATTTAAGAATATTATTTGTGTGTGTGTTCATTACAATGGTATCAGCCACCAAATCACAAAGCTAGAAAGTGACAGTCTTGCTCTGGAGTCTGGACTGTAGACATACCACCTCTGTGGGCAAGATGCAGCAATACAAAAAGGGCCAAATGTTCATGGATATGTCAGAAATGAAAGTTTTGTGTAAAAAGCCAAGAAAACAAGAGGATAACAGAGACCCATGTTTACGTTTTGTAGCTATATTGCATATGTAGTGTCTATCAGATCAAAACAGCTATGGAGGACCAGGAGCACCATGTCTTTAAAAAGCTTAAAGTTTTACCACTATCTTCTCTTACGGTGATTTAACTACAGAACTGTGCGCAGTTTTGAGTTCCATATTTAGGAAAAGATGTTGATATTTTCATGGAAATCAAGATTTTCAGGGTGAACGATTGAGGGTGTAACCTAGGAGTTTGCAAGATCTGAACTTGTTCAACTAAAGAAAGTTACTGTGCAAATTCAGCGATATAGAAACCCAGAAAATACCTGAAGATGACTGTAAAGCTAGATATGTTCAATTGAAGTGGAATCTATAATAAGTTGTTTGAAGTGAAGTATTTTATATCACAAAAAAATATAAAACAATTATTTATTGAGTGTCAACTTTGTCCAAGATACTGTAGTAGCTGCTTTATATATACTACTTCACATAATTCTCAAAACAACCCAAAAATATCATCTGCACTTCACATATAATGAAAACTGAAACTCAGATATAGTCGATAATTGCCCAAGATCAGTAAACGAGTCAAGATTTTAACTTAGTTCTGTCTGACTGTAAACCATATATATAGGGAGATGCCTCAGCAACTCTTAAGTCTGGTTGAATAATTTACTTTATACATCACTTTTCACCTGCTATTCTAGGATTGTCAGTTTCTCCACTAATAAGTTTTTAATATATCTTCCTACCTTTCAGGCTCCATCTAGATAATTTAGTTCAATTTTATAGGCTTTATCTAGACAAATTAGACAAATTAGCTCCATCCAGATAAATTAGGAAGAAAAGTAGAAAGACATAGATTGTTTGCACACATACCCCTCACTTGGGAAATTGTTGAAATTACGTATGAAAAACAATGTGTAAATTATTTTAAATAGTTTTTTAATCTTTGTGAATTTTTTAGTATCCTAACAAAAATGGTTATTTTAGATACTTTGAATATTATTTCAATCCTGCAGTGTTTTAAGGTTTTGATTTATATAACAAGCATGTCTGGTGTTTTTAGTTGTTATGACCATATTAAGTGGTAGTAAAAGATTAACAAAGTTTTTAAGGTTATTTGTAAAATGCAAACATAAATTGGGCTGTGAAGTTAAAACCATCACCATGATCTTCTGTAATAGTGACAAGTGAACAGAAGTTTTTGCTTCTTTAAACTCAGTCTAGCTGTGGTGCTGTGTTGTATTATCTGTACCTTTTTTCCAGCCTAGCCCATTGACTGTTAGTTCTCATAAATGTCCTCGGTATATCTTTGGAATTAATGCACATTTCTACTGAGATATAGGATAATGCCAAAATCCTTTAAAATTATACTCTCTCTCGGAATTAAAAAAGAAAACAAAAATAATGTAAGAATTATTTAGTCCTTTAAAAACATCCAAATACACAAGTAATTATTGCAAACAAATTTTTTATACGGCAAATTAAGAAAACTGAGTCATGAGCCCAACATTTTCTGTTGAAAACCATTCATTTTATTAAATTTAAAGTTATGTTGGCTTGGAGAAGTAATTTTAACATTAATTTTATTCTATTTTAGCATGGAGCTAAACAGTATAACCCTGGTATTCACTTCAGTCTGATACTTGAGCAACTCTCAATTCTTAATACTACCTGCTAAGTAGAAAGAAGAAATTATTGTCATTTGTAAGAAAGATATGATGACTGGACAATAACAATTCAAGCTTTGTAATAATACCTCTAAAAATTTCTTATAAAACATTTAGAATAAACTTCTCTTATACACTTTAAATAATTTGACTATAGAAATTTTGTCTGTGGGACTGTAGACTTATTCAATAATACATTAATATTCTTTTAAAGTATCACAAATATTTATGAATATCAGTTGCTTTCCACTCTTTGACTTATTTTTCAAATATATAGTTAAGAAATGAGTTATTATTTATGTGTGCTTTTCAAATGAAACTCTTGAAATGACTATTTCTTATTTCCTTCTATTATCAAAATCTCTTTAAATATAAAGGAGATGTATTATTACTAAAAGACATTGATAGTTTTAAATTTAATCAATTATATTTATTGTATAGTTATTTTCCATCATATATGTCTTCTCAGCCACCAATTCTTTCCTTTGAAAAAAGTAGGAAAAATAACAGTTTGGTTTGTAACTAATATAGTGTCTTGGAAACAGCATGAAAAATCATTTTCTGAAAGATGTGGTGTTTTTCTTCTCATATGAAAACAGAGAAAACCTCGTTGACATTCTGTTCAGTGCTGATTCATATGCGCCAGCATGACCTCTCTGTGCTCCTGTCTTGCTCTGGAAGCTTTGTGCTCACTCTTTAAAGAAAGGCCAACTGTTTAATATATGTGAACTCTGGGCTATAACAGAGGAAGAAGATACATCATTTATAATCATCAAACTGTTCTTAAATTAAATCCATTAGATTATGGATGAATCACATGTCTGAGTTAGTCTTGACTAAATTGTCGGACTATTTTTGTTATTTTATTAAACAAGGAATACTAAATGGATAATCAAGACAGGGTTTTTACCAGCACTCCTTTTCCTTCTCTGGGATTGATGAACCGGGGTACATCTCTTTTGGCTCTTCCTCTTTTTAAAGATATTTAATATCCTATATTCATTTCCTAGAATTTTTGTTTCATTGCTTTCATCATTGACTGGTTCCGTGTTGAGATTCTATTATCTTTAGTTTTATGCATAAAGTTCTAACATTCATGTCAGTTTTCTCCAAGAACTAATTTTTATCATTACATCCCTTTATCAGAGAATTTCAGATTACTCTTATATGAAGATCCTATAAATATTTAACATGTAGATCATCTTGAAAACTATAGATTTTTTAAAAGATTAGGCTGACTGGTTAAGCAGAAAGGGGGTTTGTTAAGTAAGAGACTATTTAGATGGGAGAAACAGGCGTTGAAGCTCAGCTTCCAGAAGCAAAGCCCAAACCATGGCATAGAATAAACCTAATGAGGAAATCTCATTGCTGCTGTTTCCCCACCAAACACTAAAGAAAACTCTGATTGCTCCCGTTTCCCACTTATGTCACCTGTTTATCACTAACTCCATCTGACAACTTCTGCATCTCCCGAAAGCCAAAGTCACTGCCACTACCCTCCCTGGCAAAGAAAGTCCTACATGAGTTTCATTCTTCAAATTTGGGGTAAACCTGATTGGTAGAACTTTGGTCACATGCCTATCTACTGGGAACAGAAGAAGCTAAGGAAACATTTGCATTCTATCTTGCAGCGACTAATCCCCTGATATGTTAAGTGTTTTCAAAAAAGTGCCAAAACAAGAAAACATGACAAATGTGTATTACATTACTTGGCTGTTCAACATCAATATACAGCCTTTGTTAATACTTAGGCCTAATCTACCAAATATACTCTCCTTCCATGCTTAACATAATAACAGTAACATCAACTAAAATAGTAACAAAATACTTCAACTATCCTTTATAAAGCCAAATATGCTCACAAAGGGAATGGCCTGATGTCTCCTGTGGCATCCAACCTCAAGGCAGGTATTGCTGACTGTGTCAGTGACCTGATCATGCAGCATCTGCTGTCAGAACCTCTCATCTCTCACGCCATATATGTCACAATCACTTAAGATGGTTAGCGACTGAGCATGCCTGATTTAAAAGTTGGGTGAATCAGCAAAATCCAGTTCATTTTAGACAGATCAGGTAACATTTGTTATTTTACAGTCAAATATACAAACTCCAATAGCATTTAGATAAACGCTGCTTTCCAAAGGGACCAGTTTCCTGTCTGATGACTTTTTTCCAAAATCTTTGTGATCGCTGTTGCAATTCCTTTATCAGAACTTGCCACAGACACCAGAGCATCCTGATAAGTTATTATAGTCCTAACACCCATTGAATCTGTTGGTCACTAAGACCAGATAGGTGAACTATAGCCTGGACTAACTAGGAAGCCTCCTTTTTAACTCTGGGCCCCACTCACAGCTTGAGGCTTACAGGATGCTTCATAAATAGGTCAAAGAAGGATTGCCAAGATGATATATGTTACCTTCAAAGAATGCACCAAGCACTATGCCTCTTTCTTAGCTGCAGGAGGTGCAAAGTGCAGGAAGCTAACTTAAACTTTGTAGAAGCCATCCTGTTATGCTAAAGATCACCAGACTTTCAGAAATTTCACTGAGAGGTAACTCTTATATTTTTGTGTGATATATCTCACACCTTACTGCACAAATACTGGATTCATAGATATGTTTTACATACCTTTTCTTTACAAAAATCTTGACTTCTTATTACTTCCTGCTTTCCAGGTCCTGGATACATGTCATCACTATAGTTGTCCTGTGTGATGGTGACATAGAAATGGTCCTTATGAAACATACTGTGATTCAGAGAAAATGCATTTATGTAACCCTAGGATTACATGGTTTATTGCTCTACCTGTCATGAAACATAGCTGTTATAGGTGTTCTCCATCTTTGGGATAGAGGGGGGAAAGCATCTGCCAGATTAGTAGTCACACACCTGGTGCTGAGCGCTCTAACAAAGAATGTACC
The DNA here is from genome assembly GCF_987537825.1 of Furipterus horrens. Taxonomy (NCBI): domain Eukaryota; kingdom Metazoa; phylum Chordata; class Mammalia; order Chiroptera; family Furipteridae; genus Furipterus; species Furipterus horrens. The sequence continues at coordinate 37,868,274 of NW_028327174.1, forward strand.
TCTGCAACTGCAGCTGCATTTCAAATAACTGATGAGTCCTCTAGTAATCTACTCTCTTTCTCCAGTGCTAGCTGTGCTCTGTGTGTTTAAGACCCTGTTGGGCTGGATATGAGGCAGATTCAGGTTAAACCTAGATATCTTATAATTTTACTTAGCTGAAGTATTTGCATGCCTATCTGTTCCATGAGGATCATCTGATCAAGTAGCCAAAGCCAGTGGTCGCTGCAAGTCAAAGAGTTCTGATTACAACTCAGATCTGCTAGCAATAGCAGTAACCATTTCCTCCTGCCTCTTGTACTGAGTGTTCTGTCTGACATCTGCCACCTCAGCATCCCATTATCTACACTAGCACTCCTGGCCTGTGGAAGATAGACTGTGTTGTTCACTGATGCTGGCTTTTCCCTCCCAGGGAACATGCTGTGGAGTAGCTCTTGACTGACTCATGCCTTGAAGTAAGAATTTAGGATTGTGAGCATTTCATTATCTTTTTTAAAGCTGTCCTGTGAAATTAGGAGCAACAAATTTTGTCTTTGAATTCTTCATACTCTTCATGTTCTTAATGTTGCTAGCCACTTGCCTTCTTCAGTCACTTCATTTCAAGTGACTATACTTAGTAATCCTTACTTTGCTACTGCAGGTGATGGGCTACCAGATTTTACTTCTTTTTGGAAAACCAGCTGGATATTTAGAGCATTATTGGCCCTTACAGAGCCTGATCACTCATTAGAGAGCTCTCTGGTTTTCCTGAGGTTATACTGCTTTCAACAACTACTATAGCAGCCATTTAGTATCAACCAGGGTTTGCTTAAGCAACAAAGCTGCATCTGCCTAGTTGTGCAGCAGAAGAGTTTATTAAAAGAAATCAAATAGTTGACCAAATTGTTAAGACCTGGAAAACCAGGATCAAGGGTAAGCTTCCAGGAGCAAGAACAAAACTACACCTCAAAACTTGTGTAAAGATACATCTCCCTTTGCTGCAACATTCTCATTGAGCACTATGAGAGCTCATTGCTTAATTCAATCTCTGTGATGCCCAACAGCTGAATTCATCTCATCTTCATGAGCAAAATGGGTACTATACAGAGCCTCCTTCCTCTGATTGCTCACTTCTGATTCAGAGTCTTTCACAGTTGGCTGATCCTTGGGAGCAGAACAGGCTCAATGACCGAGTGTTCTAGGTTTTACCTAGGGAAGGCATACCCCATAAGGCTAGAAATTCATCAAACCTAAAAAAGATATCAAAAATCAGAACTTTACAAATGGCTACTACATACTTTGAGAATTTTTTCCAAGTTGTTATAGTTACTGTAGAAATATTTTTCCAGCTTTTTAGTTTCTTGACTAATTCTAAAACTAATTATTTGAAGGAAAACTAGGTGAATTTCATTCTTACTATAACACAGGGCTTTAGCAACCATCAGATTCATCTGAATGTCTTATAGAAAATTTGTTACTCAGCCACCACAGTTTCATTCTTTTGCAAAAAAATTAGAGGTTTTTATAGTTATACCCAAACTATATGACACTATTCAAATATATTTTGGGCAGATAAAGTTTTGCTTCTATGGATGTATGCTAAAAATGGACAATTTTAGAATGTATGTATAAATAGATTTTTTTAAGTGTTTGTATTTTAGTTATTAAATTGTTCTTGAGGCAGCCAACAATTTTCCTCTTACAAATTCTGGAGCATCCTATCTACATTAGCTCTAACACTAGTTTTCATAGACTGATGGCCACAAAGGTTACTAATGTAAAAAGAGCTTCATTAACCTGTCTTTCTACTGAATTTACCTAAATTAAATTGTAGTTGTCTCTTGTGTCCTTGGCAGCATCTTTGTTCTCTTTGTTTCACGCTCTTATTAGTGTGTCTGTTTCTTCTCCCCTCTTCTCCACCGGTTATCCATAGCCTCTGCTACTTTTTTTCAATTCTGATTCGAAGTGTAAAACTGAAGAAAACCGTGAGAAACTAGACAGCAAAGTACTGCTTATCAAATTGAATCACATATATTCTAAGCCTGAAAAAGAAGAGGCTTCAGTCCTTAACTATTAATTAGTATATAGGCTTTGTTGTGGCTGTTTTCACTGATCCTTTCCACTTCTGTCTTTGAGATTCTGGGTTGTTACAGAAGACTGCCGGCTCAAAACCTGGCTGCCAGTCGAGAACGTTATCATACTAGTAAGTTTCAACATTATATTTCTCCAATCCATTTGAGTCTTCTCCAGATGAAGTTTTCCAATGTAGATGACTTTCTAAACATTTGATTTGAAGTACAGCTTTTTAGGATAAATTCTGTATCTAACATTCAGTGTACATTGGGATTGATTCATTAAGTAATTACACTTTCTTGTCACCATGGTTTTTCATATTTTTTGCATGTATAATGTGATTATTACCTTGTACCAGAAACATATTAATCATAGTTTTTTGCCATTTTACAAGAATTTTAGTGTCTGCTTTTTACTCATCTGTAAGGATATTTGGCATAAAAAATATCTTTGTTCCTTAGTTTTTCCTTTAAAGTTTAGTGTGCTTATTCATTTATGATTTAGTGTGACTATAATATATTCAACACATTGCTTTTGTTCTCAATATTTATTCCATTCCTGTGGTTCACATTTTCCTTTTCTTATGTATCGTGTTGAAAATGAAAATATCTTGTCTGGGGTGAATTTTAGCCACTGGACTAAATAAACATGCTCTCCTTCCACTCTTAGTTGATTTTAGTGGTTAAATTACTAAAAAATCCTATTAATAAAAAAGTTTCCATCTACCTTTTTAAATTTTTTATTAAATCATTTTTTTATTGTTATTCTATTACTCATTTCCCAATTTTTCTCTCTTTGCCCTTCTCTGCCCATCCCACCTCTGCTCCCGCTTCCCACACTGTTGTTCATGTCTGTGGACCATTCATACATGTTCTTTGTCTAGCCCCTTCCCCTCCTTTCCACCATTACCTGCTCCCTCCTCCCCTCTGAACTGGAAAATATTATCCTAAGTGAAATAAGCAAGTCATCTACATTTTTTATTGTGTGCTTTCATAGTAAAAATCTCTTTCACCTTTCCTGCCAAATGCAGCTTGTTCACTCATATTTCAGACTCCCACGTCAGTAGTGATGAGACAGTGAGAGCAGCATGACATTGAAGAATCAAAGTTCTTGTATCTAGTGAAAGAAAGTAAGCTTCTTAGACAGAGTTTCCAAAACTCAGAAGGAGTCTATGACAGGCTACCCAGGTCATGTTCTTCTCACATCAGTGATAGAAGTGCAAGAGGGAAGACCAAGCGCATAAACACTGCAAGTTTCTGACATCTGTTAGCCAAAGCAAATTACATGGCCAAATACATACCATTCACCATGAGGCCAAGCATGTTGCACCATCATATTTAACATCAATAGAGCGGGCAAGTCTATTCTTCCCTTGGAGGTGGAGAGAAAGAATAGATGAATATTTGCCAAACAATAACTTACCAAACCACCCAATCTAAGTTATTTATCCTCTCTCCAACTACCCTTAATCATATTACTACTCTGTTTTATATTTTTTAAGCACATATCATTATCTGAAACTATGTTAATAGTTTATGTTACATGTTCAATCAATCAACAAATATCAAATACCTAATTTGTGCCAGGTGGTACTCTAATACTAGGGATACATCCATAAATAAAAAAGACCAAAATCTATGTTGCCTGTCTCCTTTACTAAAATATAAGCTCGGACAGAGAAAGGACCTTTTTTTATTTTGTTCACTACTCTATTTTCAGTATCTCAAATAAGCCTGCAAAATAGCAGAGGTTCAATAAAATTTATTTCACAAATTAAGGAATGTCATTAAACATTTATGTAATCTGACTTCATTTGCTTAGATCCCATGCTCCTTAGGCAACTTTCTGATAGCGACTTGTCTACAGCATAGGGGAGTCTTTATAGTCAGTCTTGCAAACTTGAGTTACTCCGAGTCTTCTCTTGAGAGAAAGATCTATGCTTTCGTATTTTGCCAAACCTGAAGTTGATAACTGCGCAGCTGAAAACCAGTCCTTGAATGTAGTAAATTCACCAAGGTAAAACTATCCTGAGAAACTTCTTAAGAGATAGACACCATTAGCTAAGTATACATTTAATTCCCTTCTAAACATATACAGCATATTAGAGATGACACAGAGGGATTTTTACATGGAATATATGACACCCCGTGTCTTGTGAAGGTTGTGCTCACTTGAGACACCTTATCTTCTTTGCTTCTAGGTTTCTACCCCAAATAGTTCTGATGATAAAATATTCTTTTTTTAGGCTTTGACATAGCAAGTACAAAGGGTATGGTGAAGAGCTAAATTTATTAATAGATACCATGAAAAGTCATGGTGCTCATTTACTTTAGGCTTTTAAAGCTCTGTTTTAATATCTGTCTCAGAGTATGTATATACTGTACAAAACCAATCAACAACTTAACATGAGCTTTTCAGAACAAATCTGTTCCATAGAAATTTGAACTGCGTTATCAATAGTCAACACAGGAATATTTCCCACCATCATCTCTGAAGCTATAGTTGTTTTATTTTTACACTCATCCTATTAATGTCTGACAGTGTTTGAACAGTATCACATTTCAAACAAAACCACTCATAGCAATTCTTACATAAACTTTAGGTTCTTAGAATTTTTTTCATGCATTAGGCTATGAAAAATTCATACATTGTTAATATAGTCATCCAGAAGCTACCATCACTGGCTGAAGAATATAATAGAAGTAAATATAGTGGTTCAAAATAAAATATAGTTCTGTCTGGAGAGGGGCAAAGGGGAAAAATTGGAACAACTGTTGTACTACCATAATCAATAAAATATACTTTAAAAAAATGAACTATGTAGAAAGCCAAATTGCTCTATTACAAAGTACTTAATATTTTCAAATATAATGAAGCATCATTCAATTGCATTAGTCTCCCTTCTTAAAAAGTACATATTTATTATATGGATATCATATTAATATAAAATATAAAGTATATTCATAAATTAATATTTCTTTGGGGTACAAAGTTTCTGTGTAAACCAGTGGTTTTCTCCATTCTATGTCTAAGAATAGATGCCATAAAGATCTTTTAAGAAACAATATAGTGCCTTGACCTGTATGGCTCCACTGGTTGGGCATTGTTTCACAAATAGATCACTGGTTTGATTCCCAATCACAGCAAGTGCCTGGGTTGTGGGTTTGGTCCCAGTTGGGGGGCATACAAGAGGTAACCAATTGGTGTTTCTATTCCTCTCTCCCTCTGTTTCCCTCTCTCTAAAAATAAATAAATAAATAAATGTAAAGTTTTAGAAAAGAGTGTTGTGAGGAAAGTAGTTTTCATACATTTCTTGAGAAAGTTCTACTGTCTTTTAAAGACTCTTAATTATTCAGTCTGTACCCCCCCCTTTTTTTTAGTTGGAAGATATGTTTGAGAGGAAAAATCTAGGTGGAAAGAGATGCAAAATAGTTGTCATAATTTATTTGTACACAGTTCTTTCAATACTAGATATAAAGATATTTTCAAGTAAGACCTTTGATATAATAAAGGACAGTGTTTATGTCATTTGTTTTGTTTTATTGTTATAAATTTAATAGGAAAGCCATAAGTTTAGAGAATATAGTAAAGAGCCAGTAAGACCTAAAGCAATCCAGAGAATGGCTAGATTGCTTAGGGAGTAGTCAAGAGTAAAATAATTATGAAAGCAACAATGATAAGCTATTATTTACTTCTCTAGAGAAAAGGATAGAGATGTAATTCATGAGTAAATTCTTCAGTAAGTTATCCATATATTTATATGATGCAGAAGTCAGGCAAAATTTGACTCTTGTTTTTAAGAACTTTTGGGATATCTAAATGTATAGTTAAAATTATTGTGTAAGATAGTATGTAATTGTTGTAATGCATGACTTAAACTGTTATAATTCTCTGAGCATTTAGAGAATGGAACATCAAGAAGACTGAACTGTAACAGGAAAGACTGTGTGTAGACCATACTTCTTCATCTAGCATTGAAGAACCATGGCAAACAGTACTAAAATACCTACATAATATGAAGTTTCCTCTTTTTCCCTTCTATAATACCCAGGATTTTTAAAGGTAGCACTGTTCACAGTCACTAACACGCCACTCCTCCAACTCCTCCACAGTCTTGCATGACCATGTAACATAGTTTTAGCCACTGAGGTACCAAAGGGAGTATATTGAATGAGGCTTCTTAAAAAGCTTTTATTTTCCTGGTAAAAAGGGACAGACTCCTTTGGCAAGTATATTTTGCCTGTCCTTTCTCTTCTTTCCTATCTTGAACATAGACTGATGCCTGAATGTGCAAGTCATCTTATGATGAAAGGAAAAACACTGTGTGTGTACGTGCGCGCGTGTGCGTGTGTGCTAAAGATACCCACGTAAGAAAATGGTCTGGCTCCTGGAGTGCTTACCCTTTTTGGACTGCTTACCCCCAGAGCATGGTGCATTAAATAATAAGCCCTTGTTTAAGCCACTGTTTGTCAGATTTCTGTTACCCACTTGTGACTGGTTAGAATGCTTCAGATTTGGATGAGTAAAAAAGTACAGAAAGAAACAAAGCATCAAGTCCCAAAGGAGATCAGCAACATGAGTACACAATTCAGATTCAGAAGTGGATGTTACTTGTCTGAGTAGAGTATAGAGAGTGAAGCCCCTAGAGTGAAGTTTCTCTTGACTCAACTCTCAATACTTGTGAATATGTAAATTGCCTTAGTTATTTTAGGGTAGTATTTTTAATTATTTTATTTTTAATCTATGAATTATCTGAAAGAACATGACATTCTTCTGTTCAGATTTCTTAAACTAAGGCAGAATTCCATAGGTCCATGTATTTAAAAGTAATTAATAATCTGTCCATTGTAGACTTCAAGCTTCTCCTATTATGTAAAGATCTTAATCAATGATGCCATACAGTAATTTTGCCTTTCTTTCCAACAAGTCTATGCCACAGAAATGCTATATTCAGAGAGGACTTAGTCACCTGACCTGGATGTAGTTTGTCAGCAGCATTTTAAGAAAGGGACCATCTATATAAAGATTTGACACCCAGTGTTACTGCAGAGGATCATGTTTTTTAAAGTGTGATACCATCTGATAGTTTTCTTAGGTGCAATACAAGTAACCTCTGATTTTAACTAATGAAAAAGAAGACTCTCAAGGTAATAAAGTATATAAGGCAGTGAGTAGTTAGCTTAACTGTGAACTGAAAAATGTCAATTTTTTAAAATGATGAAAGCTTAAGGACTTATACTTTAATAAAAGTAGTTAGCATTCAGCTTGTGTCTGGTGAGAAAGGACTAATAGAGTTTCATGCAGGGAATAGTGGAAATCACTGAAGTACCACATTCTCCTCTTTCCCGTGGGGAGTGAATGAATGAACAGGTACAGCTCCACACAGAGGCACGTTTATTCTGCTTTCAAGATTCAAATTAGTGTAATCTAAACTTCACAGCATGCTTTGAACTAGGCTGTAAATGGCAAGATTAGATTATGGTTTAAACAGTACCTACTGAAATGATTTATGACCCTTAAAATTTTTATTAAGAATAAGGTTTTATCATAAGACATGATGTTGAAAATGTCACTTTGGGAATTAGAAAGATCTTTGATGAGTTCTACACTGTGTTCCGTATGATATTTCCCAGGGTGTCCTGTATTTCTCACAAAACGTAGAGTTGCAAACTAGTGGGTTGAAAAAAGAGGGCACACAACTCAGAAGAAAGAATAGTTAAAAGACCACCCTGAATCAATTGCTTCCTTACCACCAGAGGGTAAAATATTTCCTAGGAAAAGGGATAAATTATATAACTAAATAATCCCATATCCTCTATTTTTTTCAAGAATTTTGAACCAATTATTAAATTATACACATGGAAATGCTTATGTCACTTAAAAGATTCTTATGCATATATTTCACTCATATATAGATCAAGAAAAAAATGCCCTATCTGGCAGGTAACTGACTTAAGTGAAGTTTAGGAGAAAAACAGCTTCTCTATAGCTATAAATTAATCTGTAGCAATCCTCTTGGAGTTGCCATTTGGTTTTAGAAACTTACTATAAAATGACATGGGTAATGGTACTAACAGAACAATCTAAACTATACGCATTATAACTGGTAAAAGCTGCTTCAGTAATACTGAATGTAATAACTATTACCCATAGAAGTATCTGCTAGTGCACTTCTTTTCTCCTTATATTTTTTAGCAAAAAATCTGGTGTTTGGTATAGTTATTCAATAAGAACCCTAGAATCTTTGACCTTCTTAAGTATGTGTTTAATTTTTCCAAATTCCTCTGCTCAAGGAATTGTTACTGTTTGCCTTTAGAATCCTTTAATCCGGAATGTGGGAAAACTAATGGAGCACGGAATTTTGTATTCCAAGTGATGGGAAAGAAGTTACTTTTGTACCCTGCACTGAAATGCCATCTTACTGGCTGCATCTTGCAACCCAGTTGACAGAGGCATGATATTCCGTGGCCTTTAAAGAGTTATTCTAGGAAGTGAATGCTAAAGTAACTCAGAAAATTGCCATTCTAATCTGCCCACAGTGAAAAATGAGATGGATAAAAACATCTGTAAAATAAAAACCAAAGTGATTATTCATTTTTTTCCTTGTTTAAGAAACAGGCAGTTACACTACCATTCCACTCCTGTCCTTCCACCCTGATGCCAGTAATTGCAGATTCAGATTTACCACACAGAGTCTGACCCATAGCTATACCCAAAGAGCAACCACATCCAAGACACAGAAGCAAAGCCAAAAATAATGAAAGCCTCTATATCTGAAAAGATTCTTATTTAAGATCTCAGGTAAGCCTATAGAATTGTGGATCCAGGAAATCAGACTTCAATCAGACATTCAGTTGCTTTTTTATTTGCCTTGTATTTCTTGAAGTCCTACCAAGAACTGCTCCGACAGAGAGCAAACAGATGACTGCTTAAACAGCACCTTTGCTCCACAGGAAAAGTTTCTTTTAGGTAAACAATCTTCAATTCCTATGTAGATTTCACTGTGTGTGGATATGCATGGGGGCTAAAACCAAAAGGCAAATCAATGATTAAAGGATACTTCTGAAAGCAGAGAGAAGTCACTAAATCTTATGTAATGTAATCTTATGTAATCTTAGGCATTTAATGTAATAAATATTGATTGTATTAATTGACTGCTGCTGATATGAGATATAGTTACTGTGTATCTGTAGGGTTATTTGGTTACAAGTAATAGAAACTGGATCAGGCTAAGTTTAGGAAAAGGAATTTTGTTAAAAGAATATTTGAGGCATTCAGAATTGACGAGAGGCAACAAACCAGACTTCGAAATGTGCAAAAGAAGCTAGCGGTCTTTGGAAATTCAGAGACAGCAATGTGTCATAATGAAAAACAAAAATACCTGGTCAGGATATCATTGCTAGGAGTGGACAAAGCTAACCGTTCTCTGTCTCTTTGTTTCTCCACACGGTATATCAGTTCCAGAGAGGGACATCTGATTGTATTAGTTGGGGTCCCCTGCCTGCGCATTGACTAGAGGAGGGCAAGACTCCTAATAACAGTCCACCAGACTGTATCTGATGGGAGAGAATTCATTCCCCAAATGGAATTCAAGTTGCTGTTATAGAGGAAAAATAGATGCTGGAAGCCAAAAAGCAACCAGTATTCAGTACAGCTACCCTTTATTCGTTGTGTATGGTTTATTAGTCACTGTATCGCATGTGCATTGTCTTGCTTAATCGTTATAACAGACCTCATAATCAGTTATCATTCTACTAGTAAGGAAACTTAAGCTTTGAGAAAGGTTAGGAAACTTGTCCAAGTCACAAGACCAGAAAATGGCAGAATTGGTACAGAGGAGTGACTTACTCCATGCTGCCTCTTGATCTATGTGTTATCAGCGGTGATGGTATTTACTGAGCCTACCTCTTGGGTAAAAGACAAAACAAAGTGGTTTTTCTTTTAATGCTACACATAAGTGCTCCAGTAGTCTTGTATAATGTAGAAGTGCTGCTTTAGAATCAAGCTTTGGGAATAAATTATGTAAATAAAGAATGCATAAATTTGCAAATGGCTTTTTCTGTGATGCAAATTGAGTTTAAGTTTCTAAATATAATGAAGAGTTTGAATTTATTAGTGAATGGCAGTCTTGAACCTGGAGATCAAGCTTCATTAATAAGCTTGCAGCCTCTTGTATTGTAGGGAGGACGTTAATGGTGGGGTTGGGGGTGTACAAGGTCTCCAGTGTTCTGTTTAGATGGTGACTGCCATGGGCCAGAAAAAAATGTGTAAAATTGAATGAACTGCTAGACCTATTTTTACTGGTAGCTTTCTTTTTGACCTTTGGCAAATTAGTTTCCTTTGCTGAGCTCAATTCCCCATCTGTAATGAAGAGAGGCTAATAAATCCCATAATCCCATGAATAAAATGAGATGAGGAGCATAATATACTTGATGACCTCTAAACCGGGGTTTGTCCACACCAGCACTGTTGGTATTTTGGTCCAGGTAATTCTTTGCTGTGGGGGCTGTGCAGTTATTGTTGGATGTGTAGCAGCATTGTTACAGAGCAAACCTGGCTACAGGTTCCATTAGTCCCATCTGGGGTCGCCAAAACTGTTACAGAGCGAAAGGGGGTTGTGTCACGTGGCGCCTTGGTGTAAAACCCAACAACTGGTGTTGAGGAAGGCAGGTCTTTATTTACAGTATACCAACCTGGGGAGGACAGTGAGCACTTCAGCTCAGAGCCCTGTTCTCCCACAGGACTCAGCACTTCCCTTGCTCCCCAAAAGGCTAGAAACCAAAAACATGCCCAGAAGTTCCCCATCCCTTATCTGTCAGCTGTCTGCTTCAGGATCTGGGGTATGATGTCATCAGCCGACATATAATAGTCCAGGAAAACATGTGCTTTGCCCTTTCAAAGCCACATTGTATTCTCCCTTTAGAGCAGCATGGTGTTCTCCTCTGCCCTCCTTGCAAACTGTGTGGATCTCCTCTCTTCCTCTCTTTTCTAAAATGGTTGCTGCTTATTTTTAAATCCCTGACTACGTCCTGTGACACAGTGGTGTGGTAACCAGTTCTGACCATTCACAGAACCTTGCGCAGGCTCTGTATGCTCTTTCCGCACCATTCCATGGTCAAAACCCCTCCCATCTCTTTGGGGCCTTGGAAGAACCAAATCCGTTTGCGTAACTAAGACACTAGCTACTAGCCATAGCCATGCAAAGGCATCTTAAAAGCTGTTCCCTTTTTCCCATCTCCCAACTCACAGGCTCTGGGGATTTTTGGGGACCCCCACTCTATAACAGCATCCCTGGCCTTTACTTGGTAGATGCCAATGGCACCCACCCCCTGGCTATGGCAGACAAAACAGCCAACTCCAAAGACACTTCCAGTTTTCTCAATGATAGGCTTCTATTTACTAAAGTAAGTATTCTAAATTAAAAAGATACTTTTTCAAGAGACATGTAAAGGCTACTTGGAATGTTTTTACGTTATCTTTCTATCTTCCCACTGCTTTTCTGAATTTATCTTTTAGGGGAAAAAAGTGCTTACCACTCAACATGTTCTGCCTGGTATCTTTCAGCTGTAGGAGTTAATTAATGTCTTTATGCCACATTTAGATCTAATAATTAGTTGATGCTACCACAGCCTTACCAGTTTGTCTTGTCAGGTGCCCCATCCCCCCAAAGGAAGCTCTGAGATTGAGATTTGTGTGCAGAAAATTTATTAGGAAATACCCTTAGGACAAACAACTATTGGGAGGGAAGGGAAGGACAAAGGGAGGAGTTATAATACATTCGCACTAGGGCTTCAGAGCCTTGGAGCTGGGATGGCCCTTCAGAACAGAGTCCCTTGAAGGCAGGTATCGTAGCCTCTATAGCTCTGCAGTGACCAGTCATCGACTGTGGGAGTCACTCAGGGAAAGGGCATGACTCTGGCCAAGGTAGCAGTTCCTGATGTGGGACTCAGCTGAGTGCCACCAGCTGCCAACACTCCCAGCAACTAGGAGCATTATTACATTAGTCCTGAAGGTTTGCTCTGGGTGGTGCAAATCATCCCAGTCCATCTCTTGCACCGCTCAGATCTTGTAGATAATTTCTTATAACAGTTCCTCCACAAGTTTTTCTGGTTTTCTTTTGTAGGGAAATGTTTAAAAGTTAAGTAGGTGAAATGAGCTCTAATTCCTATGGCTTTGGTCTCAAGGTTCTCATATCCTTCCTCTCTTCCTCTTTGTGGATCCCACTTACTCTTGGCTGAACTCAGCTGTTGTAGGGGCTTGCCTGTGAGACGACCCAGACCTGCATATGTGAGATCTCTAAGGCTCAGTTGCCATGTGTTTTTCAGGCTATGCTGCTGAACTTACCTACGCATAGTCAAGAGTGCTAAGAGATGCCCTTGCCCTTATTGGATCACCTAGATGTCAATTATAGTTTTAACTTAACCTGTTATTTAACAGTGCTACCTCTTGTTGATCAGGATCGGTTATCCCTGCCTTCTGTCCTTGCTTACAGTCCTTGGCACAAGGAGCCTGAAGTGACTGGGTGACACTAATAGCTTCAAGTTTAATGGGACTTACACTGTGTCCTTTGGTAGAATATCACTCTTCCAGGAATCAGAATTTCATAAGTCCAGAGTTTGCAGGATTGGTAAGTGCAAATTCTCCGAGTCAGTTATTAAGAATGATACTGAATGGGGTCACTCTTACTGCTACACCTTGATTTCTGGACCTAGGAATTCTACCTCTTGGGAACACAGCTCCTTATAATGGTTATTGATTTAGGGTGTATTCTGTGTCCTTGAGAACGGATGTCATCTCCAAGGTGGAGTTTCAACTGTACCTTCAGTAAACCATCCTGTTAGGCCAGCGGCTTCTGGGTGGTGTGACCTGTAATAGGACTTCTGCTGTCTTCCATAGCAGGCATGGCATCTCTGCCTCACGTTATGAAGCCCTTTGCTTTCTCTGTGCTTCCAAGAGCCATCCTAGCAGTATCTTAGCATCATCTCAGGTTGTCTTCCTAGGGTATTAAAACCTATGAAAGAGCATACCCATATCAATAAACTCTTCATTATCTAAACTTATATTCTATTTTCTCTTGATCCATCACTCTGTCATACATAGTCTCCTGCCTTTTGCTGGTGTGTGTTGGCAAGGTCCTACAGTTCCTTTGAGGTACAGTCCCTTTCTTTCCTTAGCAGGCATAGCACTTGTAACTTGATTCATGGCATTGGTCTGGGGTCCACATCTTGAAGCTGTAGATGTAAATCTTAGTGGCAGGATGTGGGTGGGGCACTCAGGTGCATGTGTCAAGTACCTGGGGTGGGGGGTGTCAGCGTAGAAATGTAATATATATCGCATTTACTAGAGCTTAGTTCTGGGTGATGCCAGAAGTAACTTAAAAGTTGTTTTTTTTTAAATATTTTATTTTACTAAGTTCACTTTCAAAAATAAGTATAATTATTGTAGAATTAAACTAAAGACATGATATTTAAAGAGCTGTTTATAGGCTGTGTACTGTATAAAAAGATATGTATGATGGCTAGCTATGCACTATCCAAATGAAAATGTTTATATTGCTTTTTAAAGCTGATAATAATGGGAACAAGGAGTGAGGGAAAAGGCTCTGAAACACCTAGTTACAGAATTTCTATTTCTTATAAGTAGGCATTAATATAGAGTATTCTCGTGTTTCAAGACTTGATTCTATGCTTAAATGTTAGTGAAAGAGTACTGTTTTCACTTTGATGTAAAAATCTGTATGTCTTGATCCAAAAACTCTTCTCCTATTTCTGGGTGGATAAAAGTTTTGCAAGCCCTAGCAATGCATCAGTACTCACTCTTGCACTCTTCCCTCTTGAGAGTATGGTTACATCAGCAGGGTACCAGTGTAGAAGGGCATATGGCCACCTAGAGTTAAAGCTTGAAATTGGAAAGGATGGAGAAGTTTATTTTTGGATAAGAAACAGAAATAAGAAATAGTTTCCCTGAAGACCTTTCAGGCTTCTTATCCAACTTGCCAATTCTTTTCACATATTTAGACTTTGGAAAATGACTTGTTTCATAAATTCACTTATCTTGTATTTCTTGAACCTCTAATACAGGCTTCACCCTTTGGATAATATAAAGAAATAGGAGATAATCTTTTTTTCCTAGAGGGACACAGCACCCAGATTTCCTCTCTGGTGAAGTCTACCGTAGGATATGGGGGGAAAGACTTAATGTGTCTAAAGCAGAGTTCTTGATTTTGACCACCCATCATCTGCCAGATTTTCTCTTCTACAAGTCTTTCCTGTCACAATAAATAGCACCATTCCTAAAAAAAAAAAAATTGTACAAGTCATCTTCTTTCCATAACACAGTCTTTCACCAAGCATCACAATTGATTTCCAAAATAAGACTTAATTCATGAATTTATCATCATCTTTCCATTTCATCCTCTTGAGCCCAAGCCACAGCTGTCTTTCAGCAGGTCAAACATGCCTTCAGAATAGCTCATGAATCACCATCTCTGTTACTGTGTCACAAGATCAAGCCACCATCATCCTGGTGCTGGTTACTATTTTAAGTGGTTGTTGTCTGTTTTTTTCCCAAGAAAAGTGACATGCTTTAAAAGTTTAAAATCCATGTATTCCCAATACATATACCTGTGCCTGATACTTTGTAGGCATTCGGTAAATATTTGCTGAGTAAATGAGAGTGGAGGTCACAGCAAAGACGGAGCCTGGAGTGGTTACTCTTACTGAAATAGTTGTTCTATTCAGTGGAGTCTGAGAAAAATCTGTATTTGTTTTGTTATGTTGTTTTATGAAGCACCCCCTCCTCTGTGTCTGCTTCTCACATGTCACTTTTATGTTGGAAAGAAAAATGTGTTGGTGTGGTGTCTTGCTGTCATCTTACACTATCAGGCTTCTGTCTCTACCATAACCATGGGCATTCCTTGTCACTGGCAGATGAATATGATTTTCAGCCATGAGAAAATCATAAAGGTTCTTAGTTCTAGGGTACGCTAGGATTTTTCATGATGTTTGCAATGAAATAAAATAACTTCTGTTCTTCCATTTTGTGGAAATGGCTCTGAATGTCATTAAAAACACACGTTTGTGACTACATGGATTTCAGTACTTAACATCTTGTGTTAATCTTATTTTCTAAGTCCCACTGCCAACCACTTTTGCCTGGTTGGACCACCCATATTTGGATTTCTGTGCATTCTTTTAGAATAGGTTCTTTTTCCAGTGGATTTTTCTCCTTATCTACAAATGTCTGTTTTCTACCTACAAGAAAAAAATACCACACTGAGCACCAGTTTTGTATTTCCCCATCTATTTGAATTTCCTGTCCGATTTTTTTTTTCTTTTCCTAATATGGGAAAACTCCTTAAATCAGTAGAAGGAATATTCTCTATAGCTCTAGAATATGATTTAAGAGAGGAAAAGGCACATTTCAGGTTAGAAGCAGAGGAAATATGGATATGTTCTCTAAGAGAACTTAGATTAATGTTACTTCCCTCCCATTTCCTGACTTTCCTTTTTCAGTGCCATTTACTCTGTCAAGCAAGATGTCTTTAATGAGGCCAGCTATCTGCCTAGCACTATAAAAGATATTGCAGGACAAAGCAGGAGTTGGCCAAACATGACTAATGAGCCAAATCCAGCTTGCTGTGGGTGTTTTTATTTATTTTTTATTGTTATTCTATTACAGTTGTCCCAATTTTCCACCCTTTGCTCTCCTCTGCTCAGCCAGCCCCCGGCTCCCAGAGTCAATCCCCACACTGTTGCCCATGTCCATGGGTCATTCATACATGTTCTTTGACTAGTCCCTTCCCCTTCTTTCCATCTTTATACCCCTATCCCCTCCCCTCTGGCCACTGTCAGTCTATTCCATGTTTCCATGTCTCTGGTTCTAATTTTGCTTGTTAGCCAACTTAAACCATACACTAAAATAAATTCAAAATGGATAAAAGACTTAAATATAAGTCATAGCACCACAAAAGTCCTAGCAAAAAACATAGGCATTAAAATTTCAGATATCCCATATAGCAGTATTTTGCTGATGTGTCTCCTAGAGCAAGGGAAATAAAGGAAAAAATAAACAAATGGAACTATATCAAATAAAAAGCTTCTGCACAGCTAAAGAAACCACCAACAAACTGAAAAGGGAAGTGACCATATGGGAGAACATATTTGCCTATGATACATCGGACAAGGGTTTAAGCTGCGGGTGTTTTTAAAATAAAGTTTTATTGGAATACAGCTACATCTATTTGTTTACAGTATTCCCTCACTTATCACGGGTATTACGTTCCAGACCCCCCAGCGAAGTAGGAACCTTACATTTATTCTACACTCTTAAACCTACGTAACTTTAACAACATACGTATACAGTACCGCAAAATTCCGTGATATAGTGAAAAATCCGCGATGAATAATTAAATATAATATTTTTTCAAATCCTGCGATACAGTGAAGCCACGATAAGTAAACAGTGATATAGTGAGGGACTACTGTAAATATTATCTATAGCTGCTTGTATGCTGTAAGAGTGAAATTGAGTAATTGTGACAGAGAAAAGATGGCTCAGAAAGCATAAAATATTTACTATCTGTCCCAGTACCAAAAAAAAAGTTTACCAAACGCTGGTATATAAAGCATGACATTCTAAGAAAGTTTATAAATTAATTTGATTGGTTCTTAAAACATGGAATAATTGGTGAATCAATAAATGCCAGATTGTATGCCAATGAGGAAAAAAGATACCTCAGAATGGTGATTGGTTGGTAAATAAATCTAATTTGCAGAAGAGTTGATTATTTCAATATGTTGAAGTCCAGAAATTTTTCTTGTACTGCCTTTCCCCCTCGTTCTGAACTTATCTTTGTCAAATCCCAAATATGTTATAAAATCAAAATATTCAAAACTTTGTTAGCAAAGCTTTTCCAAACTCTGTGTCCTCCATAACTCCTCCCTCACAGAGATGCACTGGAGAAGTAGGACAGGAATATTGTTCAGGGTGTGCCTCCCAGCTATGTCTTAATAAGTGAAAAAGTCATGCAAACTACAAAGAAAGGAAAATTTTGTGCAAATAATAGCTGTTATTGAGTATTCATAGTGTGCCACCTTAGAATGGCATTTCTCAGCAGAAAAGATACTGGTTCTTTAAAGATTAAATGCTTGTGGGCCTGTAGACACTCAGCAAGTGCCTGACACATGGCACATTATAACTGCTTAATAAATCTCCACTTTAATTGTTTAGAGGAAATCATATAATTTCTTTCAGACATAGCACTAGCTATGCTCATATGCATGAAAGTAAGAAAAGCATATAAATTAACTCCTGATTGCATCACTCTCTCAAGTATTAAGAAAAAAGTTGTATTTGGGAAATGCATATCAGAATGATTCACAATAATGTAAAATTAGCTGCTGTTTCATCAGTGTATATACATTCATTTTTTTTTATTTTGATGTGCTGATTATCCATAATACCCCATTAATATCTTTTAAATATTAAGAGAAATTAACTGTAGTATATGAGGCTATATCTCCTAAGCTTCTTACTTTTATAAAAACTTGTATTTTACTTTCACATAAATTCTAAAAACACCACTTGGTGAATTTTCACAAGGGAAGTACAACTGTGTGACCAACACGAGGTGCAGTAGACCACTGCCCTCCCCAGGCCTCCTTCCAAACACTGCTGTCCCCCAGCGGGAACCATTCTCCAGCCGTAGAAACAGATGTCGTAAAGACTAGTCAAGGAAATGTTAGCATGTTCTTTTAGTAAGTCCACAGACTCCTTTAGGCCTTGGAGAACAATCTGGCATTTTAAGAAGAGCATAGTCTTCTAACACTGAGTATTTCATGCTGATCATGTCAAAGTGCTTTTTACATCATCAGTAATGTTCTTTGACATGTTTAATATGAAAGTCTTCAAGGACAGATTATTATTTCCCTCTTCTTAAAATAGAGTGAAGCAGGGTTTTTAACTAAATGAAAAAAGTTCATGATTAAAACAACAACAACAATCAATCTGCTGAGGTTTCACTAGGATGCCCATTAGTCAGTCATGCAAAGTTAGCTGGACATGGAGATGTGGAAAGTGAATTTGAATGCATCTTTGTTCCACTATTACCCATGCATTTAGGTAATTTTATCTGGAGAGTTTTCACTAATATCTGTGAAAGATTTCATATTTCACCTTCCTTCTTCTCTGTTCCAAAGGCCATGCTAATCTACACTGGCAGTTTCTTACATATGCTGAATAATGTATGATCCAAAAAAAAAAAATGCTTTCAAAGATGTTTCCTATTTATTAAGAGTTATTACCCCATCCTATTTTTTTCCTTTGTTTTACTTTATAGCATATGTTTTTAAATTAAATTAAACAAACAAACAAAAAAAGAGGTCATGACAATTTTTGCTCCCACATGTTTCATTTGGCCTCTGGTGCAAGGCCTCGATTGCAGGCTGAAGTGCCAGGAGCTCAAGTTGAAAACCAGAATGTGGGGGGAGGCTTGAGATTTGCTTATATTTTCCCAAGGGCTGCATTAACAAGAGTCCATGCCCTCAATGGTACTATTAAAACATTTTACTTACTTTTCTGTTTTATGAAATAGAGTATTATCTTATATGTGTACATCTTTAAACAACCTTCTCTGCCCATTCAACTGCCTTTTAAGTGACTAAAGAAAGTTTATTAGTAAATTGTTTTCAAATTTGAAGTTACATTTTTGTTCAATATCCCATGACACGTGTTCACACAATAGTTCCTTATCTGTCTCCTCCACTCAGAGACAGATAAGGAACTATGTGCAGAGAGGGCAGATTTTTTTTAATAGATAATTTCATATCCCCACAGTGTGGCTTGGATTCAAAGATTAATTTTAAATCATGTAGCTAATATTTTATTTGAAATGCACAAAAAAGAATCACAAGAAGACTAGTTATTAAAAACTGCCTAAACAAGCAGAGCTTATACATCTAGAAACCACTGAGAGAAGTCCTTTTTAGGTTCAGTGAAGCACTGTTTTAGGACTTTGTGTATTATTTACACTTAATTTCAGTGGGAAAAATTTGAGTTCCTCACCTTAAATATGATCTTAGCTCTAGGTTTTATGTAGATGATATTTATCAAGACAATAGTGTTTCCCCTGTATTCCTAGTCTGCTGAGAGTTTTTACCATGAATGGGTGTTAGATTTTATTAGGTGCTTTTTCTGTATCTATTGATACGGTCAATGTTGATTTCAACAGCCCGTTGATATGATGATAATATTCATTGACTGTTGAAACTGAATCATCCTTGCACATCTTGAAAAAATCCTGCTTGGTCATTTTATACTTCTTTTGGGATTTTATTTGCTAACATTTTGTTGAGAAATTTTGCATGTTCATGAGATATAATGGTCTATCTTTCTCTCTTTTTATGTATTTGTCTTATTTGTTATTTAGGTAATACTGCCTTATAGAATGAGTTAGAAAATATCCTTTCTGCTTCTGTTCTCTCAATTCATATAGCTTTTGAAACTGCTAAATTTTTAAAAAATATTTATTTATTTTTAGAGAGAAGGAAGGGAGGGAGAAAGAGAGGGAGAGAAACATCAATGTGAGAGAGAAACATCAATTGGTTGCTTCTTGCATGCCCCCTATTGGGAACCTGACCTGCAACCCAGGCATGTGCCCTTACCAGGAATCAACCCACAACCTTTAGGTTTGCAGGATGATGTCTACTTCACTAGGCCACACTAGTCAGGGCAAATCTGCTGAATTTCAATAGAAAAGGAAGTAGGACCTCCAAATGTAAAGAGAATATAATTAGAATTTTAGTTTGGCATACTTATATTTTATATATTTTATTGTATACAACTATATTTGGCACTATTGAAGACTTTAAATTCCATAGTGTTTTTTATTTGGATAAATCTAGATATACATCAATAAAACTATCTCAATTTTTCACTCAAGTATAGTAATACCTATAAAGTAAGTGAGGTGGTAAGTCATTTGAGGAAACCATACCTATGGCATTTCTATAAGACAGTAGTGTGCATCTGCTGAATTGAGCAAACTCTCAGAGGAAAGAGGGATGGGCATTATTTCAGGCTAAGGCAAAACTCTGCACATGTACTTTAACAGCTTTGTACACTTGTTCCAGCAGGAAAACCCAAAGAGTGTGCAGAACACTTTTTTTTTCTTTATGATTATTTTATTAGTAATCACAGGCAAAAATGGCCAGATACTGTACCAATTTCCATAGGCGACCCAGGGGCTCAGTCCAGTCTGGCTCCCAGGCTGCAGGGACTGGGCTTGACATGGGCTCCTCTGTGGGGCCGACCACCTGCTCCCCACACCAGTTGCCAAAGGTATGATAAGGTATCTTAACTAAAAAAAAAAAAAAAAAAAGTTTGCATTTGATTTATCACACATCATTTAGATTACTTGATTTTTTTCATTCCCTTGCATAATGTCATTTGTTTACATTAAAACACAAAATGAGAAAGAGTTTCAATGCTTTGGCTGTATTGTCTTGATAGATTGGGTCCTCAGGTGCTGTACGGCAGAGACCAGACTTCTTGGACCTGTGTTGCTACTATATATGGTATTTTAGGGGCATCTCAATTGCCCTGTACTCTTATAAATAACTTTTCTTTTAAGAAAATCATCTCCTAACCATCATTCTTCTTACTTCCTAATTCCAATGCATTTTATAATGTTGCTTGGTAAAGATTGATTACATAAAACATTTTAAGCAACCTTGCTGGATCTTCTTCAGAACCTTTCTTAACTATGAAGAAAAGTGAGAAATAGAAATTTTTTATCAATTGATAACATTTATTGATTCCCTAGGAATTGTAGTTTTCAACCATTTACTTGTTTTGGATCCCCAACAAGCAAATAGGTCAGTGTTCCCTAAGTGACAAGAAAAGTGAGTAACTGGAATAGAAACAAAAGTTATATAATAGCTTTTATACCAGTGTCACAAATGTCTCTGGCCTGTGGACCATCAATTTTTGAAATTTCTACCCAAAATACAACAAATTCTACTCTGCAAATCTCCCATAGATTTTATAAGAAAGGGGGAGAAAAATGGTTGGCCTTTTCTTGCTTTTATTTGTTTAACATGACTGGATTGTTCCATTCTATGGAAAAGAATTTTAACATTAACATTCTAGCATGCCATAGGTAAAATTTTTGTATTAGTGAGAGAAGTATAGTATATGATTAGGAGTGTGGGTTTTTGAATCGTATTTCCTGGATTAAAATAAAACTTGGTTGCTTATTAGATATGTAAACAGAAAAATACTTTTGCCTATTTGAGCCACATTTTGTTCATCTGCGAAGTGGAGCTAAAAATAGTGCCTGCTTCTAATAGGATTGTTATGAGGATTAAATGGGTTATCACATGTAAAGTGCTTCAATATTACCTGGCATATAAAAAGTTCACTTTCAATATTTGGTGTCAGTGCTATTGTGTCATTATTGAGATGAGTTTTCCTATCTGTATGGTTTAGATCAGAATGTTTTGGTTTTACCCACTTTGCATTGAAGTATTTATTAGTTTAAATACCTCTTTCTTCCATAAGTGATTTGTGACAACTGAAAGTATATGTATTGCTAAAAATTGTGGTAAATGGAAAATAAGCATCATATAATGAGTGTGAAATGGGTGGAGTTTCAGTATCAATATCTACATGCTATAAAGTCAAGTCTCCTTATCAAAATTAATCTGAAATCAGCTTGGAGTTTCCCAGGTATTAAAAAGTACTATGATATTTTTTTACATAATATTCATAATTTTATATATATAGTTTTGTTTTGCTTTTCAATTACATTTGTCATATTTTTTTCCCATTGCTGTCCCCCACCCAGCCCACCCCTTCTCCCACAGTCATTCCCCACCCCATTGTCCATGTGCATGTGTCATTTATACATGTTCTTTGACTAGACCCTTCCCTACTTATCCCCCTTCTCTCTCTCCCCCCTCCCCCCTGATAACTATTATTCTGTTCCTTGTTCAATTTTGTTCATTTGTTTGTGTTGTTCCTTAGTCTCCTGTATTAGGTGATATCATATGGTATTTTTCTTTCTTTGCCTGGCTTATTTCACTAAGCATAATTCTCTAGTTCCATCCATGTTGTCACAAGTGGCAGGAGTTCCTTCTTTCTTTCTGCTGCATAGTATTCCATTGTGTAAATGTGTCACAGTTTTTTAATTCACTCATCTACAGATGGGCATTTAGGCTGTTTCCAGCACTTGGCTATTGTAAACAGCACTGCTATGAACATAGGGGTGCATAAGTTCTTCTGAATTGGGGTTTCAGGATTCTTTGGGTATAATCCTAGCAGTGGAATCGCTGGTTCAAAAGGCAGTTCCATTTTCAGTTTTTTGAGGAAATTCCATACTGTTTTCCATAGTGGCTGTACCAGTCTGCATTCCCACCAACAGTGCACTAGGGTTCCTATTTCTCCACATCCTGGCCAGCAATTGTTGTTTGTTGATTTGTTGATGATGGCCATTCTGACAGGTGTAAAGTGGTATCTCATTTTGGTTTTAATTGGCATCTCTCTGATGGCTAGTGATGTTGAGCATTTTTTCATGTGTCTATGGACCCTCTGTGTATCCTCCTTGGAGAAGTGTTTGTTCAGGTCTCTTGCTCATTTTTTAATTGGACTGTCTCTCTTCTTGGTGTTGAGATGTGTAAGTTCTTTATATATTTTGGAGATCAATCCCTTGTCTGAGATATCATTGGCAAATATGTTTTCCCATATGGTTGGTTTCCTTTTCATCTTGCTAATGTTTTCTTTTGCTGAGCAGAAACTCTTTAGTTTGATGTAGTCTCATTTGTTTATTCTTTCCTTTATTTCCCTTGCCTTAGGGAATGTATTGATGAAAATATTGCTACATGGGATATCTGAAATTTTCCTGCCTATGTTTTCCTCTAGGTCTTTCATGGTGTCCATCTTGAATTTATTCTGGTGTGTGGTGTAAGCTGGTGGTCTAGTTACGTTTTTTTGCTTGTCCCTGTCCAGTTCTCCCAGCACCATTTGTTGAAGAGGCTCTTCTCACTCTATTTTATGCTCCTTCCCCCTTTGTCAAATATTAGTTGACCATATAGACCTGGGTTTATTTCTGGGCTCTCTATTCTGTTCCATTGATCTATGTGTCTGTTCTTATGCCAGTACCAGACTGTTTTGATCACAGTGGCTTTGTAGGATAGTTGGATAGTTTGATGTCTGGTATTGTGATTTCTCCTACTGTGTTCTTCTGTCTCAAGATTGCTGTGGCTATTCAGGGTCTTTTTTGGTTCCATATAAATTTTTGAAGTATTTTTTCTAGGTCTGTGAAATGTGTCATTTGTATTTTAATAGGAATTGTGTTGAATCTGTAAACTGATTTGGGTAGTATGGACATTTTAATGATGTTTATTATTCCCATCCATGAATGTGGTATATGCTTCCATTTATTTGTATCTCCCTTAACTTCTTATTTCAGTGTTATGTAGTTTTCCAAGTAAAGGTCTTTTATCTCTTTGATTAAGTATTCCTAGGTACTTTATTTTTCTTGTTGCTGTAGTAAATGTTTTTTTTTTTTTTTTTTTAGTTCCTATCGCTGATATTTTATTGTTGGTGTACAGAAATGTCTTCAATTTCTGTATATTGACTTTGTACCGTACTATTTTTCCAAATTCGCTTATTATGTCGAGTAGTTTTTTTGTAGAGTCTATAGGGTTTTCTATGTACACTATCATGTCATCTGCAAATAATGACAGTTTTACTTCCTCTTTTTCAATTTAGATGCCTTTTATTTCTTTTTCTTATCTGATTGCTGTGGCTAGAACTTCCAACACTATGTTGAAAAGGAGTGGAGAACGTGGACACCCTTGTCTTGTTCCTGATCTCAGGGGGAATGCTTTCAGTTTTTGTCCTTTGAGTATGATGTTGGCTTCAGGTTTCTTGTATATGGCCTTAATTATGTTGAGGTATGCTTCCTCTATTCCCATTTTGCTGAGTGTTTTCATCATAAATGGGTGCTGTACTTTATCAAATGCTTTTTCTGCCTCTATTGATATGATCATGTGATTTTTGTCTTTCATTTTGTTTACGTGGTGTATTATATTTATTGATTTGTGAATATTAAACCATCCTGGCATCCCTGGGATGAATCCCACTTGATCGTGGTGTATGATCTTTTTAATGTGTTGCTGTATCTTGTTTGCCAATATTTTGTTGAGGATTTTAGCATCTATGTTCATCAGCGATACTGGCCTGTAGTTTTCTTTCTTTGTTGTGTCTTGACCTAGTTTTGGAATTAGGGTAATACTGGCTTCATAGAAAGAACCTGGGAGTTTTCCCTCTTCTTGGATTTTTTGGAATAGTTTGAGAAGGGTAGGAGTTAGTTCTTCCCTAAATGTTTTGTAAAATTGGCCCGTGAAGCCATACAGTCCAGGGCTTTTGTGTGCCGGGAGTTTTTTGATTACAGTTTCAATTTCACTCTTTGTTACTGGTCTGTTCAGGCTTTCTACTTCTTCTTGATTCAGTTTTTGAAGATTATATGTTCCTAGAAATTTGTCAATTTCATCTAGGTTGTCAAGTTTCTTGCCATACAGTTGTTTGTAATAATTTCTTACAATCTTTTGTATTTCTGTGATATCGGTCATGATTTCTCCTCTTTCATTTCTGATTTTGTTTATTTGGGTCATCTCTTTTTTTCTTGATGAGTGTGGCTAAAGGCTTGTCGATTTTGTTTATTTTTTCAAAGAACCAGTTTGTATTCTTGTTGATCTTTTGAATTGTTTGTTTATTCTCTATGTCATTTAATTCTGCTCTGATCTTGATGATTTCCTTCCTTCTACTCGTCCTGGGCTTTTGTTCGTTGTCATTGTTCTAGTTCTTGTAGCTGTAGGGTTAGATTTTTTATTTCAGATTCTTCTATCCTTTTCAGGTAGGCCTGTATTGCTATGAACTTTCCTCTCGGGACTGCTTTTCCTGTGTCCCATAGGTTTTGGGCTGTTTTATGTTCATTGTCATTTTTTTTCCAGAAACTTCTTGATTTCTTCCTTGATGTCATTGTTAACCCATTCATTATTTAATATCATGTTATTCATTCTCCATGAATTCGATGTCTTTGACTTTTCTTTTTTCCTTGAGGTTGATTTCTAGTTTCAAAGTATTGTGGTCTGAGAAGATGCTTGATATAATTTCAGTTTTCTTGAATTTGTTGAGGCACATTTTGTGTCCTACCATGTGGTCTTGTCTTTGAAAATGTCCCATGTACATTTGAAAATAATGTATAATTTGCTTCTTTGGGGTGAAAAGTTCTATATATATAAGTTAAGTCCATTTGATCTAGTGTGTTGTTCAATGCCTCAATATCCTTGGTGTTTCTTTGCTTCGAAGATCTTTCTATTGCTGATAACAGGGTGTTAAAGTCCCCTACTATGAGTATTTTGCCATTGATATCCTTCTTGTAGTCTTCTAGTATTTTCCTTATATATTTGGGTGCTCCTATGTTGGGTGCATATATGTTTCCCAGGGTTATATCTTCTTGATGGATTGTTCCCTTCAGTATTATGAAATGCCCTTCTTTGTCTCTTTTTATGGCCTTTGTTGTTAAATCTGTTTTGTCTGATATAAGTATTGCTACCCCAGCTTTTTTTTCATTTCCGTTTGCTTGGAATACTTTTTCCATCCTTTCACTTTCAGTTTGTGTAAATCTTTTGTTTTGAGGTGTGTCTCTTGCAGACAGCATATATGTGGGTCATGTTTTGTATCCATTTGGCTACCCTGTGTCTTTTGATTGGAGCATTTAATCCATTTACATTTAAAGTTATTATTGACAGGTGTTTATTCATTTCCCTTTGTACCTGTGTTCCTCTCCCTCTCTTTTTTTCTTCTTTTTCTTAAAGCATTCCCTTTAGCATGTCTTACATTGCTGGTTTGGTGGAGATGTATTCTGTTAGTCTTCCTTTGTCTGGGAAACTCGTTATTTCACCTTCCATTTTGAATGAGAGCCTTGCTGGGTAGAGTATTCTTGGTTGTAGGCCTTTGTTTTCATTGCTTGAAATATTTTTTTGTCATTCCCTTCTGGTTTGTAGTGTTTCTGTTGAGAAATCAGTTGATAGTCTTATCGGAGCTCCCTTGTATGTTATTTGCTGTTTTTCTCTTGCTGCTTTTAGGATTCTCGCTTTGTCTTTGAATGTTGACATTTTAATTATGATGTGCCTTGGAGTGTGTCTTTTTGGGTTCATCTTCATTGGGACCCTCTGTGCTTCCTGGACTTGCATGACTTTTTCTCTCATCAAGTTGGAAAATTTTCTGTCATTACTTTTTCAATCAGGTTTCTATCCCATGCTCCTCTTCTTCACCTTCTTCTATCCCTATGATTCAAATATTTTTTTGTTTCATGTTGTCCAGCAGTTCTCTGACACCCTCCTCATTCTTTTTCAGTCTTTTTCCATTTTGTTGTATTGTCTGGGAATTTTTTTCTCCATTGTCCTCTAACTCACTGATACAGTCCTCTGCCTATTTTAGCCTTCTTTTGATTGATTCTACGGTGTTCTTCAGTTCAGAAATTCTATTCTTCATTTCTTCCTGGTTCTTATTGATAGTTTCTATGTCCTTTTTTATGCTGTTGTAGTTCTCTGTATGCTCCTTGTAGCTTCCCTGCAATTCTTTATAGTTCCCCCGGAGTTCTTTATAATCCCCCTGGAGTTTGTTGTGGTTTTCTTTGAGTTTGTCAAGTTCATTGAGCTTCCTTATAACCATTCTTTTGAATTCCATGTCTGATAGTTGGCTTACATATGTTCCATCTATCTCTCTTTCTGGGGAATCTTCTTTTTCTTTCATTGGGATGTTGTTTACGTGTCTCCCCATGTTGGGTGCTTCTTGTTTTTTTTTGTTTCTTAGATTTGTCTGCTTTGATTTCCTGCCTTCATGGTATAAGATTCTGTATAGGAGACCTGGGGGATTCAGTGGTGCAGTCTCTTTGCTCTCCTGAGCCTGATGCTCTTGGGATGCTCTTTATGCCATTTGTTTTAGCTGTCTGGTTGTATTTCAGTTACTCTTTGGTGATTCTTCCCTCTGGCTAGTTGATTGAGGGTCACTCCACCCACCTTGTCTTGAGTTCTTTTGTGAAGATGCTGTTAAAACATCAACACACAACCCAACCAAGAAACCCATATCCTCAAAAATATCCCCCACCAACAATCACGCTATCAGCAGCAAATGAGCCAGTATTAATATAAATGTAGACGTTAAGACTATTATACTATAGGAGAAACAGATTAGAGTTATTTTAAATGAAAGAAAGATGATTTTTGAGAGGGGAGATGATAGAATAGTAATTGCAGCAAGTAGGGTCAAGACTATGCAAGACAGTAATATTTACATTGTATGTTGAAAAAGGGAGGAAAGAATGCAGAATGAAGTGAGAAAGTGGAAGTGTGTGGTATTAGGTTTATACGCATAGCAGTTATATGCTATATGTTTAGTGTGAGAGGGAGGATAATCAAAACAGACAAACAAAAATTAAAGAAGAAGAATAAGAGGAAGAGAAGGTAGGAAACAGATTAAAGAAAGAGTTTTTACCCAATACAACCTTTGGGTGCTGTCTTCTTTTTCTGGATCCATCCCTGGTTAAAATTCCATGGGTTTCAAATCTTTTCTGGCTGGCTGGCTGTGAGGAGATCCAGCTTGATTCTGGGGTCTCTCACTCGTGGGCCTGCTCCCACTCTGCTGTGAGCCACACTTAGTTGAGTCCCCAACACCCCTGGTCCTGCGGCACCCTCAGCCCTCCTCAGGCTTGCCTAGCAATGCTGTTCTGCTGGTGGGCCAGCGTGCTCATGCCAATAGTCTCTGCCCAGCCTCAAGTCCTCAAGTCCTGTCTCCATTTCTCCAAAAAAGTCTCTTTGTTGCCTCCAAGCTGCAACTACTGCATGCGTCCCTGCCTGTAGGCTTGCGTGGGCCACCTGCCCTCCTGGGGTCCCTGCTGAGTCTGCAGTTCCTCCACGGCTTTCCCGTATGGGCCCCTCTCACCACCTCAGTTCTGCCCCTTTGTTTGGTGGAGCCCTGGCACGAGCGCCTGGAGCACAGAGTTATCAGCCCAGGGTTACAAGCCAAAGGAGTCCTCACCTAGACTCAGTTCACACAGTTTCTCACAGTCCAGGCTGTTCACTGTCTTCCCACGCTTCCGGCTGTTTCAACCAAACCTTCTGGATGACTCCCTCTGGAACTTTGCTGGTCGGTGCACCCGTGGTAGTGGGACGCCGCCAAGCAGATCTCAGCTAATGAGCCAGTCAGCAGCTGCCCCTTTCAGGTGCGGTGGGGCAGAGGTGCCGGGCTGGGAGGCCCAGCGACCCAGCCTGGAGAGCACCGCCGGCTGAACTTTCCACCCTCCTTTACGCCTCTCCCACACTCCCTTCCTGTTTGCGTTGTCTGAAATCTGCACTCACTCACTCCTCTCCGAGTTTGCACTCCAACTCCTTCCGCAATGGGAGCAAGCAGACAACACCTCTACCTACTCTACTGCCATCTTTTTCCACCAGCTAATATTTGTAATTTTAATTGAGTACTAACTTTGTATTTTCTTTTCAGACTCATATGCTAACTTGTTTGATTAGGAAAAATTAATTGCTAGAGTTTTAAATCCATCCTAATTATATGAGGTCTTTTTAAGCATCTTTTTCTTTTTCATTCTGCTAGTTTGTGAATGCAAATACTCAATGTAGCAGAGAAAAGGGAAAAAAAGTACTTGCCAATGCAACCTACATACTCCTACATTCATGTGATCAGCATAACCTGATCATTATGATTATTTTACTTTTGCCTCTTACTATTCTTATACTCTTAAGCTATTACAGGAGATTGTATTCCAGTGGTAATGTTTTTTTTCAGCCCTCAAATTGAAATTTTCAACTCACCCGAAATTTTTCTCATTCATTTAACATTTGAGCTTATCCTCAAGTTCTTGAGTTTATATTCAAAAAAGTGAAATTTAGTTTCTCTAGAAATAGCATGGCATAATCAAGTTCAAAGGTAAGCAGTTTAGAGCTAGTTTGTAAGCTAAACGCAGTCATAAAGGATTCAGTCAGGATCCTTCTCTCTTTGCACTTTTTCTGTCTTTAGCACTAGCTTACATCATCAAGGCTACAGAATGGCAATTGGAGCTCCACTAAACACACATTTGTGATGGAGGGAAAAGGTGCAAAAAGGAAAAAGAATTTAGAAGTGATGTCTGTCCCATTTGTAAGGAGCTCTCTTGGAGATCCTACTCAGTCACTTCCATTCACATCTCTTGATCTGTCCCTAGCTAGAAGGGAGTCAGGAAAGGTGGCTTGAGGGTATTCACACTGTTCCTAGAACTACACTGGAATTTTGTTTATAAGAAAGAAATGAAGAATGGATATTGAGGAGAAAACTTGAGGGCTTTGCCATAATTCCTGACTTCTTATGTCTTCTCTTTGATAGGTGATTAATGTTAATTATTTTTTAGCATCTTCTATTTGAGCAGGTACTATTTCCATTTTCAGTAATAACCATGTTGATCTTTCTTAATTGAAAGCCCACCTCCTTTACTTGTTTACAGAAAAGAGGAGGGTTAGGATTTTTTTACATTCCTCAATCCAGCTGGGAGCCAGCAATGGATTTTAAGAGGACTGACAGGGTGTTTTCCCACTTGGTTCCCTCAGTAGGATTAATTTGTTTTAAAATGTGCCAGACAGATGGTATTTTTTTTTTATAAGGCTTCAATAATCAAGCACACACTGTAAAATCCTGAATGAAGGAAGAGCAACTCTGTTTATTTAAAATGAGAGGAAAAAGAGTAGTCACACTAGCTTTCATTTGATTAAGTGGTGTTTTGTTCCCTTGGCTTAATTTTGGATACCGAGAATTTCCTAATGGGAAATCAGGTATGCATCACAGCTGTGCGCAGCTCACACCGGTGAACTCAGCCAGCTTTATCAGCAGTGCAGATGTGAAGATAAGCAAACAAAGATAGTCTAAGCTTCAGAGGTACTGCAAGGTGAGATCCGCCGCAGACATCACCTTTACGAATGTTTCCCCTTTTTTCTATGGACCTAGAAGGAAGTAGTCTATTGCTTTTATATACAGCCACTGACCTTTACAGAGTCTTTAAGGCATGAGGTATTTAACATGCCAGTTTTTCTTAAATGTTTCTGTGCATTTCAGGGAACCATTTGTATATTAACGTAACAGAAACTTTCCTGAACCTACTGTTTAAGAGGAGAAGATAATTACATGTTTCAGTGACTGTATCTACAGGGCTTTTGGCATCTTGACAGGTTTTTGTACTAAGTGTATGCAATGCTAGAAACCCCTATATATTTATAGCAAAACAAATACTCTGCCAAGGCCCCCAGCCTAACTGTAGTTCTTATCTGAGAAGCTAGTGCAGTAGTGTAGTTTAGTGAACAGGTTTGGAGTCATACACACCTGGATTTGAATCCTGGCCCTGCCACTTGGCAAGTTATAATGCCTCTAAGTCTCAGTGGCCTCATTCGTAGAGTTTTGAGAGAATAAGAATGAGATAATACATAGATGTTTCCCAGTGATGCCGCTGCACTTATGTAATTCCCTCCCCTTGAGCTTGGGCTGGACCAAGTGACATTGGGTTATAAGATTATAAGATTGTGGCATCCATGTTGGGTGCCCTCACTCTCTTGGTGTGCTCATGCTCACTCGCATTCTCTCCTGCATTGCTTGCTTTGGGTCACGTCAACTGCTGTGTATTAGGAAGTCTTGTGGAGAGGCTCACACCATCTCTGTTTGAAGTGGATGTTTTGAGGTCTGTCGACAGCCACAGAATGAGCTTGGAAGCAGATTCTTCCCCATTTGAACTCAGAGCTGACTACAGCCCAGCCAGCAACTTGATTGCAACCCCTCAGGAAAGACCCATGAGCCAGGGGCACTCAGTTAAGCAGCATCCAGTTTCTTGACCCACAAACACTAAGATGATAAATACTTGTTTTTGTTTTAAATTACTAGGTTAGGGGTGATTTGTTACCCACTAATCTATAACTAATACAACACATAAGGAGGTTCACCTATGCTTAGGAGATAGCAAACATGACCAGTCAAGAACTGGTAACACTATTCTCAGAACAAGAAAATATCAGACAATGTAGCATTACAGGATTGTTCATCATGCACCATAAAACAATTTAAATATATGTGTTGGAAAGCTCAAGAATAAGCTTTGTGGACAGTCCCTTGCCTGTTTTTGTAAATTGAAATTTTAAGGAAAAAAATATTAGTTATTTGAGAATTTGAAGGTAATATTTATATTGCTGAAAGTCAATACCAAAGGGGAGACACATAGTAATTTACAGATATTGTTCCTTGGATTGACGCAAAAGAATTGCCAAAATCTTAAAAGTCAAATTAATAAAAATACAGCAGTTTGTTACTTAGTAATATTTGGGATCTTTATGTTAACTTAATTTGCAAAAGGCCATCCTACGTATTGTAGTTTTGCACTAAACAAGATCTTGAAAAAATGTTGTAAAGAAAAGTTGTTCATGATTTGGGAGCATGTAACAAATTATATTAAAAACTTTATGTGTAATGTCATATTAAAATCAGTTAGTCCCCCTTGCAACAATCAATCCGTCTCATGTTTGAGATAAGTTCTTCACTTGCAATTCAACACTAGAAAGTAGGATGTATAGGGTATTAGAGGGTATTAAAAGGTAAATATAACCCTTGGATCAGAGCCCTGAGGTAGGATTTCTGTGCAATTCCTATAACAATTTTATATGCCTTTACTTTTCCCCTAAAATTTCCCTCAGTCTCAAGCTTTCTTTTTAAAGTATTTAGGAAATTTTTAGATTTTCTTTATAAATTGTCTAAATTAGGAGTAAAGCAGTTATTACTAGAATTCTTTTCTTTTCAAATTCACCAAACTTCACACACTAGAAAGAGTAGTGCCTGCTATCAGGCAAATAAAAGTAAAATCTTCACTCACTACTACAGTGAATTCTTTCCTGGCTAAAAGCTATTGCTTAACTTGTAATATTGAATAGACTATATTTCAGAGCAGTGCACTTGCACATTAGAGTCTGGAATATATAGTTGGTTTAGTTAAGAGCAAAATTGAGCATTCCCATTTCCCAATGGAGTCTATGGTAGTTTGGAATAAAAAAGCAGAAGTGCCCAAATATGTAGAATTTATTTTAGATGATTCAAAAGCAGAGAATTTACTTGCCTTAAGACATCTTAAAACAAGACAAAAAATACAAAAAAACAAAAAACAAACAAAAACACAGTTTTTAAGCTGTGGCCAATAGGGTTTAAGACTCTTTCATTTACTCCAAAAGAGCGTCTGTAATTCATCTTGCTCATGCTAGAAAGTTACATAGTTTCTTTATATGTTGATATTTTTTAACTACATAGTCACATAGACTTGAAATATAGTCTTAAGTTGAAAAGCATTCTCAAAGACAGCAGGATATGTCAACTCTGAATTGAAAGTCTTCATGGGATGTGAGTTATGGCCTGTAAACATTCTGATAAAGAGGTTAGGCCTGTATTTTCTGAAGTTCAAGGCTGAGGCAACTGGCACTGCCTTAGTTCAAACCACTGCCCTACCTATATTAAATCTTTTAGTCAGAATCACTCTAAACATGTATTTTACATAACACTGTTATCCTGAAGTTGATTCAAAGTCCCTTTCAACAATGTTTTCTAATTATGGCACAGTTTTAGTCCCAGAGAGAAGATTTCATGTCTAAGCTTCAGTTGTACATACAATATATTCCTCTTGAAATCACATTTATTTATCTGAAAGTATAAATAAAAGGCTGTTTTAAAAGAGAAACTCTTTATGGATAGTGCATCAGTAATAAAATGGATACTATAGAACCTCCATTAATGCAACTAGTAATGTTACAGATAAGTCTAAATTTTCTGAGGCTGAATTGATGAGAAGTAGAATTTGAGGATACATGAGGAAAGTAAAGATGGTGGCATTTAGAGTGAAAATGTTGAAATGTCACAATAAAAATAATCACCCCTCAAGAATGGCTAGCTCTTCTTCATGTCTATCAGCCCTTAATATGGTGATTTTATACTATGAACCAGGCAATTAAAATTATGTTTGTATATTATATTAAGTTTTAAAATTGACCCCAAGTCCACTTCCTTCATGTCTACATCAAGGGCAAGTGTAGTCATGTAATCTCACCCAGAATAATTTTCAGCACCTTTCTTGTCATAGTACCGGTACTCCAGGGATGTCTGATCTTTCCATTGTCAAAAGCTTTGTGAGGCCATAAAATCTACTTGATACATCGTAGGGTTTCTTAAGCAAAGATAAACTCGGATTAATACATTTAAAGAAGTGTGTATTTTTTAAATGTAGGAGGACATATTTAATTTGTGAAATCGGTCTCTTAACCACTCAGAGCATCAGCTTTCCACAACTGTAAAATGGAGATGTTAGACTAAGCATTCTCAAAATCCCTTACATTAATATTTCATGATTAATTATTATTAAAGGGAAACCTGAACTTCCAATCAAGATGGAGACATAGGTGGACACACTTTGCCTCCTCATGAAACCATTGAAAGAATTACAACCAGATCTCAAAACAAATTAACACCCAGCACCATTAGAAAATCAAGCTATGTGGAAGTCTGACTACCAAGGATTTAAAGAAGCCACATTCATCCAGATGAGTTGGAGGGGTGGAGTCACAGAGATGTTGGGGAGAAGCAGTGTAGCTTGGACAAGCAGAGGCAGTGGAACTGATGGTCCCACACTCGTGTGTAATGGATAAAAATAACGAGGGATACCCTGCGAGCTAGCTATCTCAGCCCAGGCCAGGCTGCACAGTCCAGGGTTCCAGCACTAGGAAGATATAACCCCCCATTAACTCTGGCTGTAAAAATCAGTGGAGGTTGGGGCAGCAGAAGAAACTACCAGATTTTTGCCACTTAAAGGGGTCTGCATGGTCTTAGGACATCACAAACCCCAGGGTAGGCAACTGGGAAGTGGGTGAAATGACTGGAAACAGGGCGAGTGCTGGGAAAATTGCCAGAGCGAGGCAGTGGCATTGTCCCCTCTCTGAGCCCTCCCCCAACACAGAGCCACAAAGTGGTGAAGGGGATGCCCCCATTCAGGCAATTGTCTAAGGCTCTGCCCCCACACAATTTACAGGTGCCTCTGCTATGTAGGCCACACTACTAAGACAGGGAGTAAAAGCAGTTCTACCTAATACACAGAAACAGAGACAGGGAGGCTGCCAAATTGAGAAAGCAAAAAATATGGCGAAATGAAAGAACAGAACAAAACTCCACAAAAAGAACTAAACGAAACAGAGATGGCCAGCCTATCAGATGCAGAGGTTAAGCACTGGTGATAAGGATGCTCAGAGAACTCATAGAGTATAGCAAAAAAAATTAAGGAAAAAAATGAAGGTTACACAACATGAAATAAAGAAATATACAGGGAATCAATAGTGAAGGGAAGGAAGCCAGGATTCAAATCAATGATTTGGAACAAAAGGAAGAAATAAACATTTAACCAGAACAGCAAGAAGAAAAAAGAATGCAAAAAAACAAGGAGAGGCTTAGGAACCTCTGGGGCAACTTTAAACATACCAATATCCAAATCATAGCGATGATAGAAAGAGAAAAGGAAAAGCAAGAAATTGAAAACCTATTTGAAAAAACAATGAGAGAACAATTCCTTAATTTGGCAAAGGAAAAGATATATAAATCCAGGAAGCACAGAGAGTCCCAAACAAGTTGGACCCAAAGAGAACCACACCAAGACACATCATAATTAAAAAGCCAAAGGTTAAAGATAAAGAGAGAATCTTGAAAGTGGTAAGAGAAAAGCAGAGTTACTTACAAAGGAGTTCCCATAAGACTATCGGCAGCTTTCTAAAAGAAACTTTGCAAGCGAGAAGAGACTGGCAAGGAGTATTCAAAGTGATGAAAAGCAAGAACCTACAACCAAGATTACTCTATCCAGCAAAGCTGTCCTTTAGAATGGAAGGGCAGAGAAACTGCTTCCCAGACAAGGTAAAGCTGAAGGAGTTCATCATCACCAAGCCATTATTACATGAAATGTTAAAGGGCTTTGTTTGAAAAAGAAGAAGGTCAAAACTATGAACATGAAAATGACAACAAACTTGCAACTATCAACAACTGAGTCTGAAAAACAAAAATGAAGTAAGCAAACAACCAGAAGAGGAACAGAATCATAGATACGGAGATCATTGCAGGATTATCAGCTGGGAGGGGAAAGGGGGAGAATGGGAGGAAAAGTACAGGGATTGAGAAGCATAATTGGAAGGAACAAAATAGCCAGGGATGTTAAGAATAGTATAGGAAATGGAGAAGCCAAAGAGCTTACACGCAGACCCATGGACGTGAACTAAGGGGAGAGATTGCTGGAGGAAACCGGGGGTACAGGGAGGAAGAAATAATGGGGGAAAATATGGGACAACTGTAACAGCATAATTAATAATATATACTTTTATAAAAGGGAAACTTAATTCATGTAATCTGCTTCCTGTATTAACAATTTGTTTTGAGTCTAGAGGAGTTCTCAAGAGAAATTGATTTGTGGGGCATTGTCCAAAGTATGCTTTATACACACATGCATACATGATTCCAAGATTTAAAAGTCTGACAGACATTACCTGTACCAGTTAGCCCTTTTGCCAATTCACAGTGCTTCTTAGCACAAAAGCTCTGACAGGGTCTGTGGAAAAGAAATCATTTGCTCCTGCATTTCTCAAACTTACTTAACTAAAAAGCCTTTTATTTATTTATTTTAAACAAAACACCTTCTACATAAAAATGTTTTGTACATTGTTGGAAACCCTACTCTGGTACATAAGGACCTCAACAGTCCGGAAAAATTATTGTTAGCCCTTTCCCAGGGCTCCTGTAACAAAGCAGCACAAACTGGGTGGCTTAAAACAACAGGATTTTATTATCTCACAGTTCTAGAGGCTAGAATTCCAAAATCAAGGTGTTGGCGGGGCTCTGCTCTCTCTGAAGGCTCTAGGGCACATCTGTTCCATGCCTCTCTCCAGTTTCTGGTTTTGCTGGCATTGCTTTGCATCCCTTGGTTTTACAGACACATCAGTCTCTGCCTCCTTCACATGGTGTTCCTCCCTGCGTCTGTGTTTTTGTGCCTTTTTATGAGGACACCAGTGATTGGATTTAGAGTCCACTCTTAATCCATATGGATTCATTCTAAATTATATCTTAATTATATCTGCAAAGACCCTATTTTCAAAAAGGTCGCATTCATACATATCCCTAAGGAGGACGCAATTCAACCATCGCAATAATCATCTGTCACACCTCATATCCCACGCTCCTTTGCCAGATCATGTGTTAAGAGTGCCCAGAGCTTAGTCTTCTGACCTTTCCTCTCTGATCTTTATCCATTCCCTAGGTAATCTCATCTGTGCCTTCTACATGCAGGTGATTTCCAAATTTATATCACTGGCCCTGGTATTCTCCCCTGAATTGCAGACTCTTGTAATCCAATATCTCTGATATATTTAATAGGATTAGACAAATTAACCATGTTCAAAACAAAACTAATTTTCCTCTGACCAACTCCCTCTAGCTCCAGTTCATCGTATCTCAGTAAATGACACCATCATTCTAAGAATCACCTTTATTTCTCTTTTGATTCACATTTTTAATCCAAGTTGGTCCTATCTCAAAATATGTCCCAAATCTGACCTGCTGCTAAGGCTCCACTGCCAGCAGTTTGGTTAACTGTGTATCTTTCCCAGACCAAAAGTCTTCTAACTGGCTTGTCTTCTTCCACTCTTGTGTTTTTACAGTCTGTTGTTCCGGTAACAAGTGTGATCATTTTCAAACATACGGTCACACTCTTGCTGAAAACTTCCCGTGACCTCTAGTGCCCTGCACGGCCTGGCCACCACCCACTTCTCTGATCCTCTCTCCTGTTCAGTCCGCCTCCCCCTTGCTCATTTTGCTCCATTGCTGTACGTATTGCCAATACTCAGTCAAATCAAGTCTGACCCACATTTTGGACTTTTCTCTTGCAGTTTCATCTGCCTTGAAATTTTCTTTCCTGATGTTTTTGCAAGGTTCCTCTTCTCCCTCACTTCACTCATGTCTCTTATTACCACCTTCTCTGGTGGTTTCCTTTGGTCATCCTCCCCAACAGATACCCCTCAATCTATATCAAGTCCTTTACTCTGTTATTTTTTTTTTATAGTACCGATCTCTATTCATTTGTCTCTTCAAACTAAAATGTAAATTATACATATAATGGTCTTATACACCATTATATTTTTAGTGCCTGAAACAGTGTTGGGCACATAGTTGGTACTAAATAAATATTGTATCGATGGGCAAATGAAAGAATGTATGGATATTCTTAGTAGATTTTCTCCACTAGACTCAAGCCTTCTTCTTCTGTCTCTAAATAGTCTCTTTCCTCACTCTCTTTGTTTTTGCTAATCTGCTTCCCTAGAATTTCTTCCATACATTTCTCCTCTTTGTCTAAGAAAATGCTCTTGATGCTGTAAGAGCCTGTGAAGTTTTTTCTACTGTACTCTCCCACTGTGATCTCCCCAACACTGATCTCCCATTGGACTCAGTCTTTCTTGTACATATCAGCACCTCATTGTTCTTTTATTATAGAGTGTGTATCTCTCCGGAAAGATTATAAACCTCTTAAGGACAAGGACGTTATTGTGTACTTCTTTGGATTTTTTGCCCATGTCTCAGCAACAATGCACAAATAATTAGCAGTCTTGACTTTGTTAATATCAATTGATTGACTAAGTGATTAGTGGATGGTCTCAATCTCAAATATGTAAATGAAACCACAGTTTGAGTGTTTTTGTGGTGGGTGTATAATAAAGTCATAAAGAGAGAGGCATTCATATCTAAATAACAGTTAAAAAGGCAACAGCTGTCATAAATAAGAGACTGAAGAACTATTTTGTTTCTTATCAAAATGTAATTAGTCTGTATTACCCAATATGATGATGTTAACTAGAAAATTTGCCTAAGTAATTACAGTTCCAGATCATCATACTTGACCTTTCTTCAATGCCTATGAGAGAACTTGTTAGTGACTGTGAGAACTGAATCCATAAGATGAATTATTATAAACTGATAACATGTTTATGAGTCCCTTTCTATCAGTGGATTTGCCAAAGATTCATTATAGCTTTTTTGAAAAATTAGATCACTTTTAATCATAAACTTAAAATTTTAGGAGGGAATGGTGTAAAAGTAACAATGATAAGATATAGCTAATATTTTCACATCTTTTGTTATATCTTGTTGGTAGGAGCCCACCATATATTGGATCACAATTAGTACTAAGTATATTTTTGTGTGTGTGTGTTTCTCATACAAGATATAAATATATATCTATATGTAAGATCATATATATA
Source organism: Furipterus horrens (assembly GCF_987537825.1). Classification (NCBI taxonomy): domain Eukaryota; kingdom Metazoa; phylum Chordata; class Mammalia; order Chiroptera; family Furipteridae; genus Furipterus; species Furipterus horrens. The sequence goes on from NW_028327174.1 coordinate 37,906,727, forward strand.
ATGTTATGTATAACATAAGATGTAAGTATATACACATATAAGATATATTTATTCAAAAACAATGTTTCAGACTTCCTGGGTTATAAACAGCACTCTTAACAGTCCCATTAAAATAAGTCATATTTGTTTGCAATTGATTTTGAATTTTGCTATCTAGATCAGTATAAATTCACCATTCACCATACTGTGTTTTGGTGATGAGGGAGTGAAACCAAAGGTCCAAAGATGTTTTTTTTTTGTTTTGTTTTTTTCTTTTGCTATGGCATGAAATACTAACAGAAAGATAAATCTAACGTTGGGAATTATTGGGAAGTCATGTGTTCTTTTTTTCTCCTAACCTTATAAATACTAACTTTTAGCAAGCAGTATGCTTCTAAATTGTTTTCAGCAAGATGCCAACAAATGGAAAAGATGATAAAGAGGGGGGAAAAGATTTATAAAGCCCCAGTGTCTATTTGAGAGACTCCAGAATTTCTAGTTGTTTTTTTCAGGTATCTGAAAGAGCTGAATAGCAGCTGAAACAACAGAAAATGGGAGGGAAAACAAAGCAGTTATAGCTACACTATTAAGAAGAGACTGTAAACCCATATCCAAAACTGTTTGCCACCACTACTCTGTCAACATGAAGTCACAGAATACAAATCTCTGATTCACTTTGAAATGAAAGCCACAAATCCAGAGCTCAGCCCCACTTTGCGAGGGGCAAAACGAGTTCAATATTTTGCCAAAATTCTTCTTGCTTCAATAAAGGATAATAAGGTCATGCTTAATAAAACAGAAACTGTTGAAATGCAGGAATTTGCCAAGAACATCAGTTTGATGTGCTTGTTTCAGAGAGAGGAATTCACCGTTTAAGTAAGAGAAAGGTCTCAAGTGCTCCCCCTCACAGACATGATCTTACGTACCATGCTCAGGAAGGACCAATTGGAAGCTCAGCACTGTGATGGCCCATTTTATCTTACTCCTCACAGGGTATCAGTGTCCCCACATTGCTTCTCAGTGTTGAGCTCCTGTGTGTTGAATGGATTCTTGCCCTCAGACATTTCTGGGAGGCCTGGGGAGAGAAATGAAGCGGGCCTCACCACTGCCTGAGCCCAAAACCAGTTATGTCTGTCATCTTACCGTCACTAGTTCCAGGGTGACTCCTAACACAGGCAAGAGAAAAGTGCTGGGTATGCTTCAATGAAAATCTGTTGAACTCTGTCCTTATATGTGTCTTTGCTTTTTTTTAAGTGACAGAATATTCATCCTGAAGGCATAACTCCAGATGAGTAGAGTTACTCAGCAATATCACCAGTTGCTATACAAACACATTGTGAGTTTGTGCTATATACCCTCAAAAGGAGACAAGTTTCTTCTTTATATAACACCCATAACTGTTAGGACAGTAAGTCAAAATTGTTTTCAATGAAACTTCTGATTGTTCTAGGGGGCTTCCAAAAGACTTGGAGTTATTAGTAACACTTAAAGTCATGAAACATAGTAATAGTAAAACAAACACCCATGAAGCAACCTCCAAAATGAGTCTATGTCTCTCATTCTGCCCTACACCACCCTCCAGATAAAACTCCAGGTACAGCTATTCTCAGTTTGGATTGCATAATTTCCTTGCCTTAGAAGGGATAGCCTATTGATGTAACTCAAAAGAATATACTTTTGGACTTTGCTTGGTTTTTGTGCTTTATGAAAAAAGGATATGAGGCAGTCTGTAATCTGATCACTTTCTTTTTAAATTCAGTTTGGTTACAAGTGTTCACTAATATATACTCCTCTGAAATATTTGATAGTGTGGTTAATATGGTTGTTAGATGTGATATATGTATTAAGATATATTATAAAATTATAGTAATTAAGACAGCATCATATTTCTGTAGGGTTAGGTGAATTGTCTATGGGAACAGAATAGAGATAGGGAGTCCAAAGATAGATTCATGCATATATGGACACCTGATTTATTACTGAGGTAACATTGCAGGTGACATATTTTTGTGCTCAAGCAATTTCTACAAGATATACGAGCAAACGTACAGAGGTCTGTGTTGAAGGATGTTTATTACAGCACTGACTACTATAGCAAAAGATTAGGAACAATCCAAAAGTCTATGAATAGAATAACTTAAAAAGAAATGATAAAATATCCATTATATATATTAACTTATAAATATGTAATGGAAAACTATGCAACCATTTAAAAAAGAAACCAAGGTAAAATGATCCTCGTATTCATTCTAGATGGGACTGATAAATTGGTACCCTCACTCTGGAAAACAATTTTGCAATATCTATCACAAGTTAAAATATGCAAATCTTATGACCTAGAAATTCCACATACATCTGTCCAAGAGAAGCCCTTGAACATCTGAAGGGAGTGTACTCAGGTTGTAAATTTCTTTGGTGCTTTAAAGCAAGGCAGAATTGCAGTAAACACATGTCTTCAGTGGAAGTATGGCTAAATAAATCATGGAATACAGTCAAGCAATTTCTTAAAAATGAGGTAGGGAAATAGTCCAGTAATGACAATAGAACTAACTGATTGTGTGATCCTTCCCATGGTTACGATCATAAGATCTGGACAAAGTATTTGTATAAACCAGTCTTTAAAGGCTTGAAAGCATTCCAAAGTAGACAGAAACCACTGGAAATGAACTGGAAGTAGGTGTTGTTGATATAGTCTTCTCTATTATTTGAATTTGACCAAGAGCAAAATAATTAAAAAACTGCAAATATTTAGATTTTTTCCATTTTACATATATATTAAATTAAAACTTTTAAAAATTCAACTTTACTCCCTACATATCTTTTAGATTAGGTTAAGCATGTTTCATTTTAAAAGTGCATCTGTCATTTCATATTAGGCTGCCTTGATCTATTAGGCTTAAATATTTATTGATTCATTCAATCTCAGCAAATATTTTATGAGTATCTAACATGTGCCAGACCTTCTTCTAGAGGCTGGAGTACACGAATCAGTGAGACAGACAAGATCTCTGCTTACCTGAGGTTTATAATGCAATGAACTGCCTTGTTTAATAGAGATTTATAAACAAAAGGGATATGGTATTCAACAAAAGGCATCATTTGAGAGAAGAAGAAAAAATGAGGAAAAAAGATAAGCCGCAATTCTATTTATGTATGTATTTTAAAATCCCAAAATATTAGAATATAAGGGAATCTTACTGGTGTTCAATCTTTTTAAATGAGCATTTGCTAAATATAATTTTTAAAATTAACTTTTAGGATACTTCAAAATTTTAATCCTCTGTTTTTCAGTCATTTTTGAGTATCAGCAGATTATAGAAGTATAATATAGGATTCTTGTTTGGGTTTGTCTTTTATTAAATGTTATGTTGGTGGGAATTTGTGCAAAGAACATGACAACTTTTAGGTAAATATCACAGGTATATATTGTGAAATGGAATTTATTTGGCTTTCTGTTGGGTTCCTTCATTATTCTTTAAGTATAGGTAACGTGTTGTCATTGGTTATTTTTACACCATGGGCAAATTTTTTAGGGCAGAAGAGTTAGAAACTTTTCATAATGTTTTCAATAATCCTTACCATCCTGTAAGTTCTTTATGACACATTATTAAACCTCTTGTTTACTTTATTAATTTGTTAGGGAAACTTTTTAACAATCCTAATAAAAAATCTCTGACTCGCAGGAAGACCATGTCAAATAAGTTTCTATAATCTCAAGTATTTCTTAAAGTACATCTTTTCAAAAACTTTCTCTGATTTCAGAGAATTGTTTACCTCCTCCTTTATTTCTTATCTCACTAAAGCCTATGCATGATGTAATTATGCTGGTTTTCTGTACTGCGTATTTCTTTTTTTTGCATCTGTTTCATTTTTATGGTCTTTGTCAATGTTTGATCCATATATTCATTAAGATCTAGCATTTTATATTATTACATATTTTTAAATCACACTAATCAAATTTTCTGTATTTCTGCAATAGCTGAATAATAACATCAATTATAAAATTGTAATGATTATCATCTCATCTTAGATAATAGTCACTACATTGTCTCTGAGTTAAAAGCACTATTTGGGTTTCTAAATCATCATCTGAAAAGGTTGCTTGAATAGGCTTCAGTAACATAATATTCTTTATCACCCACTAAGTATATATTTTTTCTGTTTCTCTCTCTCTTTAAAAATAAATTGACAGCTTGACCAAGTCATCCGTCAAAGAAGCTTGTCCAGTTTGGAACTGTTCCTCTCCTGTGCTCAGAAACAGTTAAGTGCTTTGATAGCTACGGAACCAGTTGACATTGAATAAAATGAACATGACAAGCTAACCCACACTGGCAATGGATAAATCATTAGACCTCTAAAATACATGCTGTGAATTATAAAGATGCTTTTGTTTTCTTTCCAAATCTTGGATAATTGATTTTCACTTCAAGGATAAACCAAAACAATATTTAGAACTATCAAGAGATCTAATTTATTTTCTTTTGTTTTCTCATTTATATTTCCTGTTATTTTAGTAGAAGTAGTAGTAGCAGCAGTAGCAGCAGTAGTAGCAGCAGCAACAGCAGCAGCAGCAAGAAAAAGTTTGATGTGACTCAAAGCCATTGAAAATTGCCATATTACCAAAAGTTAATTAGGTAAACCTTATAGCCTCAGGTGGCCTATTATATTGTAGTTAGCAAAAGTAGGAAATATCTTTACTTATTGCTTGACAGTGAGTCTTCATAAGATTTTAGAATATAATCATACATTTATTTGATTTTGAGGATAAAAACAGCATGGATTTCAGTATCTCCTTCTGGTAACATCATGCTTCTTTTCTGTAGTGGGATCTATTTTTATTGGTAACACTAAAAACACTAAAGATTATTATATTAGTTCAACTTTGATCTGATATGCCACTTAAAGGAGTATGTGTGTGATACATGCTTATTTCCTATTTCTGTCTTTAAAGTCACTATAAATCAATAAAATCATTATTTAAACAAATCATGCCATGCACTTAATTTCTAGAAAGGGAATGTGACTTAACAATTTATATGAAGTCAGGCTCATATAAGAATATGAAATTCTTTCCCAGAATTTCAGAATGTACTTAATTCATGAGCAGTGCGCTTCAATGCAAAAATGTGAGTTTTCTTTTTTTTTAAATAAAAACTAAATGTTATCATTAAAATTATGTAAACATTTTGTCTTGTTTTCTGAAATGCTTTTACTCTCATGGGCTTTGTACTTTTCTGGGGTTTATCAGTGTAATAAAAAGAGCTTCAAAAACTTATTTGGTTATTTTTTATCCTTTCTTTTTTAAAATTAATTCCTTCTTTAAAAAAACTGTTCTGCCCTGGCTGGGTGCTCAGTGGGTTAGAGTGTCATCCTGATACCTCAAGGTTGTGGGGCAATCCCCGATCAGGGCACATACAAGAATCAACCAATGAATGCATAAGTAAGCGGAACAACAAATCAGTGTCCCTTTTCTCTTGTCCTCCTCCTTTCTCTCGCTGTAAAAAAAAAAAAAAAAAAAAAAAATCAATGAATAAAAAGTATTAATTTTTTTCACAACTCATGCATTCATGGGTGATGTTTTTAAAATATACTCTAAATATTTATTTCCTGCAAATCTTTAAATGTGAATAGCTAGTTTTCTCTTACAAGTTTAAATAAAATATTAAAGCAAGCAAAGCAGGTCCCTGACTTGAAATACAGCATAGAAATAAAAGGAGAAGGCTTTTAATTTGGGAACAAGCCAATAACACAATGTTATGGTCATATTTAAAATCAACCAAAAAATAAGAGAAGAAAGAAATCACTTTATTCTTTGTCATTAAATTTAAAACGATAAAATATTTTACAACTTAATGCAGATACGATTTATATGAAAATGAAGAACTGAAGATCTAGAGAGACTAAGACCCAGAGATAATGGAAATATCAAGAGAATACAATAGTCTACACTTCTCTTTCATCCCCACCATCACAGAAAGATTTTCCTTCCACTTAGGATTCCAACTTTGCTGTTGACATAGACTAATTGTCTGAAGTCATTTTTAACCTTTTAATACCAATCAGTCCATGAGTATTTGCAGAACACCCACTCTGCACAGTAATAAACTCTCAGATTACTGTGGTGTTTTTTTGTTTGGGTGGTTGGTTGGTTTTTCCCCACAGAGCTGCCCTTAAGGATAACAGAATAATCATCTGGGCTTAGAATTGATTTTTTGAATACATTAATTATTCCAAACCAAATTAGCTAATATGTTTCAATGATGTTCAAGTTACAGATTTCCACATTTACAACTGTATTCTGCTTTTGCTATGGTTATCAAAAGGAGGTTGACCATCTCAGGTAGTATTCACTGAGAGAATTAGATGATTAAGTATTGTACTATGACCAAAGGTAAGAGTTTTTCCATCAAATGTGAGCCCAAAGTCTCAAAAAGAAGTAGTATGTTTTGTACCTAAAACTTTTTTTGCCTATTTTATGATTTCCTTAACTCTTTTTATAGAGCATCTCCTACCTTTATGTTTAGGTGACTAAGGTACCATCTTGAAAGACTGAGAGTAAGAGAGCCATTATATTTTTGGAATGATAAAGCCACTATCACATGGTGACTCATTCTTTAGCAACATGGTTAAGGATTTATTAACAGAAAGGATTCATTAACAGAAAGGATTCATTTTTTCCCCCACCAAAAAAATGAGTAATGGCTTTGTGCTAAGCATTTTCACATATTGTCTCAATAACCCTATGAAGTTAAAATAACCTTGTAAAGTAGATGATATATCAGCATATACAAGTAGAGAGGTTTAGATATTTATTTACTTGCCCATGATTACCAGGTGGAGTTTTGATTCAACCCCAGAGCTTTCAACACTCAGCTTTACTCTTTCTAGTACTCTGGAGAGACCTAATATCTGGAAGTTTCTATCCCATGTAGTCTTATCACATTAATCTTTTAAGACAAAATCTAGCCAGCCCTTATTGTAAACCTAGTTAGAATTCTAGATCTGCCACATTCTAATTGTGGAACATTGGACCAGTCGCCCAAGCAATCTGAGTCTCAGTTTTCTTGTTGGTGAGGTGGAAATAGTGATTTTTTATAAGCTTTTTGTGAAAATTAAATTAAGCCTGTAAAATGCCCCACATAGCTGACCTTGCTGGTGTGGCCTCCAATTCACAGTAATTCCCCTTTCTCTGAGAACTGCCCACAAAATACAGGTGTGGTTGCCCACAAACAACCGGCTAAACAATATAATTCTGCTCCTCTGACCTTGATTGACTAATCCACAGATGCAGAGCTGATCCCAGCTGGGCCTGCTGTCAGATGGTAAGACACTTCAAGGACTTGCCCCTAGGGAGACAGACATGAACTCTACTTCTGAAGTCAGAAGTCTCCTGATCCCTGTCTTTCCTGAGTCTTGGATTCAATGAGATAACCAAATATTCTTCTAGTATGCCAGCACCACTTACTTTTTTCCCTTGAGTTAGCCAGAGTCAGTTCCTATTACATGCAACCCAAAAAATATTACCCAAGGCAATCCAGCACAAAGCCCAGCACATAATCCCTGGATACTCAGCACTTGTAAGTTTCTTCATTTCCTCCACCATACTAATCCAAAATGGGAACACTCCAGTTTATTTTAAGGAATGTTAAAAATATAACTGAACCAAAGCCCCTATTGTCTAACAAAGCCAAGTAAATCACAGATACCTAAAACTATGAACAAACAGTGCCCTATTTAGAAGTTCTCTGTCACTCAGAATCTGGAGTAAAGGTTTAAACTCAGCTTTTCTAAATGCTGATTCATGTTCCAATTCAAAGGAGTCTTGCTCAAGATTGCTTTGAAATCAAAACCAGAACTATGTCCCTATGATTGGTGTTATTGTGCCAGAGTCAGGTATCTATAATTAAATTTTTTCCTTACAGTTTAACTGAGTGGAATCAGGAAATGCTGTCTATGCTTTAAATAATAATAAAAACAAAATATTCATTTACTGAATTACAAAGGTACTCTTTGCATAATCCTGAATTTTTTTAAAAAGCCATATGTTAGAACCTGGAAAACATAAAACTCCTAGAGAAACATGAGAGATGGATCAAAGCACTTAGCCTCTAGTTTTGCTTCTGTTTACATACCAGTTAAACACTCCACTCCAAAGACTGCTGAAGAAGCAGAAAGCCAAGGTATTCTGAGTCCACAGGCCATTTACTTGTAGGCATTACCGCCAGCCTCATAGGAAATGGGCAGAAACAATACATGAGAACTTACAGTTGACTGACTTCCAGACTTTTTAAAATCCAGGCAAAACAAAAACTGCTCCTTTTATTTAATTTAAAATAAACCATTTCATACACCCAAGCTGCCATAATGCAGGGACTACTTGGGCATCAATCATTGATATATATAAATAGAAGGAAAAGAGTTGGTAAATTTTTCTTTGCTCCTCTTATTTCGTTTTCTTTTTCCCTGAAGCATCCATTCTCAACAAGTTGATCCCCTTTACACCCCACCTCCTCCCACTTCAGGCATTATGTACTAGACTTTTCCTGTGGAGTACTTACAGAATAAATAATATTTTGTGTTAATTATTATTTCTAATTAATAATTTGTTTTCTTATTTGTTTATATCTATCTCTTCCTGAAGAGCTCACATCTGTTTTGTTTCTTTTAACCTAAAGGCAGTTTATTGTGCCTAGCCTGTGGTGTGGACTTAGTATATAATTGTGAGTTCATAAGTAATTGAGTTAATCAATCACCGCACCTGTAATATAACTCAGCCGATCTCCAGCTAATAAATTCTGACTGCTACTTTAATAAATTAGCTAAAAATGCTGTTTCTAAATGAAGTTCTATAAGAACCCAAACAGTATTCTCATAAAAGAACTCTCATAAAACAGTAACCAGCCTTCTATAAATAAATAAAACCTCTGAACACTGAAATGAATTCCACGTTTCTGAAAGCTGCTAGAACTAAATCACCAAATCATAGCTACTAGCATGCTAACAAATAGCAATGTGCTACCTGAATTTAGAAGATCCTCTAAGAGTGGAAGTATGGAAGAACATATGGAAAATTATACACGAAATGATTTCTTCCGTTGCCAAGAGGTATCTAGCCATAGGCATAAGAGACAGCATCCCATTGAGTGGTCTGTAGGGTAGATATTAATTAGATTCACTGGTCTTGGTGCTCAGGTTTTAGTTACTACAAGGAGGGAAGAAGCAAGTTTGGAGAAGAGATTGTATGCATGGGTTTGTGATCAAGAGTAGGAGATCCAGTGGGAGCTGTGGGTGAAGAGGAAAGGAACTTGGGAGTGGTCAGACTAGGAATGTCCAGAAAGATGTGATATGAGAGCCCTGGTGATAAACGATGCCCAAGAATACCTGATAGTCTTTGTAAATGCACCTCTGTCTCCCAATTGTGATATAAACTGGTCTTGTATTTTTCTGAAACACACACGGAAATCAAGAAACAGACTAATTCAAAAGGTAGGAAAACTTGACTCAGTCCTGGCAAGCATTCAGTTCTCAGAAGTCTGGGAGCTGATTTCAAAAGGAAAAACTGAAGCCACAGAATGTACAAATCACTGACTTCAACAGAGCCCTGATACTGAAACAGACTATAGAAAATTCCTTGTGGCAAGATATATATGTGATGAGTGTTGAGCTTTTGCTCTTCTGTGTAGGTATTCCCTAGAAGTGTTAGTAACTTCTGGGCACCGTGGAAGGTGCTACCTTTTATGAAATATATGTTTTCTGTAATGTTCTTTATCTTACTTTTGGTCTGCTTTTCATAATTTCCAACTATAAAAAATATTTAAACAGTGATTTAATTAGTAAAATTTTAGTTAGTGTCTCAGCTATTCTTTAAAATTCATTCCATGCTATAATTTTACAGGCAAACTGTTGTGTTTTTATGTTCATAGTCTTGTAGATAGATAAACAACCCAATTTATTTTTCTTAAAATTTCCTCCTTTTTCTCATAAGGCATGGAAAAAGCTTATACTTTGTATCAAATCAAAACTGGAGTTTTGGTAACAGTTATAGAAAATGAGGTAAACTAGGTAGAAATATCAAATCAGAATTTTTAGAAACTCTGGGAAATTTCTCTGGGAAAATGCCTTCATAATTTCACTTTGGATGCTAGCAACATATACAATGTGGTACAAATGGATTCAAGTCATCAGTGGTAGTTTCTGTCATTGGGGCAGGGACACTAGCAGGATCAAATGCAGAGGGTAACAGTACATCTGGGCTGGAGGAAAGGAGAAAGTTGGTAATGAATGATGAAGAGACCTGCACGTCTCCAGTTAAGTATGTATATAACCTTTCGGGAGCCAGATGCTTTCTTTTTCGCCCTGGTTTCTTCTATATAGCTTAAACTTTGGCCTGCCTGCTTCTCTTTACTGCTACTTTTTTTTTTTTTTTAAGATTTTATTTATTTTTAGAGAGGGGGAAAGGAGGGAGAAAGAAAGGGAGAGAAACATCGATGTGTGAGAGAAACATCAATTGGTCACGTCTCACACGCCCCCAACCAGGTACCTGGCTGCAATCCAAGCCTGTGCCCTGCTGGGAATCAAACCAATGACCTTTTGGACAGCACTCAGCACACTGAGCCACACCAGTCAGGGCACTGCTACTTACTTTTCAAACCAGAATGCCTCTTCTTCGAGGTTTACTGTGGAGCAGAATTCAATGTTATAAATATCCACTTCCTCTTAGATAACCCTTTCAAGGTTGGTTAAGAATTTTATTTATGATGGTGGGATATCGTCATCGGCAGCCGTCTGTCTCGAGAGACGATGGTGTAGCTTCTTAAGAGTCTATCTGCACCGCCGAGAATGGCTGTGCAGTCCGACTCGGGAGTGACACGGTATCTGGCTCCTCCCGTGTTGAATCGACATCTTGCGATGACGCTGGAGTGTCCTCTCCAGCGAAGCTGAAGCTACAGAGCCTGGGCAGGGTGATATGGAGGGTCTGCTGTTGCCCATGCAGCAGACCCCCCCTCTCTTCGCAGCTGAAGGGTCCAAGGGAAAGACGGAGTCAATACAGCTTGGCTTCAGGTGTGCCGCAGGAGTTGCCGGTGTTGACTACAACGTCAAACCGCCTTAGGGACTCCGGCTCTGGATTTTCTGTCGGGGTTTACTCCCTTAGCCTTTCCCCTGAAGAGGTATGCCGCAAGGCAGCGGAGGTTTTTTGGAGTCAGAGTTTTCCTTCTCTGATGTGCCCTGACTGGAAGATCGAACCAGCGACACTTAGCTCGCAGGCCGATGCTCAATCCACTGAGCCAAACCAGCCAGGGGACAATGGTGGGATAAGTGGAAGTAAAAAAGGTACCTCATTTTTCCCCCAGCCATGGAGCTTATGGTGAATCTTTTCACACAGTTTATATACACTGCAAATGAATATTCTGTATATTCTTTTGCAGTATATTCTGAGCATTTTATGAATGAGTTAGGGAGTAGAGCAGTAACTAGTCCTAGATTGGGACAGGCAGCACCAACACTTTCTCAGCCTTCATTAGCCTCCTTCTAGGAGGTAGAGACGGAATTCTCAGCCTCTCATGAAAAGTTTATTTTCTTTTTGCCATGTGGCACCACCATTATGCTAAAACACTGACCAATTACAAGGCAGGGAGCATAAGTAAGATGAGGTGGAGTTGAGAAGGAAAGAGCAGAATCCAAGAGATTCCCACAGGAGCAATAGGAAAGAAAAGGACCATTGCCTACTACCTTGCTTGGGTAACAATACCAGCCTGTCCTTTCTGAATATCTGTCCTAATTATTAGATATTCAATTGACTAATAGAAATACTTGAGAGGTGGAATGTGTTGGGTAACTCTTGCTTCAACAAGCTGAGATCACTGTGGCTATTGGAACGTGGAGACCACACAGGGCCATGGAGTGGGAACAATTCCATTCCCATGAAATGGTTCAAGTAAGTCAAAACAAGGGGTAGGATCAAAGGCATGAAATGGTATTCAGTCTTACATTTTGTGCTTTTTTTCATACTTCTTTCTCTTACAGAATATGAGAAAATAAGTATGCTCCATGAGAAATAAAAATTAACGTTGGCTACCTTTACTGTCAGTCATTTAGCAGTGCTTCCTGATAAAACTTTTGGAGAGGATGGATACTTTCTACATACACACTGTCTAATTTGGTAGGGGAGAGCAACGGAGGGACAACTGTAGAAGAAAAAATTAGGACAACTGTAGAAGACCAACAATAAAAAAAAATTAAAAGAGTAAAAGAGACCTTATTGAAAAACCCTTCTCACTAATGTGTGACTCAGAGCTAAGCACATTTCTAGTTTAGTGTCTTTAATAGGAAGGGATTTCTCTGATCTTTGGCCAAAATTATCCTAAAAATCAGAAGCCCATTTTCTAAATTTGAGGAAATACTGTGGATTTAGTGATTAATATTGCTTTTGAGAGTTACCTAGAGAATCAACATGAATAATTTTTTTAATTAAGCATAAAGTAAATAACCTCATATATTAATTCAGAATAATTAAAATTATCCATTATACAGAAACTAAATAATAAGAATTCAGGCTTCTAAAGTGGATTTTTGTTTAATAGAAAACAATATCTAATTAGTTAGGAGTCTTCAAAAATATTTTATGTAGACCCCTTCCCCTAATAATTGAATTTGTTAAAAAGTAGCTTTTCATTAATTAAAAAAAAAGATTAATGAGATTTTATTAAGTTTGACAAACTGTGCTAGCCAAATGACAACTAGTCGATGCTTTTAGTTCTTTTGAAGAGGAGAAAAGTAGGGCTTAGGCTCAGTAACTCGCCTGTGACACTGCTTTTATGATGTGAAGCTGTGTACCCAACCCAGGTCTTCCGGAAGCCAAAGTCCCAGCTTTTCAGAAGGGGTGATGGTCCCCTTTGCCAGCTACTTTTAATTTTTCTAACCTAGACACGCATTCTGCTTGGATTCATGTTTGTAATCTACCTCCCACCGAAAGATGCTGATGGTCTTTCTCAGTATAAGCTCCAGGTACAGCCTCATGGCAACCAGGTTATGCTGACTGGTGAGCAACACCAAAGCCTGCACTAAACCCTGTGGTTTATTGGAGAATCAGGGTTTATGCTGATGGGACAAAGCTGTGGGAAAATTATTTGTTTTCTGAGCCAAATTCCATTTAATTGCTAGTGTTTACCTGGTGAGAAAAGATTTACGTTTTACAGCTCAAGCAAATCAATACTACTTAATTCTGTGGTTTATCCTGAAGTTATATTAGCTAAATGTCAAGAAGGCCTGGCTTGAATGTAAAGTCAAGACATCAACTACTGCAATATTAGCTAACATATGTAACACTAAAGCTTCTTCCAGAAGACTGATCTTCTCCCAAGCTTTAATCAATGCTTAAAGGAAATCATCAGTCCAAATCAATAACTTAACGGTGTAATTAGTATCATAACCTTACAGTTATGAAGGAAATGGCTGAATGAAGTAATTTAATTATGTTCTAAATCTTAGAGAGCACAGTACAGAGTCAAGAACCACTAGCTCCTTTCCTCAAAAGGAAAAAGGGCTCACAGACAGAACAAGAGTGTGATTGCAGGGAGTGGGGAGGGGGTATTAGGGGGCTAAATGTTAATGGAAAAAATACAATAAAATTTTAAACAAAAAATGTATTGGGGTGACATTGGTTAATAAAGTTATATAAGTTTTTAGTGTACAAAAAAATTGTATCTATTAATTGAAATTGATACAACCCTCTAGGAAGACTAACATCAGAAATTACATGACATATTAAGTAATTTGGAAATACATAATATTGTTCCCATTGCAAAACTTTACTCAGTGTAAATATGTGTTTTTCCCTTTCATAATTTATCACAGTTTATAAAGGATGAAACCAGACTATCTGGATTCAAGTGTGATGTCATCAGCTTAATATTTAATTTCTTCCATGCCTCAGTTTCCTCAGTTTAAAAAAATAAATAAAAGTCACATTATAAAGTTGTTAGAAGGTTAATATATGTTAAGCCAATAAAACACTGTCTGACCCATAGTTAAAAATTTATGTTCTATATTTATAAAGAAAAATAAATTGCTGTTTGCATAATCTTTTAAACATTTATCGTTATTTTGTTAATATTTTTATTTTTGATAAAACTTTATTTTCGGTTTTTAAAAATACTGTCATTATGTTGACTCATTTGTGCTGATTAATAGTTTTTCTCTTCTGTTAAACTATGTCTTAATTTGTTCGAGAAGCACTTATGATCTGTCATCTTTCAGTTGGCTGTCCCATTAATTTCTAAGTGAAAAGCTTAGCTTTCTGTAAAACATCTTCAGGAAGGAGGCATAATAATGCTTTCCTAAATAACATTTTTTTCCTAGTGGCAGCAACTATTTTGAGAATTCTCAAATGCTTTTCCCTTCAATGTGTATCTAAAATTTGTTAAACTCTGAGCAACCTCCATATTTCACTGTTTGATTGTCTCAGGTATGCTTTCTTTGAACAGACTCGTCCCTTAATCTCCTCCTCCTCCTCCCCCATCTGCTGCATTCCTGTCTGCTGTGAAGAGTGGTGACAAACACTAATCTGAGCTAGACCACAGTCATGTGAAGTCAGATGAAGGACTTGGCCTCGTATCAAACCTAAAGCAGAGGGGACGCATGGAAACTGCTCTCTTGTAAATAGCGAGCCACCCAGGGCGTAAGCCCTTAAAACATGTAAATATGCTATGTCTCATATGCTTTATTTTTCTATTTTGTCGTACTACCCTTGCCAGTTAATTTAACTGAGTATGATTTGCAATGTTATTTTATTGAACATTCTTTGACAATTTGAGTACAATTCTGAATGTAATATTAAATCCTCTTCTGGCTCGGCAGATTGCAAAATCGCACGCTCTGTCTACACATCAAATCCGAGGTTTGGAGGGGAATTCAGACTTTACCTAGTCCAGCACATCCAAAAAGTACTGCATTTCAGCTCTCCTGTAGCAGATGGTATTTCAAACTATCCTAAGTGACATCCAAACAAGAAGATTAATTATATGATTAAAGACTCTTTCACACAAAAATTAAAATTAAGCTTGGCTTCCATCCCTTATACATTTATACAATTTTTTCTTCTTGTTTTAAGGATCTCTAGCCAACTCAAATGGCTGGATCAGTAAGTTTAATCACACCTCTGTGACTGAGGAGGAAACTAAATATCATAAATTATGTTAACAACTTAGTTCTAAATTCTTGGTGTTAGCTTTATATTTCAGGTTTGGGATTGGTCAATTTTTAAATCCAGCTGTGACCCAATGTTGAAAAAGTCCCAGACAAAATCCACTGTAAAGAACTCTCAGAGAATCAACTCAATTCTGCCAGCTCTTTTAGAAAGATTGGGGGATGACCAGAAGCTATATTGGCACAATACCTTAAGCTTTAGCATAGCATGAATTTAAATAATTTTATTATATTATATTTTTCTAAGAAGTCCCTAAGAAAAAAATATATGTGGTCCAAGGAAGGAGAAATTTCTTTAATCAAACACCCAATGACTACCACTAATTTAGTGACAGAATGAAGATTTGCCTCAGAACAATGCATTTCAATCAGCTTCCCATTGGGCCTTCCATCATCATAAAGAAAAGATAGATTGCTTTAAAGTATTAGATGCATAGTGTTTCAAATAAATTCCCATTTAGCTTTAGTTAGATTTGTTTAACGTATTCAAACTATGAAATTCTTCATAATCAGCATCTAAGATCTGTTAGTTTTATTTACGATTAAGTAGTTTCTTCATAAATAAATCAATTTATTTTTTTAATGATTTCCCCCTGTTAAAAGAAATGTACTTCTCTGTTATATATTTCCTTGAAAACCATTGAGTGGTAGGGACCTCTGAACACAGACCATCCAGTTCGCCTGTGTTGCAGGGATGTGGGGATTGCATTGCCCCACGCTCTGGCAATTACCTGGAGCAGTGCTACCGTACCAATTGGCTGCGATCAGAGTGATGTGCCGTACTCCAAGACAAAGAGTTGATTACTGCTGTCAGACTGACCAGCCCAAACTTGTTTCCCCTCCTGGGTCATAGTGGAAGAGTCTTCATGTTGAAGCTGTAGAGACAAGATCAAAACAACCTACCTCACTGAATCGCTGTGTGAAGGAATATTGGCTTGGAGGATCTCCACAAATGGTTTCAGGTAAATGAGAACTAACCCTTTTTTGAGTGTAAGTCACTGAGATCTGGGAGTTTTCTATTATTGCAACAACATGATCTGATCTATCTTAATATAACTACACACGATAAAACAAAACTCCGGAGAAAATCTGGCCTGTTTGCATTATCATTTCTTTGAGAACATTGTTCCAAAGACGATCACATCCACAACAGTGAATATTGTTTAGTGTCTAATGTTTGTGGGCACTACACAAGGAATCTGCGATACAAAGATGATGGGTATAAAAACTTGTGCCTTCGGATTGCTACAAGAGTACTTTGCCAGGTAAAGTTGAGCCATCAGTGTTGGGGAATATTACTGAAAACAATGTCTCACCAAAATCAGAAAATGGTGCACATGAACACACACACACACACACACACACACACACGGTGTGTGTGTATGTGTTATGTATTATTATGCATTGAGTCTTTATGAATGTTATATATGTATACATATATTTGAAGGGGTAAGAAAAGAGGGGGAAAGATAAAAGGCACCACATTCTGCAGCTGGTCTTTCACTAACTTCAAAAATACAGACCAAATAAATTTGTAACCAGTGTAGTTATAGTCTACCTTAAACATAATAAAAATGGCTCCCAGATAACAGAAAAATCACAGAATTCACTTCCGGCCAGTCTGTAACTAGTAATTCTCTTTTTATTTTATTTCTCTTACAGAATGGATTATGGTTGTCTGAAATGAATTAGGACAATAAGAAAAACAACTCTTTTGCTGGTACATTGTTTTTACACTTAGTAGCAGTTCTTTGTACTAAATCAAATGCAGATTGTATTGTATTACTGTTAATGCCAGAGAACTGCTACTCAGTCACTGCTGTTTCATGGTGCACCTGAGCTTACCCTGCCTCGCCCAGGTGTGCCACTGAGTGCTGACAAACACACCCTTCACACTGTGTGCAGGTGGAAACACTATAACGGAAAAGGAATTAATGGAAAATTCAGCTCAACTTTGTTTCATTTAGTTGAACGATCTACTTCTCGAAATTATCAATGCTAAAGAGGTAATTATTAATGTTCTGATCCTACGTTTCATGACTAAGTTGTTTTTTTTAATGTGTATTTCATTTCTACAGTACCTGCTTGGGATGGCTCCTGGTATTATTTTGTTACATATTAGGAAAGTAAGACTAACTCCGGTAAGACACACAGATATCAAGTGAACAAACTAACATCCGAACTCATGTCTGTGCTTTGATGACATATGTCATGACATTTTTTAATATAAAAAATCCTTTGGCTAATATTTCTCTTTATAAAATACTTCTTTTTTAACCACAATGATTCAAAACTCCAAGTTACTCTTGGAATTGCCAAAATAATATCTAATATATAGAATTTCAGGAGGGGTACCTGTGTGCACCTGCATCAGAATCACCTGCAGATATCTGGTGCCCTCCGTAAACTTTGTAGATCAGCATCTTCTCAAGAAGATTTCTCACATTTTTATTTTAAACTTATTTTCCAGGAGACTCTAATGCACAACAGAGTTTGAGAATTTCTTCTGAAATATAATTATAATGATTGTTCCTGGGAGACTGAGAGAATGTCTCTGAACTATCACAAAGATGATTGTGATTTTATCGGTGGAATATCTTCATCTGCCCCCTTATATTTGACCACTTCACTTACATCAAGAATTTGAACAGTGAATAAAAAATTGCTCATAGGAGTCAAGGAGATGCATTGTCAACCAGAGCAAAGGGATGCTGAGAGGAATGCTGTCCCCTTTTCCTTAAATCAAAGTGTAATTTAAGGAAACACTGAACATAAATATACTATTGGATTAATTTAAAGATATGATGTTGAATGCTGACTTTATGAAATATTTAGAAAAACAAAAAAATTATAAATGAGGAGCTTATGCTGAGGAAGAGTTTCAGTATAAAAATAAAAATGAAGCAGATGGCTGGTGGAGAAATTAGGCAGGAGGCTGTCTCTCACTGTGGAGAGAGAAGAGAAACAGAGGCAAGTACTGGGGTGTGGAGAGCAGCACTTGAAAACAGAAAATAACCCTCACACACATTCTTTTAACCCAAGGTTAAGTGGTCGTATCCTGTTTTGCAGTTTCAAAAATTTGAGTCACAGAGAAGTTCCATGAATTGCCAAAGGTCAATCGGTTAGTCAATGGCAGACTGACCATACATCAGTGACTCCAAACCCACTACTTTTTCCACCTAATTATATTGCATTTTCTTTTGTTTTAAGGCTTCCCACTAGTTTTCAGTCCATCTGAGGATATCATATCTGTCCAAGTCAATTTGAATTAATGTGGCAGGACCTTGGGTAACCACATTAGTGTTTTTGAGCCTTACTTATAATTTTTTTCCCCTTTAGGATAATTACAAACTGCTGTGTTTTAATTACAATGACTTTTAGAATGCTCCAGATTTTTTCCCTAACGGTTGGCTTTTATATTTTCTTTCCTTAAATTTTTATCAAGAATTCTAAATTCTCCTGCAATCCAGTGAAATTACTCCTTAAGAAGGGACACTAACTGATATAGTCCCATCTAAACGGCACGAGGGAGGAGCTCAGAAATAGGCTCTACTGAATATTAGCTCTTCTTGGTTGAAAACAGTATAAAACAATATTCTTTTCCAAGCCATTTGGAGGCAATTTACAGGCAAAAAAAAACCTGTCTGTAAAAAGTTGTAATTCTGATTTCCATGTGTCATCTGCATGTTGCACCAGTCTGTAAATTATTTATAGAAACAGAAATTAGGGAAAGGAAGTAGCTCTGGAATAGGCCATAATTAAAGATTCACTGAGCATCCCTTACTTGACTGATGGTTAGTATCTATGTTAGTTTATTTTTTAAAATGCAGATGTAATAGCATCTGTATTATGCAAAGAAAATATGTAATTGTATTATTAAGGCAGTTGTGAGTCTTCTGTATATAACCCAAGGGTCAGTTTTTTCTCCTCTTTTAAGAATCACCTACCTATGGAATATTTTGGGAAAGAACAGAGGTAATTTAGGTTTATATTTGTTTCTGAATCACCCTTGATTGCAACTCATATGAAATATATAGTTCTTCCCTCTCCTCCTTGGTGTGTCCCTGACACCTCTCCAAGTGGTCATAGAATAGGACATGGTCACAGGGGGTTGAATGTAGGATGGGCCCTACTCCTACTGATAGTTTTGTCATTTCTGTCTTTTTTAAGCCACTGTATTGAGGCACTATTAATATGTAAAAAGTCATACCTAGTGAACATATACAACTTGATGTGATTGAGGATAAGTATTTAACCATGAAACCATCACCACTATCAAGTCCACAGACATATCCTCCACCATCCAAAGTTTCCTCCCACTCCCTTTGTAATAATAATGCTAACATTATTTTATTCATTATATTATAATCAATGTATTGATGTTAATAATCAATATATTAATATAAATATAATTACCATTAATAAAATTGTATTATTTATTATGTTCTGAATAAAGGAAAATTAGAGGGTAAAGATATTGCCTGGAAAACCTAATAGGGAGCTGAGGCTTCAGCTGAGCTTTAAGGGAAAAGCACAGTGTCCTGTTACTAAACAGTAAGCATAGCAAGCAGGTTCTAATGCAAATACACATTTATAATTACTTCCTGTAAGTAACTGAAAAATTCTATCATTGCACTGAACAGTGTGACACCTGCTGGAGCGGCCGAGTCCCTGGCAGCGCTGCCACATCAGCATGTTCTGTCTCGCCGGCTGCACCAATAGTACAACAGGTAGCGATGTTCACGATGGATTTCGGTGACATTTTTAACACTAAGGAAGCCTGATATTTAAGGAAACAAAAAACTCTGAATGCTGATGTAAAAATCAGGGCGTCTTCCATGTAACCCCGAAGAGCATGCTAAGAAATGCTGACTGACGCTAAGAACACAAAGCACATAGCAGTTGTGTTGGCCTGCATCACAGCAGAGCGTGGGGTCAGACCCTGACCCAGCCTAACACCGGAGAGCTGGCTGCATGCACAGAAGGGCATGCTCTGCATTAGGGGAAAGTCTCAAATAACGCCTGGGGCCCTGTGGAGAGAGAGGAGGCTCTTAGATAAGCAGAGGACATGGTCAAGACTCCCACAAGAGGCTATAGGGAAAGAAGTCTCAGGCGGGGAAGCATGGAGGTGCTCTGAGAAGACTCTAGGTGGAGCGGGGTTGAGGGGTAGAGTTTCTGATGCCTATACACCGGGATTAGCCTTGGAGATTTATTTTCTGGTGCCATTAATGCATAATGGCAACTTCACTGTGCTTTCTATCCTTATGGCATTGTAACGACAGTGCATTTCAGCAGCCACACTGATGGCACCAATCTGCTTTTGGATGGTGTTTTCTAGGAGTGAGAAAGTGTCTGTGCTGAGCCAGCCACACGCTCTGGCTCTGGCTACCTTGTGACCAACATCAGGCACTTGCATTGCTATTGGCCAAAGAGCTGCCTGTGGTCATACATCAGATATAAATTAGTACTAACACCATCCTTACATTTGGGGACAGGTTAACAGTTTAATGGCTCCAGAGTGCTTTCACATCCCTTCTCATGTTATCCTCAGATCACATCTGGGGTTGCTCAGGCGCATTTGGAAGACCAGGCGTTGATGGGCCACATCTGGAAGAGTGTGTGTCAGGGAGACACATCTGGCACTCTCCCCACACCACCTTCCTTCCTCTCCTTTTACAGAGCTCAGGACATGGAGTGAGACACCTGGCTTTTATGCCCTGGTCCTCTTATTGACTGCCTGAGTTCAAGGGCAAAGTCTCAGTACTTCCCTGGATATAATCATATATTAATTTACATCTAAAGTTCTTTCCAGCTCCAAGATACTATTATTTTGTGACAATTTCAAGAAGTAGACAGCAAGGATATTGATACGCTCCTGGAAAATGGAGACTCTTTTATTTGGAGACTTTAATAACTTCTACCCCAAAGTTACACAGATGGTAAGCAGTAACATCTCTGGACACCTCCTTTTGTGTTTTCTACTATATCACACACATGTGTGAGCACACACATTGATTAACCTTGACCTGCTTAGGGCGGTCTCAGTTAATCAGATACAGATGAAAGAATCTGCATTTTCAGCTAAACTATACTAATTACTTGGACAGTATGTGACTAAATAAAATTTCACATATTAACAGTCTGCAGACAGGATTTGTCCCAAAGCCCTATTTTATTTGGCCACCTGAGTGTTTTGTTAAAAAAAAAATTGATGTTTTGCTATATTTTAAATTTGGAATATTTTACATAAAATTGAGACTATCTGGGAACAAGATAATAATTGGTCAAAATGAGTTCAGCATTATATCGTCTTTTCAGTTAGTGTTTTTCAACCTTGGCACTACTGACCCTTTGGGCCGGATAATTCTTCGTTGTGGGGATGGTCGTGCTGTCCTGTCTATTTTTAGATGTTTGGTAGCATCCCTGTCCTCTACCCACCAGATGCCAGTAGCAATATCACCTTTCCTTCAATGTGACAATGAGTTGTGACATTACCAAATGTCCCTTGAAAGGCCACGTTGCCTTGACTTGGAAACTACTGCTGCAGGTACTTGAGTAATGAACCCTGGAAGAGATGGTTTTAGAGCTGGCAAAAATATACTGCAACCCTCCCCCCTTACAGAGGAGGAAACTGAGGCCTATCCAGAGAGGAAACATAACTTACCCAGGTGACACAGCTGGTGACAGAGCTGGGGCTGAAACCTGGATCTTCTGAATCCCTGTGCAGTGCGCTTTTCACCTTAACTCTGTGCCTCCAAAGTCCCCAACCACCTGCCAGGTTCTGCCCACTTTAATGGCAGATGGGGAGGGTCTGACTGCTACTCTCCCATCCTCTGGTACCCTGATCCCAGCCAGTGTATCTGAGTCAAACAGAGCAGCTCTTCACTTAAATAGAGCATCTCTTGGATCTAGCAGGTCCATACTATTTCACGCAGATAAGAAAGGCTGTTTTATAAACATTATCTTGTCTCTGTTCCATTCATTAAGCAAAGGATTTTCCTCATTCCCAGCAGATTTAGGTCACCAGTCTGTTCTGAATTCTTGAATCAACAGTTTCTCTAAAGCCACTTACAAAATGTGCAGCCCCAGCCAAACATTTGTTTGAAGTCGTTTGTCACTCTGCAAACTCCTCAGGAATGTGGTCATGATACAACTGTTAGATGGCATTTATACACTTGGAATTTGTTGCCCCATCTCAAGTTTTGTCCTTTTTTAATAAAAACAATTTTAAGAACATACTAATGATTTCCCACAAGGGATATTTTCTTTTCAGAATAATAGCTTTCTCTGATGTCAGAAGATACCTGGCGAGATGCAATGGACTGGGATCCCCATCTGGCCATATAGGCCAAGCAGATCCATAGCTTTCTCAGCTGTAAAATATCATGTTTAAGTGGCCACGGAGATCCCCTGAAGATCTCACATTGAGTTAGTTAGAGTCTTCCTTCATACTCGTGTATCAGTATGAGAGATTTCTCCCCTTGAGTCCTGTTCTAACTGGTCTGACTATTGCATTTTGACAGAGAAAGCCCAAAGACACCTATTGTAAATTTTTATTCTTTTACACACCTACAGGAGAGAACCCTCTGTGGATTAATTAGAAATTTTCTCATTTGTCAGTGAAATATTTTAGAAAGTTATTTTGCCAGATGGCCAAGCAAATTTTTTCACTCAGCTTTGTGGGAAGGTACTTCTTGGATATCCTACTATATGTGAGAATCATTTGAGCATGTAATAATGCATGAATCAACCTCTGCCCCTTGTCACCAACCACAATCCTCCCCAATATAATAAGACTGGTTCTATGTTTTCCTATAATTGTGATCTGGAGTTTATGGAGCACTGCCATTTGATCACTTATGACTATAGAGTCCTGCTGTCATATATGCATTCTTGTTATCTTGGTTTCTATCTGGATACACCTCTCTCTGGTATAGTTTTCTACTGTCTCCTCTCCTTTCCTTCTTCTTTCCTCTCTCCCTCCCCTCCCCTTTCTTTCCCTCCTTCTTCCCTTCCCTTCCCTATTCTTTCTTGGAACTTGGGGAGGAGGGAATCACCACATTAAAGGTAATGATAATGGCATAGTGGTATACACAAGTGTTGTAAGAAACATTCCCTTGTGTGATGTGTTAAGTAGGCTTAATTATGAGATATAGTTGGACCAATAAAGAGTGGGAAGAAATACAACAGGAGCTCAGATGCATGAACTGAAAAAATGAATTGGGCATTAAAGGAGGACAGCAATTTGTACTCGCGCAAGACACACCCCAGATTCTGAATACAGAGCTTTTAGATTACTGATAACCTCATCAGGACTGGTTGTAGGAACTGGGTGAATCTGAGCCTGTGCATGAAGCCTTCACGACCTAAAATCCAGACGGGCCAGGAGGGCAATGTAGTGAGAATTACTCTATCTCCAAACCTCATTCCTGCTTAATTGGACCCAAATTGTGTGTCCCTAGGTGGAAATGCACAGATCTTTTCTTTTGTCTCTTTATCAAGAACAAATTCAAATTGACTAAATTTTTGCTTATTACAAAAAATATGTTAACTATTACCAAGTGAACATTGATTTTATGCCAAATGTTCTACCTATATTATTTCAGCAGATCACAAAGAATCCCATGGGTACTTGCCAGCTGTCCTTAAATATTCCCCCTCTTTTTGTTAGCAAGTCCTGCATTTTGTCATAATACATGGCATCCCAGTTAAAGCCCCTCTCTTTTAACTTGTCTTACAGATTGATGTGGCCACATGACTACATGCTAGCCAATGGGATGTGAACAGAAGAGAGGTAAACAGCTTGCTGTTCATGACCTTAAAAAGGGAAGGATTTTGCCTTTCCCTCCTCTAGCTCCTTTTGCACTGTTTGGAATGTGGACATGAAGGCAAGAGTTGGAAAGAGACAGCTTAGCCCTAAGATGAAGGCTGAGTGTGGAAGATGCAAAACAGAATCAGAGCAGCCTGGTCTCAAAACTGTCAAGCTGCCCTCTCAGCTCTGCACTGCTTATGTTCAGATTGTATCATAAGAGAGAAATAAACTCCTGCCCCTTTTAAGCCACAATTATTTTGACTTTTGTTATAATAGCCAGACTTGTTTTTTTAATTAGTACCAGTATTCATTTTATGCCCTTGCTGCAATGAGCATCTGAGACTCAGACAGATAATTTGCCTGAAACTGTTTACAGAGAAGTCTCTTCAAGCAGCTCAGATATGCTGCTTTCTCTTAGTCTTCCTCTCTGCTATAGAAATGGCAATAAAATCATATAGCTTTTTCCATGCAAAAGGAATGCCCCAGTCTGAACCAAGTGTGCATTCTGGAACATCTGCCTGGCTGAGCCGATGATAATCTCCTTCTTGGGACTCCAACCTCATCAGAGGCTGAGTTAGTTGTAAGATTCAGATAACCTATATGGTAGGTCAATAAATCATAAAAATAATTGTTTTCACTTTGTACCAATTTCATTAATAGCACTTTATATTTAAAGGCATATGTTTGAGATTTTATATATGTAAAGTAACATTGTTTAGCACCAAAACAGAGAATATGTTCCAAGGTATTTTATTTATTTATTTAAAATGTTTAAATATTGTGGGCTAGTGAGACTTGGGTTGTGAGAGCTATTATGCTATCTCTGATTTATCGTCTTTTCAGGCATACTGAGGAGCTCCTTGTAAGATGCAGAAAGGAGATATGACCCTCAGTGTTTCCCTTAGTGATCTCTGAATAGCTCTTTTGCATCTTCATGGTGGCCTCAGAAGTTCTAATGTCATTTGGAAATTTCTGGTCTTGACCTAAAAACTACTGGGATAAGACAGCTCAGTTATATTTAATGATCTATGACTTAATACCAATTATTTCCGTAGCTATTTCAAAGTTAGTTGGGATCCTATGGGCAAATAAAGGGAGGAGCAGAGAGAGAAATTTATTTTCTTTATGCAAATGCAAGCTCTTGTTAACCATAGAGCACAACCAAAATAATGTGTTATGTTATATGTATAAATGTAAGAGCTCTCTCGTTGCCCTGGCCAGTTAGTTCAATTGGTTATTATGTCATCCCGATACACTAAAATTGTGGGTTTGATCCCCGGTCAGGACACATACAAGGTTCAACCGATGAATGTATAAATAAGTGGGAAAACAAATTTATGCTTCTCTCTCCACCTTTCTCTCTCACTCTAAAATCAATAAATATTTTAAAACAAATAAGTAAATAATAAATAAATAAAACCCCCTCATCACTACTGTGTTTGTTTAGAAATTTGTCTTTTCCATAAGAAGTTTCTTTAAATATGTTGCCCTCTTTCCACAGTTGTCTATCAATTGTCAAATGCCAATTAACTACAGCATCTGGTTCTCATTCACAAGGTTTTTTTGTGTGTGTGGTTTATTGTTCCTTATCTGCATTTACTAAACTCTAGAGCTCTCAAGTTATATAATTCTTTTATCAAAAGCAATTAAATACAGCTCTTACATTTTCTCTTTCTTCAGTAATTCTTTATTGCTCAAATTCTCTTGCAACGTATATGTAATTGGGAGGTGGCGAGGGCAAGGGGGAAGGAAGATGGTTTTTAAGTGATTAAAACGTGATGCTTATTGTCTGTACTGCCAGGACTGTGAGTGGTCCACAACGCAAAGGCAAGGCACTATGCATTTATTCAACTACAAACATTCTTGAAGGATTGCTACATGTCTTTGCCCAGGGATGAAACTTCAGTGAGTATTCCTCTACCTCAGAAAGCTTGCAGGCTGTGGGGTAGCCCAGTAATGAGTGATTTCACAACAGTGTACTAGGGGATGTCATATGGATAATCCTAGAGTGCTAGAGGAACAGAGTAGTGACATTCAATTCAGTCTCGAGAGATCAGGAGTGACTTTCTGGAAGAGAGCACGGTGTTTAAGTGAGAGCTGAGTAGAAGCTGCCCATGCAAGAAGGTAGAGAATAGCATTGCAAAATTCCAGAGATGATAAAGAGTAATTTTGGGAACATTAAGTGGTTCCAGACTTTGGGAGCACAAAGTAATGAAAACTGCAGACAAATGCAGGGACCAGATTCAATGACCAGGAGAGCCAAGATGTCAAGTAGGAGGGGTCAGAGGTCAATGCAAAGAGGGATACAACCAGTCTGGGGAAGCTTCATTTACAACAGGGCTGAAGATTGAAGCTGGGGGAGGAGAAACGTGTTAAAGAAAATTTAGAGAGCTTCATGTGATATGAATGTTTTATTAAGTGAGAAACAAAATGTTCGCAAGCAGGGATACTTCAAATAAAAAGTGGTATGAAGCTGAGAGTCATAATCTTACAAGATGGCTTATCAAGTGAGGAAGTTTTTCCCCTATACAATGATTGGTTATTTCAGTGGGAGTTTCCAGACAGAAGGGGATTGGTTCAAAGTTATTATCTTACACCATTTAAACAAGGTGACTTAAGCCTCTTTTTTTCCTTTTTTTAAAGTATATTTTATTGATTATGTTGTTACAGTATTCCCAATTTTTTTCCCTTTGTTCCCCTTTGCCCAGTATCCCCCTCCCCCCCTTAATTCAAGTCCATGGGTCATGTATATAAGTTATTCGGCTTCACCCTTTCCTATATTATTTTTAACTTCACCTTGCCTATTCTGTACCAACAATTATGCTTTTTAATCCCTGCACTATTTCTCCTCCTTCCCCCTCCCAGCTGATAATCCTCCAAATGATCCCCATACCTATGATTCTGTTCCTATTCTGGTTTGCTTAGTTGGATCTTGTTTTTATTTTTTAGATTCAGTTGTGAGTCTGTTGTCATTTTAGTGTTCATAGTTTTGAACTTCTTCTTCTTAAATAAGTCCCTTTAACATTTCATGTAATAATGGCTTAGTGACGATGAACTTCTTTAACTTTACCTTGTCTGGGAAGCACTTTCTCTGCCCTGCCAGTCTAACTGATAGCTTTGCTGGATAGAGTAATCTTGGTTGTAGGTCCTTGCTTTTCATCACTTTGAATAGTTTTTGTCAGTCCCTTCTTGCCTACAGAGTTTCTTTTGAGAAATCAGCTGATAATCTTATAGGCACCCCTTTGTAGGTAACTCTCTGCTCTTTTCTTACTGCTTTTAAGATTCTCTCTTTATCTTTCACCTTTGGTATTTTAATTATGATGTGTCCTGGTGTGGTCCTCTTTGGGTCTAGCTTGTTTGGGACTCTCTGTGCTTCCTGGACTTGTCTATTTCCTTCGCAAAATTTGGGAAGTTTTCCTTCATTATTCTCTCACATAAGCTTTCGATTTCTTGCTCTTCCTCTTCTCGTTTTGGCACCCCTGTGGTTCAGATGTTGGCACGTTTGAAGTTGTCCTAGAGGTTCCTAAGTCTCTCCTCATTTTTTTCAATTCTTGTTTTCTCATTCTGTACTGGTTGACTGGTTTTTTTTTTTTTCTTATGTTTCATATCATTGATTTGAACCCTGGTTCCCTTCCCTTCACCGTTGCTTTTGTGTGAATTTTCCTTCATTTCACTTAGCATAGCCTTAACTTCTTCCCTTATGCATTTGCTGTACTCAAGCATATCTGTCAAGCCTGTGAGCATCTTTATCACCAGTGTTTTGAACTCTGTGACTGTTAGGTTGGCTATCTCCTCATCAGTTAGTACTCCCACTGGAACCTTGATCTGTTACCTCTTTTGGGCCATACTTCTCTGTCTCCCTATCTTGACAGGCTCCTGTGTTTGTTTACCTCTGTGTTTTAGGTAGAGCTATTGTACCTGTTACATTGTAAGGGGTGGAGCCTTAGGTATTCATCAGTATGGGGCGACCCGTTTCACAACGTTGTGGTGCTGTGTACTGGGGAGGGGTCTGAGAGGGAACAATGCCACTTACTCAGCACTTGCCCCCTTTCCAGACACTTCTCCCACTTCTGTATGGGACTGGTGCCTCTCTAGCTGTTGCCCTGGCCATGGTTCCCACAGTGGGTGGGTATGCGGACATCCTAGGACTGTGGGGACTCTTTAAGTAAGCAGACTCTGCTGAGAGTCTGGCAGTTTCTTCCTCTGCCCCAACCCCCACTGGTTTGCACAGTCAGAAGCAATGAGGCTTTATTTTACCTGGCGCTGGGACTGTGAGCTACATGGTCTGGTCTGAGGCTGGGAACACTGCCCAGGTGTCCCTCCCAACTTTTCAAAACATGTGACTGTGCTTTCCGCCAGCCTGCCATTGCCACCGCTGCTGCCTCCACCACACCATGTCTCTCCTCCCCAGCTTCACCCCTCCTACCTGTCCAGGCGAGTGTTTCTTCTTTATATCTGTGTTTGTTGGACTTTCATGAAGCTCGATTTTCTGGAATTTCTGGTTGTCTCTAGTTTTGAGGTAGCTGTATTTTTTCTTACTTGTGGAGCGGGATGCATGTCTGTCTATGCCTCCATCTTGGCCAGAAGTCATTTAGCCTCTTTTATGATTATCAGAGGCATTTACAAGAAAAACCTAAGTTAAGTTGTGCTTATGTTCAGGAAACAACTAGATTTCATTTTGCTGATTGACTTAATTGGTTTTGTCTGCTTTAACAATTTCAAACCTGTTTTGGATTTTATTTTACTTAATGAAGAAAATATGTTGAGTGTCCACTCTGTGTCAGACACTATGTGTAATTTAATTAAGTTCTTATATGAATCCTTCAGACAGTATTATTATCACCATTTCAGAGCTAGGGACATGATCTCAAAAATGAGAGCCTTATGGATGTCACAGTTCTCATTAGTGAATCTGAGATTCAAACTGTGGTCGAATTCCAGCCCTTGTGTTCTCTCCATCACTGACTCCAGAGCAAGATAGAGCATGCTGTGACAAACTGGACAGAAACAATGGGTTTCAGAGCTGTGCTTTATGTGGTTACGTGGGGACAGTAACGCCTGGCACAAGATTTTGAGGCATTGCACTACTTTTGGGAAAACATTGATAAACTGCCATGGATGTGGGTTGTGAGGTCCTAAGGTCAAGGTCTAGTAGAAGACAAAGGCAAAGCCAAATTGCATACAGAAAAGGTTAATTAAAATTTGGGGTGTAAGTTAAAAGTTAGGCAGGAGGGGAGGAATTGAAAGAAGAAAAGAGCCAGGCACCATGGTGCGACATGGCAGCTTCAGAAAAGTTGCCAAGGAGTGAGGTCCTTTGTGATGACGTTGCTAAGAAGCTTTGAAGAATGGGAATGTCTAATATTTAAATATAATTTTTTTGGTTGCTTTGAGGTTCTCCTATAACATCACCTCCCACACACAACTTTGTGTTTGTGACAGGCTCAAGGGGAAGAAGAGGACTGCTTGGTGTGTAGGCACAGGGGACAACAGAAGGGACAGTAGACAGAGGAAAGACAGGGTCTATAAATGGAGCTATTTGGCCTTAGCCTGAGCTGGCCAGGACAATTTCAAACAACATCCTGCCTGCAAGTCAAAAATTAACAAGGAGAGTGAAGGAGCTGCTAAATGGCTTACCTCATAAAGCATGAGCATTCAAAACAATTTCATTTAAATCTGCAAGGGCAAGTTGACTTTAGCTGACATCTGATTTATGAAGAAAAAAAAAATTTCTAACGGAGCCACTCAAGGATTAAGTGAATGATCTTGGGCAGCAGTTAATTTCCCATCCCTGGTAGTGTTTAGGAAAAATATATACACCCTGAGCGTGGCAATGGTGGAGCAGGTTCAGGGGTTGGATGGAGACAGGCTATGTATATAACCTGTTGAACTCCTTCCCAACCCTGAAAGTCCAGATTCTACATCTAGAACAGCACATTGTAAGGCTCCTAAATAAATTAAGTATCTACACAAACAGGACTTAGATTTGAAAAGGCACAGTTGGTAAAAGCTCCGAGCGAAAAAAAATCCACCTGAAAAAGTTAAAAGAAAACTGAACCATTATCCAAGAGATGGCTACAGTTGACTTGCCATTGAGGCCAGTTTGCGGTTCAACCCAGACTTTCTCATGTGCTTCCTGCTCCTCCACAACTAGTGGCTTGGTTTAGGTAGCCTAGCACTGGCTTTTGGAACAGGTGGGCAAATGTATCAGTCTGAAGATGGGTCTAACCTGTTAAAGATTTTCTTGCTTTTTAAGATTTAGATCTGGCCCTGGCCACACTTTGTCCCAGATCATTAGGATATCTGCAGGTCTGAAGGCACCTTGAAGGAGTGAAAGCTTACCAGCTTGAAAAGAGAAGGAAACAAAGGAAAAAAGAGTAAGACAAAGAAGTAGCAATTTATCTGGCCAGAAAAAAAAAACAACCAGATGCTGCTTTCCTCCTTGACTGTTTGCAAGGATAAGGTACATATAAAGATTGTACTGGGAAAAAAAGAGCTTCTTGGCTTCTCTCTCAAAATGTGACCAGGGCAGTATATGCAAGTTGGAGGAAAAATACCTGAGTAAATATGCTATCCTGCCAATGCTCAAATTCTATGTGTCAGCCAGAATGAAGATAGTTTGGGTACATGAAATTAATAGATAAACCATAAGTTTACAAAAAGAAGATCTTATTGGCTTGAATTTCAGCTTGTAAGGTATCTCCCTACCCACCCATGGTAGAGCAGCCGTTAGAAGTCATGAAGGAGGGAGAGATACAGAGGACCAAAATCAGCCACAGACTGGAACATCAGCCATGGGAAATGGACTGTAGGCCTCAAACAGTTTCTGATATTTGAATTAAGAATAAAAGTTTCCATATGAAAGCAGTCTAGGAAAGGCATTCTGAATTAATCTCTCAGACTCTCCCATGTGTTAGATTCCTCCACTGAGTAGGACTCAGCACATCTCTGGAAGGGGGTGGGGTTTGGGGATCTAGCTCTCTTTGATTAGATTTTGCCAGACCAAGAAGTTCAGTTCCTGCCCCAGAGTGTTCTACCTTTGTGGAAACTAGAGGTACATTTACAAACTCACCTGGTAATTTCAGAAAACTGAATCACATTTAGGTTACCTCTTGGCTTTCAAATGTTTTTCTTACAAGAAATTGTTTCTGAATTAGTGGAAAATGTTATAATGCATGACCACCCATCCTTTCAGTTAACAAGCATTTTTGAGTCCTTCCTTCAGACCAGGCACTGTGCTGGATTCTGGAGATAAAAAGATGAAAACACTACCAATGCCCTGGAATAGCTGAGAGCCTAGTGAGTAAGATGTTCATGCAAACAAGATTAAGACTCCAAAACTAATCACTAAATGCAGGAGTGGACCCTGTGCCTATATGTGTGCCCTGGCTGTCAGAAAAGACCTCGCAGCACAGGAGGAGCCTGGACTAAATGGCATTTCAGGAAGAGGGAACAGTACTTTGCAAAAGTGCCCCAGAAGGAGAGATCACAACAGTGGCACCAGGGTCAAGGTCGTATGTTGCGCTCTTCAACCACGCACGGGTTTTCCTGGAAAATGAACAAATGCATAGTGAAACTCTAGTGCTTCCTGGCATTTGCAGTTCAATTAATCTAAAGATATTAATTAAGAGCAAAAGAAAATAAAAATGTCTGACTGCCTTCTTTGGGTTGCCCCAAGACAAGTGCCAAGGGACTGAGGGGTTCTTGTCTTAGAGTAGCCACGGCCATTCCATGGGCCTGTGACTCAGTTACACAGTGTCCTATGCAGAAGCTTCTGCATTTGGATGAAGACTCTGCTGTTGCAATCTGGGAATTCTTTAATACGTTCTCATCAAAGGGCCCTGCATTTTTTATATTTTACTTCGTCCCTGGAACTAGGTAGCTGATGTTGAGAAGAGAACATTTTCCAAGAGTTTGAAATAGTTCAGAGTTGTTGTATTTTAGTGGAATGAGGAAGAGATGGCCAATGAGGTTGAACAAATAAGCAATGGCTTACATTGAAAGGCCTATAAGTCTTGGTAAGTGTTTAAAATTTGCCTGTAGGAAGAGATAGTCACTGAAGACTTTGAGCATGAAAACAGCATGAAAAGATTTGGCTTTTAGATCATTCTGGTGTAATGTAGGCAGGGTGGAAATACAACAATGTTTTCCCCATTTAAAACAAATGAATGCCTTTTCATGTCTGAATTTCACTTACTGGGTATGAAGTTTGGTCCATGTTAAAATCTGAAGGTTCCTAAAGAGAATAACTGCTATGATTAATTTAGATTTTAGGGTAAATTAAGATAACAAGCTCTGCGAGCACTTTTGAGAACTGGTGGTAGAAAAGAGATGGAAAAACAAAAGGCAGAGATGGTTCTGTGTGGAGAGGCTGAGCCTTTAGGGAAAGCGTCGTAGACTTCCTTTCATTTTGTACAAGACCAACCTGACCCATGTGTAAATATTTTTTTCCTAAAATTGCTTTTAGATCCTCCTACCCACAATCCTTTATTACAGTGGTTCTCAAAGTGTGATCCCCAGAAAAGCAGCATCAGCCTCACGTGGAACTTGTTAGAAATGCATTCTCTGCCACACCTCAGTTGTACTGAGTCAGAAATTTTGGAGTCAGAGCTCAGCAATAGGTGGTTACAAGCCTTCCAGGTAATCTTCATGCAGATAAGAACAGGTGCATCCTTACAGGTGATCTGTGTCCCTGGAACTCAGATATTATAGGGGAGAAGGTAGAAATGCCCCTTAGGTTTTAGAGGGAATAATGAAAAATGATTATAATACTAAGACAAGTTCAGCCTTGTTCTAAACAGGTTTCTACATGGATATACATTCAGTGAATGATCTAGTATACATATAATTGTATCTTCATAGGTAATAATTTCACAGATACAGAATGATTTTAAAGGTTATATATTATTGTATAGGTTATGAATCATAGCTACTGAAATTAACTATGGTATTTAGCACAAGCAGATGAACATGATTTTCATTTTCCTATACAAGCATGGTCACTAGATGGAGAGAAGGATCATCTCTGTTTATGGTCCTGGAATTTTTCATTTCCTGGGCCTTACATCACACCAGTAGTATTGTGGGTATGTTAATACATGTTCAAAAGTCACCTTCGTTTACATAGTCTATAATATTTCTGAAATGAAGTCTGAGTTGTTGCTAAAACTGGCATTTCTCAGATTCTTTCCATTGTCTTCCATGAGTAATATAATATACAGGGGAGGATAAAAGAGTAAACATTTTAGTATTAATCTAAATTTTTCCAGTGGAATTTTAAACAGTTTGACAGTTTGGTCTTGTTAAAAATGATATAAAATAAATGCTTTTTAGCAAACAATTGTCCTGTAAATATTATAATTCTATCTCATATTCTCACAGTGAACTGGTTTGTGAGTCTTTCAGTGAAATTCTTTCGAATTGGAGCTTAATGATCTTCTTTATATTTTATCCAAAGTTTGAAATACATGAACCTATCTCTACTTACTTGAACAAAGGCCTCTATTATGGTGTCTTTTTCTTTAAATCCAAATATTATACTCAGCATTTTAGGAATTCCCTATCCCAAATACAAGCAATTAAATTGTCTATAACTTTTTCAGAGCATTAGGAAATGAAATGAAATAGGAGTTTAACTTTGAAATGAGTTCAAAAATGCGTACCATTTGTCAATGCTAGTCTCTGTCAAATAGTCCTTATTATCTTCTGGATGTGCTGTTAACAGACAAAATAATCCAACACAGACTTCTCTAACAAAGCTATTACCCTTCTAGGAGAAGTCTGGCCTTTCTCATCCATTGGGATTCAAGTTATTGACCTCAAATATGGGAGGTAGACCAGAATGTTTCTTGGTGCCACTCTAAGCTGGACAGAATTTGAAAAGATTCCCCAGGATAAATAGGGGGACATACACGGGCATTGTATGGTTTTTACCAACATCTAGGACTAACTCAGAGCTGATAGCCAGAGACTCTAGACTAAGAGAACACTGGTCTGGAACTTTGGAAAGCATGGAGGTAATGCGTGAAGACAGAGCTCAGATGCAAGTTTACAGCACTGGCCTGGCCTTCCTTTGGCATCATGACTCTGGGTTCAGACCAGAACAGATGTGGTCAGCATTCTTCCCTCTTCAATTCCTGCTTATCCCAACCAACTTTGTGCTTGTCCTCATCTTCTAGGGTCCCAAAAGTGGAGTTCCCTCCCCTGCTGTCAAAAAAAACCTTCATAAAGCAAGGAAGGAAACAAATGTTTATTAAGTCAATTTATAGGAAGGGATAGGAGAATGGTGGTCTCTTTTCTTAATCATTTTGGGATATTTGAATATTAACCCAAACAAATCTCTAATTGGTAGACTTTCAGGCAGTATGAATAAGATGTTTGGCAGCAAAGACGTCTTTTGTAAAGCAGGGAGGTTGGGGGTCATAAACTCTTTTCTCCCCCAACCACCCTACCTCCTTCCACGTATTATCCTTCTTGGCTGGGGTGAAGGGTGTATACTGGTGCTGCTCACTTCCTCTTCCATCAGATACTTGTCTTGTGTCTGTTCTGTCTCAACCTCATCCACCAGTAAAAGGATATGATGGAAGAAAAGAGGAATTGTCTACTGAGCAGTTCTACGTGGATGTCCTAGAGGGCCAATGAATTAAACATTGGGAGCATTCACTCCCTATACCCATACCTGCTCCTCATGCCTTGGGACTCTTGTTATTTATGATGTCAGCACCTAGTTAGCCAAGTGAAAAGTCTGAAGATCCTTAATTTCCTAGGAAGTAGGTTAGAGACATCATTAGGGCCTGGGAGTTTTTACAGAACACAAGGAGTGGGAGGAAGAGGTCATTTGGAAAAGAGGAGCCGATTCTCAGCCTGGAGCATGCAAAGGAAGGCAGGATGCAGGCGTTAAAGTACACGCTTTGTGAATTCAGCCAAAGTGCGAGGCTCTGAAAAGCCTCTATGGAGTGGGGGCCAGAGAGTGGGCAAAGGGAGGGTAGAGGGGGGAAAAGGAGCACCAGTTCTAATGCGTAGGAGGAGGACTGATCTATGCTTTTCCCCTAAGCAGACTTGAGAAGTGTTCCCATTTTCTTTTCTCCTCCGTGTCCAGTGGCTGATTTCATGCTGAAACACCCTAATGTATGGGATTATTTTGGGGGACAGAACAAGGTCATGCTGGACAGACATGAGGCTCTGACATGTCATGATCTCATCTCATAGAGAACACAGTCCAACAAGCAACCAACTTGTAATTTGAACTAATTCATATCTTTCCTCAGTCTCTCCGGAAGTAGTCAATGGTGGAGCTGGGGTAGAGGAAGTACATCTTTATGCCATAGAAAAGCAGTGAAATGTTGTATACATTTATTCTTCCCATATATTACCGTTTTTTATAGTCACCATTCTCTAATATCTTTTTAAAACTCTCTGTCACTCTCAACTTGCAACCTCAATTCCCATTCTCCTTCCAGCAGAAATCTTCTAACTTCTCTAGATTATCCCCAGCTATGCACTTGCACCCACCTTTGTCATAAGGGCCAGGTGAATGTGTGAGTTTATTGGGGAGGGCATTCCTTGGCTGTTGGCATGTGAGTGGAGGGAAAAGGGCTGATTCACCCACAGCCAGGAATTCTCTTCCTCACAATACCTGCGATGCTTGGTTAAAAAACTGCAAAACTTAGGGAGAAAGAAAGATGAATGAACAGTATATCCTGTCAATGTCCTCTGGGTACAATGTTTAATAGACTCACCAAAATTATTTAGGGGAAAGTACCTTATTTGACTCTGTCTACTATTGATCGAAAGTCGAACATGTAGTGAAGTTACTTTTAAGTTATAGATTCCACACCCACCAGGAGAGATCCAAACAATTTTGATCCATATAAAGTATAACCCCAAAGAATTTAGTTTATCGCCATGTAGGAGATTAGCCAGTTTTGTCTCTGATATAGCACTCTTTCCTAGTCTAACACTCTGTTATTAAACTTCTCATAATTACCAGGTCCTCAAGTGTTCTTTGAAATGGTCTTAACATCTTATTGATATTAATTACTGAGTAGAATAAATCTTGGACGTATGTTCAGTTTTTACTTATATGCCAGTCACTTTCTGAATTTTTGAAAATTATACTTTAACAACTCTCAATGACCTGCTCAAATGCCACTTTCCGGTGGAGGCTTTCTCTGGCCAAGCTATACAAAAATAAGAATCATGTACATGCCTAACATTTCTTAGCCCCTTTCTTTGCTCCATTTTTCCCATAGCACTTACCTCCCTCCACCTGATATTTAACTTTGATTTATTTCTGTCTTCCCCATCAGAATGTAAACTCTCTGAGATTAGGGACTTTACTCCTCACTGCCTGAAGCAATCCCTGGAATGTACTGAGTACTCAGTGAATTTCAAATTAATAAGTGAAAGTACTAATATCATGCATTCCTGCTCCTTAAGGACTAATTACATTGAATATGGCCGCACTTGTCAATGTTAGACTTGCAATTATGCATAATAAGAGGTATAGAATTGAAGACTAAGAGAAATTTGTGTTTTCTTCTCCACTGAGTGACTTACTCTGGGCCCTTTAGTGGGACAGACACCTTTGCAAATTTAGATTTCCCATGTGTTAATTGGAATAATAACAACCTGAGAGTACCTAAGACCAGACATACAGCATCCGAGCTTTTCACTGTAAAGGCCAATATAAATGTCAAGTGGTATCATTGCTGCCTCATGGCTTCTGTTGTTAATAGTTGTTGTCTATGAATAACAACTATCAGGAAATATAAAGTCCTCTAGAATCTTCAAGGCTAATATTCAACCTAAAAACTTTTTCCTCTTGCCTGCACAGAAATTCCAAGGAAACATTTTTTTTACTTATCAGTGGGCCTCTCTCCTTGTAATATATCATATGAATAAAAAGTAAACTAACTTATGAAGTATTTTAAGACCTCACCTAACGAAAAAGGTGGAAAATGTACTAGGTAATCTCATGGCCAAATTGAACTAAAAAAATAGGCATACCTCTTGACTATACCTCTAAGGAAAGCACCTTTAATGTTAAATACCTTTTTTTTTTATACCTCAACATCAAAAAAACTCAGTATTTTCCAGTGCATTTTTTCCCCTGCCAAATAGTTAGAAAATGTTTAAGGAGTGATTGTTTTCCCTAAAACAACAAACTGTCTTGCACAGCTTTCTGCCCTCAGGGAAAATTAGACTACCTCAGAGACTTCAGTTTTCACAGCCTCAGCACTTGCAGACAGTATGCTGACTAGCAGTAGATGTTTCACCAACAGTAAAAATTCTGGTGATAAGTGCCCCACTAGAAATCTGTTTTTGGAAGCTAAGATCTCTGGGAAATCCTTGATTTGGGAAGACTCTGAGGTTTTGCAACTTAGATAGCAGAGCTGGTAATATGCCAACAAAGACAGCTGAAGATGACCACAGGTCAGGGAGGGAGCACATTTATTATAACAACATTAGGAACATTCTGATAACCGTCTCTATCAGAGTTCAGTAGAAATTATGAAAATTCTCAGGATGCTATTCTGATGAGAAGGAAGCATCCCCTATGCTACACATTCCTTCCTGCTCTATCAGTCAGAAAGTGCAGTTGCCTGGAGCCTTTCTAGGGAAAGGTCAGAGTTTACTAGGCATTCAACTCAGTTTACCTCAGCAGCCTGACCCATGATGAACACTTTTTGACTCTTCCAGTCCCTACCAACTGTGTCCCCTGTCCCAGACCAGCTTGGATCTGAGCATGAGGAGAGCTGCTCCTTACTGTAAAACAGCTGTGGATGTCTGCCCTGTGCCACCGGAAGATTAGATAATGGGTGGTTAAAATTTTTGTCTCTCGGTGTTAAGAAGGCTCATGTTGCAGAGCGTGTCCTTTGTAGGTGATGAATTAGAAGCTTCTCTTCTGTAAGGTGAAGACAGCAAACCTACTCGAAACTTCTCTTTCCTGTCAAAATAAGACTTACTGTAACAGTTACTATACATAGAGAGCATAATGGTAGAGGGCCATGGAGTCAGATGGATTCCTGACTCCGCCACCTAATTGTCTGTTTCCCATGAAAATTACTTAACTTCTATACATTTTCGTTTGCTCAACTGTGAAATAGAGATAATAACAAGACAACAATAGCAGCAAAGCATTTCGAGTGTTTACTAGGTGAAACATTATTCTAGTGTTTTGACTCATTAACTAAGGCAATGTCTTCAGCAAGCCTACAAGGTGGGTGCTTTTCTTAGGTGACTCATGAGCCTCCTCCACTCTCATGTCTAAAGTACCCAGAGACTCTGGATACATGGGAAGGTGATGGTGTGCATTATGGGCATTTAAAAAAATTTCATCCTCATAGCAGTCTTATGAGGAATGTACTCTTTTTTGACCCATTTTAGACTTGAAGAGACTAAGGCATAGAATGATGAAGTAACTTATCCAAAGACAGTAAGTAGAGGTCTGGGAATTATAGTCATTCAGACTCTGAACGCTATGCTCTTAAATATTATGCATCATATCAGAGTTACCATATTTGTTAAAGGGAGCTAAAACCAGCTTGAATCACATGTTTGTGAATGGGAACATTTAAAAAGGATAGCTGAACAGTTGCCTTCAATGTTTGCATCAAAATAAACAGAACTGATAGACACAATCAAAATATCTGGCTTTAATTTTGTTGTTGTTGGTTTCCCCCGCCCCCTTGGGTACAGGATTTTATGATGAAGTTTCCATGAGAAAAAGGATCCTGTGGTCATGTAAAATAATCCACAAAAAGAATGTAGGAAAGGGTACTGGTAAGCTATCTGAGGAAATCACTAACAAGATGTTTGCTTCTATACTGACGTGAAATTCCCCCAATGTACGTACTATTCCACAATCTACAAGATGGCAATAAACTGCCCCTAGAGGGCGCCAAAGTGATCGTCACGCCTTTTTCTTTCTTTTTCAGTCTTTCTGTAGATCTGGCATTGACCCCTGGCATCTCTGAGGGTTTTTGAATGGTCCTTAAAAAGCCCCTCAGGGCCTTCCTCTGGTTTGGGGTGTGGGCCATGGTCACCCAGAAAGCTAAATGCAGCTGCTGGGTGATAAAAACCCTGCGGTAAATTGACTTCTAGTTAACCGCAGGGCGACAGAGAGTGTCTAATGCAACCACAAAGTGGTTTGCTGGCACAGAACTTTCACAACCCCTGGAACAAGATACCAGAGGATGTTGTTTAGTCTCCATCTTGGAAATCTTTCTTTTAGCAAGAGGAAAATTCTGATATCCATCAGTCTGAAATCAGTCAGGCACAGCCTTATGTGGAGGCAGGGGGACAAACGTTGTCCGCGGGGTCTCACTACCCCAAAATCTGTGATCTGAAAAGAGAATCTTACCCAGTTAATTACAAAATAGGCGTGTATACAAATGCTGGCGAGATGGACATACTGTATGTACAGTCTCAGAGCTCTTTGCAGTAGGACCAATTTGTTTTTCTAGAAATGTTAAGAGAAATGAAAATTTAACAGTATTATAAGTCCCTGGTGAACTTCCAGAGTCTCAGATACACACACAAAACCTACACTGCTGCCGTCAGCAGGACATAGACTCATTCTAACAGATGCCCTCTGTCAAGGTCACTGTGGAGTCTGAACAGAACCACCGCCTTCTTGCAATCAGGCTGCCCCCCTGGGGAACGCTGTTCTGAAAAAAAAATGAGATTGGCAATGTTAAGACCTTGAGTTTTTTCTTTAAAATATTGCCACTGCTTATTTCTAGCCTTTCTTTTTAGCTAGAAATTGATGTACTTAATGGCTGGTATTGGCTGATGAGACTAAATTACACGAAAGAATGGCTTTCATCATATTGCTCAATTTAGGGATTTCTTTCATTTTAAAGGCAAGGTTAATTACCTCTAGAAAATGTTAAGCAATTATCCACTAATAATAGCCAGGAAGACACTCCTGGAGCAGCCAATTGAAGAAGGGGGAAAGGAAAGGGGGAGGGAAAAGACTTTTAGGTTTGACTTAATGCTGAAAATGAAAACTATGTCAAGTTTTTAAAGACTTTAACGGGGAGAGACAAGGCTGCTCCTCTGGCCCTTCAGCAGCCTTGGCCATCCGTTCATTCTATTCTTTTGAGGATTTGGAAGATAGGCCTATTTGATGCACATTCCATATGACTTCTGCCATGTCCTCCTCCTCTAACACTTATAACCTAGAGTGCAAGTGGCCCATGTTTCCAACAATCAGTGGTATATAACAAAGGTGGGAACTCTACATTCAAGGTGAAGAAGATTCTAGCCTGGGTCTTTTAAATTGTACCCAGGAATTCCCTATATTGCTTCATATTAAACTACTCATGACCTTGGTGTCATGACCTTGGAGTTTAAGGCTAAGTAGTGGTCAACCATAAGTGTGGGCCCTGCCTGGACACACACATACACACACACGAGTGCTATTGCATATCTTCCTCTCATGCCAAATTTCAAGTCACTGAAGAATGATAAAGCTTCTGAGTAGAATTCTCCGCCATTTGCTTAGCTCCAGATCCTATGACAGATGGATACTGAGTGCTGAAAAAAATCACCATTTTCTGTTCTTTTCCCGGTGCTTTTAATACAAGTAGTAAAGCTAAACATAATATGGTTCATGCTAAGTTAATGCAGGCTGGACTTCCCTGCCTGCCACGTGCATACAGTTCTCACACAGCCCTACTATTCCTTAGCACCTTGGGGAAAAGCTGATCAGCAGACCCCTGGAGGTGCTCCAAGAGGTGGACACAGCCTGGTGCCTGAAGGGCAGCATTGAGATGCTTCTGTATCCCAATGTCACTAGATAGAATGGCGATGGTAAACCACCTGTCACTGTGCCTCTCAATGCAGGTGATAACCCTTCGAATAGCAACACTAGCAGGAGGCTGACTACTGTTAAAATAAAATCCTGTAGCCACATAAATGCATTTTGATTCCTTTCTCTCCAGAAAAAGTAATTTCCTGATTTCATGGGCTAACCATAAGATGATCTTAGAACCTCAAATTGTAGCTCTTTAAAATCTCAGTATTAATCTTACATGCACTTAGGCCTAAATAAGAGTTTACATAATTTAATCTTTAAATTGAAGCTTAGAGTTTCAAAGATTGAACAACAGAGAGAATTATTCATTTTCTGTTATAAGTATTATGATATCTGGATTCTTATTTCTGATAGATAGCAGCCACCATAATACCATGGTGCTTATTTTGAACAGTTTAGGACCCACTGTTAAGGCCTACTTCAAACACTGAAAATAAAAGAAAATAAGAATACCTCATGCAACAGATCTGCCAGCTAATCAATGCAAAAGAAAATATGAAGCTTTTTTAGACAGAGAGGAAAATTAGTTAAAGTCACTTTATAGAAACCATGTGATCTATACAGATATGTGTTTCTTCTTTTCCCTCTGTTAAGTTCAACAGATATTCAGTCACTTAACTGGGCAAAGTTCAACAATTGACTTTTTATTGTTTGTTCATTTGTTTAAACCATGTTCTAGGTTTTTCATAACTTTGGGCCTACCTGTTTTTGTTGATCCCCGTTATATCACAGAAATGTTAAATATTAGAGCTGGAA
Organism: Furipterus horrens; assembly: GCF_987537825.1. Lineage (NCBI taxonomy): Eukaryota > Metazoa > Chordata > Mammalia > Chiroptera > Furipteridae > Furipterus > Furipterus horrens. The sequence continues at coordinate 37,948,297 of NW_028327174.1, forward strand.
AGAGCTGTCAGAAACTTTTAGTACCATCTTTTCCTTTTGTAAACAAGGAAACAGAGACTTAGACAAGTGAAGTAACTTTCCTAAGGTCACACAGCTAGTGAATGACAAAACTGGGATGAAAATCCAGACTTCCTGACTCCCGGTCCAACTAAATTAGGATCCAAATGTTAACTATGACACGAAATCTTCCTTGAGATGCCACTGCAAGACTCTAGGCAGAGAGTGCTACATGCAGCCTCAGAGAAAGGAACAAAGCAGGAAAAGAGGAAGATGGTAGCTCTCCGAGGCCATCCTTATTTACTTGCTCTAAATATTAGTTCTCTGGGACAAGGCCCTGTTTTTCTGATGGAAGAAATGGCTCCGGCACTTTAGATATTGAATCAGGAGTGCTGTTACATCCATATGAGATGCCAGGGCATTATTACATTTAAACTTAATGTAAGCAAATATCCTAAAGTATAGCTGACTCTTGGATAGCATGTGTGTTAGGGGCACGGAACACCACCAGTCAAAAATCTGTGTGTATTAGCCAAAGAACATGTATGCATATATGCATAGCCCATGGACACAGACAATAATGTGAGGTCCGGGTGGAGGGGGGTTGGATGGAAGAGGGCAAAGCAGGAGAAGTGGGAGACACCTGTAATAGTGTCAATGAAAAAAAAAATCTGTGTATGACTCTAGACTCCTTAAAACTTAACTACAGTTGGCCCTAAGCATCCATGAATTCAACCAAATGTGGATCAAAACAATATTTTTTAACCTACATTTGGAAATCTGTTCATGGGAAACTGCTGTTGAGAATGCAAAAAATAAAATAAAATAAAATACTGTTTTTGATCCACAGATGGCAAACCTGCAGATATGAAGGGTCAACTGTATTTATTGAAAAAATATCTATGTATAAGTGAACTTGTGTAGTTCAAACCTGTGTAGTTCCAACGTCAAATGCAAAATCTTTAGAGACATGTGTTGCAGTATAGACTTAGCCTGTGCATATAAACTAATGCAGGTCTGATGACTCAATAGTACTCATCCATTCATTCATTTTCACATTGATTAATTCCAACTGTTTACTGAGTGCTTATTCCTTGTCAGGAGATGCAGTAGTGATCAGGACAGACACAGCCCTGGCTCCCTCAGAACTTATAATTTAATGGATGTGACAGACATTGAATAAGAATTTACAGTAAATTATGGGGGAACACACCACAGCTTCACCAGGAACCAAATCCCTAGATTGACATTTTCGCTTCGTGGTTCTTGGCAAGGGTAGTTCGGAAAGTGTGGGGACATTTTGGGTTGTTACAATGCTGGAAGGAAGCTACTGGCTGTTAGATATTGGAAAGCAAGGTGCCTGCCTGGTTGTTTTGCACCATGCTCTGTGCCCCTTAATTTGGGGAGCTGCCCAGCATCGTCATGAACTTTCGAGTCCTTGCTGGACATTCACCAAGATGAAAACGTTTATTCTTTCCTTTATTTCCTTCAATATTAAACATTTATAATTACCTGAGACTAGACTCTGTTTTATAGATCTACATGAACTATCTTTTGCCTAGCTTGAACATATACTGAATGTTCAAGGAATGCACCTAATGTAGAAGACTACATTTTGTTTTGTTCAGAATTTATAAGATCTGTGCACAGTTTTGTAAAAGCATGCTCCTGGTGGCAGTGTTGCCAATAAAACACAATTCTATCATGTCCCATTGAGAGCTATCTCAGTCATGAAGATGGAGCATAGAGGTGCATTGCGATGCATTCTAAAATGTAAACTACTTCCTTTTTATTATTCCATTATGTTAGGACAGTATCGACCTTTTGGATCAGTGAATAAGGTTATTTTATTTATGAATTTCATTTCTGGTTGGTTTATGAAGGAAAGTGAACTAGATCTCAAAGACAAGACAGAGAACAGTACTGTTGCTCCTCTCTGGTGTCTAAGAATGCCTTTCACGGTGTCCCTGCATTGACAATCATTGTGGCTCTGTCCATGCAATGGTTACGTGTTAAGGGAGGGTAAAGGCACTTCCAAATCTCCTCTTTTCCTCTTTGAATGACTCTGGCTTGAGAAGATGACAGATTTATGTGTAGCCCAGACTCTTGGAGGAGCGTAGAACGTAGGCCTGCTCACCTCCATGCAGTGCTCAGGCTGCACAATCCTGAAAACCATGTATCAATCTAGATTTGTAATGAGTGCATAACAGATATGCTGTGGGGCTAGAGTCACAAGAATGAATCCCAAGATGCCAGATGGTGGTAGTGAGTGCAGGAAGACCCAAGAGGGTGGGTGGAGGAAGCCCACTAACTTTAGGAAGATCAGCCTTTCTCCAGCTCTACCTGCAATTCCATTCTTCTGACTGAGGCAATGCAGGAGAGAGTCTGAATCAATGATGGGAGCGGGTGCTGAGTTGTGGACCTAACAGTGATGCTCACAGAGCCTCCATGTCCCTCAAACCATGCCCCACTCCAGGAGTTCAACATCCTCAGGCACCATGGTGCTCACAGGCACTTTTCTCACAACTTCTTATTTCCTAACCTTCTTTGATACTGGGATGTGAGATGTAGCTGGCAGGCAGCTGCCTTCTTCATAGGTGGAGATAGATAGCAAGTCTTCACTGAATTAATTTTCTTCTTGGTGCTGCCAGATTCAGTCATTTGATGATTAGAGTTGCATGAGCAACTCTAGGCAGGATGCAGGAGAGTGGGTGTTAACAAAGGCATGTGGTCTTGGGTGATGCCTTCCCTGTAATCCCCAACTGCACTTGAATGGAGGGCAGACTTGGTCTCTGGGAAATAACCCCCTGACATCTACAGTAGCTTACTTACACTTATCAAGCCTTCATGTTGCTTTCTTAAAAGAAGTCTGATTGAAGAATTAAACTTACCTTAGGAGAGTTGCTTTTTTTTTTTTAACTGTTGCGATCTTGACTCTCCAGAGCTGAATGAGGGCCCTTCTGGTCACAGAGCTGGAGTCTGTGTTTGGAACATCCTTAGAATAACGTTAGTGGGACTCCTATCTCTGTTCTGAAAGTAAAGCCATAGCATTACAAGTGCATCAGTGCGGATCTTTTTTACATTTGAAAAGCAGTCCCTGTGTGTGAGGTCGTCAGTCTCCTGGTAGCTGAGATGAGATGACCAACTTGTCTTGCCAAGGCCTTTAAATGGTCTCAAATGGTAACTCATTTTAGTTGAAATGGACTGAATTCAAATTTGAACCAGGGACTGAGAAGAGCAAGGCTCCATATCCCATTACAAGAGCTATTTAGATTCTCCATAATACTGTATATTAAATTCTTATAATAAGCTGCTCTGTGAGTCTTGGTCCTGGTTCAGTATTTTCATTGCAGTGATTACCCTATGGCCTGCTGGCCAGCTGAATTAGAGTCCTCTTTCCATTGATATGTTTCCATAACATCTCTCATCGGCCCAGTGAAACTTGTTGTTAAGGGCAGAGCTAATCTGTTGCAGCCTTCCTTACTGCATCACGCCAAGAAACTTTGGTGTGTTTCTTTCAGCTATTTCCGTGAAGACAGTTCACTTCTCTGGATGGGTCTTAGCTTCATGGAGTTAGTGAACAATCCAGCTGCAAAGAATAGCTCTTGAAAACAGCCTCCCCAATGCATCCTAAAAGCAAGGGCCATCGCCTAGACTGACACCCAAATGGAGGTGTTAGTTCCCATACTGCATATGAATATCAAAATATGTGTGTGTGGTTCCAAAGAGGACTTTGGGGGAACTTTTAAAAAAAGTTTTGGGATTTACATATCCTGAAGTGACGTTGTTTTTAAATTTAATTCCCCCTCCACAGCTCATCACTCCTGCTACTTGCTTGTAACTAGTAAATGTGCGAGGCACCCACCGTAGAGAAAAGGGTAAGATAATTGCAGGCTAGCAGAGCGGAGAACAAACAAATGAGTTAGATTTTGTATGATATATGTAGAGGAGCCTAAAAAGCTAAATAATGCCGATCAATTTGAAGAGAGCCTAACTGATTTTGCTTTGAATATCAGGGCCAAGGAAATAAACACTTTTGTCAGCAGCTGGGCTGTTGCAGTGCCCCAGACAGGGATGTGCCATGAGCCATCTCTCCACCGGCAAGAATGATGAGTGTGGGAGGACACCTCGGGCCACACCCCAGCCTCCGCCCTCCTCACCCTCCATCTGGCTTGCCCCCCACCCTGTGTTTTCTCTAGCAGCTCATTTGTGAGACTGTCAGCAGTGTGATAGGTCCCTGCCTCTATTGTGATTCCCTGGCACCAGCTGCTTTTGGCCTCATCTTCTCTCTCTTGGACCCCGTCTCAAGAACAACATTTGCTCCACTGTCTTAGCATTCTTTTCTCTGACTATCTCGGCCTCCAGCCCAGGCTGTCCTCCACCTGATCCCTCATCTCTGGGCCTCATCTCTGGGTTCCAGGAGTAGGTGCCAGTTCGGTTCCAGCCGCACCCTTCCGCCGTTCTCAGCGGGGCGACGCGTGTTCGTTTTATTTTGTTTCGTTTCCTTCCCAGGTCCCACCCTCACCCCCTTCCTGCCATTTTTGAAAGAAAATCCCATGCTCTAGGCCTAAATAAAACAAACAAACTGACAACTATATTAAAGAGTCAAAGTCTGTGTTAAAAATCAAAACATTAAAAAACTGAACCCTAGGAATGTTTTCTTTTGTTACAGGACTTGCACCTTTTTTTCCTCTCAGTCCCCAAAGTGATAAGGGATATCAATATTGGAGTAGATATGTGAGAGGCTAATGCCAACCAGGGCCTGCTGAGGGGCACCCCAACCACAATCCTTACACCCCGAGAGACCTTCATTAACCAGAGGACTGGAGGCTATGCTCTCAGTACACTTTATACTTGCACTCTCAATAGAAGTAGGGTGTTAATTAGCCACGTAATAATTTTATTTTCTAATAGCTGCATTCAAAAGTAACAAAAATGCAATTATTTGAAGTAACATATTTTATTTAACCGAACATACCCAAAGCATTCTCACAGCAAAATACTACATAAAAATTAACAAGATCAATTAGTTCTAGAGCTCTGCTGCCCAGCATAGGGCCTATAGTTAGCAATACTGTATTGCGCACTTAAAAATGTGTTAAAAGGATAGATCTTATGTTGTGTTCTTATCACACCCCAGAAAGGGAGACACAAGGAAACTTCTGGAGGTGATACACATGTCTGTTACCCTGATTGTGGTTCACCTTTTCCCAGGTATACCCACATGTTTAAACTCATCAAATGAGATACTTTTTTTTAATTTTAATTTTTATTTATTTATTTTTATTACATTTTATAGATTATATTGTCACAATAGTTCCATTTTTTCCCCTTTGCTCCCCCCTACCCAACACTCCCCTCCCCCAGCAATCCCTCCCTTCCCCAGTCCATGTCCATGGGTCATGCATGCAATCTCTCTGGTTTCTCCCTTTCCTATGTTATTATTATTTTAGAATTAATTCATTAGTTGGTTTCTTTTTATAACAATAAAAAAAAGTAACATTTCCCACCCCCTCAGACTTTAGACCCTTTATAATTGTGTAGAGGACAGTGGGCAATGGTCTCCTACTCTTCTAGCTGCTTCAAATGAGATACTTTAAATATGTACAATTTTTTTGCATATCAATTATACCTAAACAAAGCTGTTAAAAATGATTAACAAGACATTTTACATTCTTTTATTGTCATATTAAGCTTTAGAAATTCCCATTCAGATGCTGAATTTTCAAGTAAGTTTACACTTAATTACAGCCCTACCAAAACAAAGTAGTATTTCATGGAAAAATATTTTATGGTGCTTTAACTTCTTTATTAAAATAAAATAAAATATTTCTCAGTTGCCCTAGCCATATTTCAAGTCTTCATGTAGCTGACAGCTAATGTATTTTATAACACAGCTTTATAAACAAAAGTGCTTATTCATAAACTATGCCTCACATCAGCTCAACAAAATACAGAAATTATTCTCCCCAATGAGCCAATAACAGTCATTGAACAGTCATTGAATGGAAAGAAGGGGAGCAGGTCCCACCTCCATTCTCTTGGTCATTCAAAGTATCCGTGAATGCCATCAATCTGCAAATTACTTCTTGTAATTTTTAACTTTTCTTTTAAAGCTTAGCTTTCTTCAAAAAAAAAAAAAAGGCAACTCAAATACAACACTGATAACATTTACTAGTATAATATGATTTATTTTAATCCAAAAACTGGCCTTCTTGACGTCCCTATAAATTTGCCAATTAGTGTACAAAGAATGAACAAGCAACAGACTCCATAAAACTCTTTTGGATCATAGTTCATGCCTTTAGTTTCTTTTCAGGATGAATTTGCTTTTGACATAAGATTTCATCCACTCCCAGACTTCAAATGCTATCTGTTCATCACATAATTACCAAGAGCCTGCTACATGCCATTTGCTGTTTCTTAATGCTTGGAATCACCACAAGAACTTCACATTTAACATTTCCCAAACAAACTTCTTTATTTTCCACTCTAAGATCTCTTCTCCTAGCTTTCTCTTGAAGTTCCCTTCCTTTTCAAATACAGACATTTCCATCTCAGTCTTTTTTTTGGATGACCCAAAAGCACAGTGTGAAACAAAGACTTAGGTACAGGTGGCTTATTTGGGGGGCTGTCCCACAAGTGGGAGGGTGGAGTTGAGGAAAGGAAGTGAGGCCAATGAAGGGTGTGCTATTGATTCAATTATGACCATTGGCAGCTGACATTCTGTTCCATTGGAGATATTCAGGAATCTCAGATTTGTCCCTCCAAAGGAGAGCAGGCTGGGATATTTATCCACCAACTTGAATTCCTTCTTGGTTGATGTGACCCGCCACTCCCGAGGTCATACATTCTCCAACATGTCTGTGCTAGGAGTTTCCAAAGCTGTGACACAGAAAAGCAGAGGCACTTATCATGTCCTTGAAGTAGAATGCTGACAGCTTGCATGGGAATTGTTCCCCACAGGTGCAGCAGAAATCACAGGTGGGGCCAAGGGGCTGTGGGAATCAGAAGCCACCCACCCATCTAGTTGTCCAAGTCATAAAGCCTAGAGCTGTCCTCATATTTTCCCTTGGGTTCCACCCTCTTCTCCCCACTTCCTCTTAGTTGCCAAATCTGAATTGAGCCCACCTACCAAATATATTGCTTCTAGGGTAATATCACTTACCCTATATGAATGAGAACCTTCATTACCTCTGGTTTCTAATCATTTCTTGCTCCCCTTTTTTGTCCATCCCTTCACCGAAGCTGTTTTCCTAAAGTGTGAATCAATTATGTTAGAGGCTCCTCATTGTTAACATCAGAGATGACAAATAGAAGTGCCAATTCTTTTTAACAGGAAACTATTGCCTGAGAGTGTCTTGTTGAAGTGTTGTCCAACACTGGTGAAGCTCCGTGGGAATAACTGGGATGACTCATTCAGTGTTGTGAGGAATGCAGAAGGGGAGGCGAGCCTGTGTGCTAGTAACTGCCTGGCACAGCTACGTGAAATGTCCAGCTTTCTCAGAGAGCCTGCCAGGACAGTCAGTACCTGACTCCAGTTTATCTCTTGTTTCTCCCACTCTTTTCTGCCATTCTTCTCTGTCCTTCTCTCTAGTCCCTTGGTGGAGCTTTGTGCCATTTTATGAATTGGTCCTGCTTTTCTGGATCTCCGTGACTCTGCACTTGCTGTCCCTCTCCCCGCAGTGCCCAGCCTGACTCATGTTGCATCATTCCTCGAGAACCAAATCAAAACATATCTCACTGATAAGCCATCTGTGACCCCTCCAAAAAATAAAAATAAAATAAATATTTATCACCCCAGTGTCTGTGATCATCTACTGATTTCTTTTTAGCCTTAATTATCATATAAATTGTTATAATCATATTTTAATGACATCTGCCCCAACATTCATCCATCATTGATTAAACAAACAAACAAACAAAAAATACTGATTTTATTAATCCGTGTTAGCACTGCATAATCCCCAATACAAAATTTTCTGGTGAAGCATAGATTGTAGAATAGAGCTGAGATATGAGGGCAAATATGTCCTTCTATTCCAACTCTCTGAAATGGACATCTTTGGTCCCACAGTACAGTTTTTGTAGGACCACCTGGGCACTGGCCAGGCCAACAGAAAGGTGGCGATGCCTTCACCCCAGAAAGATCTTACAGTGACAACCATGAGCTGCTCCTTTGCCCAGGACATGAACAGCAGGCATAAATCAATAGTGGCCATGAAAAGTAATGACAGTAAAAATCCCGAATTTCCTTGGTGTTTTTGATAATAGAAATCAAGGAACATTTCTGAAAACAACAAGGCAGATGGAGAGGGGGAACGTGGAGGGATGGTAAAGCAGGTCTCATATAAGAAGATAGCAATAGTGGTGAACGAGAGTTTGCTGAGAAAGTACAAGTGGCAACACATGTTAAATATTTGAGTAATCACTAAAAAATAGAAAGAAGAATCGTGAGTTCAAAATCAGAAATTGAAAAAATGGATGCAAGAAACCATGATCATTCCACTGGAAATGAGAAAAGAGAAAAGAAGAAACAAAGAGAAAGCATGGTAAATAAAAAACAAAAAATAAAGTGAAAAAAAAACCTTAATATTTATTATGAATCACAATAAATGGAAGTGGTAAGTTTTCCTGCTCAGAGAAGAAAAATGTTTAATTTGAAGTATCTAGCTCTAAGGTGTTGATAAGAAACCCATGCAAGATGAAATGACACTAAAAAGGAAATAAAAGGATATATATGGCATATATACTAACCAAAAATATCTTAGCAATATTATTATCCATGAGAATGGAATTTAATGTTGGCTATAATGTAGCTATTTAAGCAAATGAATTATAGCTAGGCATACCAATAAGGATAGATCTCAACAACATAATATTTAGTAAATAAAAGTTGCATAACCAGTGAAAAATATAATATGATTTCTGTGTACTTTAAATATATATACAGAGCAATACCATAGTTATTCTATATATGTGTACATAAATATGTGAAAGTAAACTTTTCAAAGACTTTAAGGTTATGAACCAATTTATAATAGTAATTGTCTCAGAAATATGGAATATTTTGAAAAAGGGATACATGTTACAGAAGACTTCTGTTTTCATTTGTAATGTATTTCCTTTTAACATGCATTTATAGGAGAATAATTGGGAGCAAATAAAGCAAAATATTAATAATGTTTAATTGTTAGTGGTGAGAGTTACAATGTTTGCCATTTAATTATTTGTGCTTGTCTCTACATCTAAATCTCCGAAAAGAAAAGAAGAGTGAAAGCGAAACATAAAAAGGGAGGAGGATGAAAATAGCAGGAATAGATCATCTTTTCAATTATTATGTTTTATGATTACACGAAACACGAAGATAAGAATCCTAAACTCAGAATATCAAGAAGACCTTGAAAGACTCCAACTTTTTCTACCATTGCTTGTCTAAAAGTGACCAGTGCTTACAGTATTTAATAAAATAATGGAAAATATTTTTGGTTGTTTAAAATTTTTTCTTAAAGTGTTTCTTCATTCAAAGCTATGTGCTTAATTAAAAGAATCTTCAATATTGTAACTTGCCAATGTGCTGCTGTTTTCAGATTTCAAAGACCAGGGGAATAATATTTCATAAGCCCATAAAAATTGTTAAAAGTCCATTACCATTTAATTGCATTACACAACGTTATGGTTCCCCACTTAATGGTTGCTGTATGAGAGAAAGAGGGTTTTGGTAAAGTCCAGAGTGGCCTAGTAAAGGAAGGACTACTATATTTTATTGCTCATGTAACTTCACTTACAAGATACATTTGCAATAAACCTTGCAAAATGTTTCATGACCATGTGTATGGGTGAAAGTGGTAATAGCTGTTTCATTTTAAGTATCAGAAGCACATTGCTATGCTCTAACTCATCAACTGGAATATTCTGCTAACTTTGAAATCATTCGTCAGTGCTATGTAAGTGAAAACATTACCCAGAGTTTTCACCAAACACCTTAGATAATTAGTGTCCACCATGTAACAATTTTCCACATTGATCTTTTCACATAATATTATAAAACTATTGCATTTTGTTGGACAAGATATTTGAATCAATCAACTAAGTATATTTTGAGCATCTACTGATATCCCCCTTTCTCCTCCCTCAGAGGATAATTTTATTGCAGTCTTTTTATGTGTTCAGTGTGTGTGTGTGTGTACACAGGAACCAAAATCCTTTCAGGGGAATGTTCTGTTTTCTAAGCTTTAAGGTTTGATAGACAAAATTTACCTTTAAAGACCAATTTTACATCATGATTTTTCTAAACATCACTGGAATGACACTAAAAAAGTACAGAATAGTACAAAATGACATGAAAGAAACACAAAATAAAGTAAATCCATAGATGCTTAGGGGGAATGGATAACAATCATCAGTAGACAGGCTATACTGATACATTTCTGGAATATGGAAAGCAGGTGGATCTTGAGGAATCTGTATCCAGAAGAGAGAGGAAGGAATTGGTGAAGGTGAAATCCAGTTTCCTAGTTGAATCCCAATACATTCCAAGTTTGGTATTGAAGAGTATAAAAAAAGGCAGGAGTATAAAATGAGGCCTACTTCTTGGTAGTAAATGCAGCTCTGCTATAGAACACCTGAACCATCTGCCTACTCATCTTCTATTTTCCTCCCCATCTCCGCATAGACAGAGCAATGGACGGGGGCAGTTGGCCACAGATCACAGCCAAAGAACTTCTCAGAGGCAGTTAAATAAGATGCCTGGAAACAAGCAGTTTTGGGGTGTGAAATGTACCTGTTTCACAGCAAATCTTTCCTCATCTTGATGGTGACCACTTTATCTGTTCCCTCCTGGTGACAAGAGAACGCACATTGACCAGTACACATAGCCCAAGAACAACCCTCCACTCAATAGGGAGGTCTGTTGAGAAAACATATTATTATACATGTCATCAGAGGAAATCTGCACAAACTACTAATATCATTCAATCTAATTCCTTTCTTCCAAACACAAACAGACAAGCAAGATAGCTGAAGAAAGCCAACAGCACATGGAGAAGGACTGAGAGGAAACACACACAACAATTAAGCCTGGGAAAAACAGAAGTAATTCAAGAAACAGAAAAGAAGTTTTTAATAAATTGGAAACCCAAGGACATAAGAGATTTATTTGAATTTAAAACTATAATTGCCAAATTTTTCAATAAAAGCCTGGAAGGAAGCTCATGAAAATCATCCAGAATTCAGAACCAAAAGACAAGAAAAGAAAAGAAAATATAAACATTCAGAGACATAGAAGATTAATTCAGGAGATTAAATAACTAAGAGAAATTCTAGAATCAAAGAACAGAGAAAATAAAAGGGAGGAAATAATTTTTTAAATTTTGATGGAAATTCTCCTGAGCTAGAGGAAGACAGGAATCTTTTTTATTGAAAAGTAGCATAGACTACCCAACAAGTGAAAGAAAAAATAGCCATATTTGTATATAAACTACTGAAGTCTTTAAACACCAGTGATAGAGTATTTATTTAGAGAATCTACAGAGTGCAGAAAAATGAACCAGGCTGTATGAAAGGAAATAAGAATTCGATGTGCATTAAACTTTTGATTTAGAAATACTGGGTGCTAGAACTAGTGATACAGTGCCTTCAAAGTTCTGAGAGAAAATTATGTTAAACTTAAAATTGTATACTCAGTTAAATTATCAATCAAATTTGAAAACAAAGTAATGACATATTTAAACATGTAAGGCTTAAGAAAGTGTTCCTTTCTTCCTTCTATAGAAGATGTTCTGTGAGGATATGCTACTGTAGAACCAAAGAGAGATCCCCCAAAAAGAAAGGCATGTGTCAAGACCCAGTTGCTCTATCAGAGAAATATTATACAAAGAATTCTTAGGGTAGTTACTATGCCGCAGACCTAAAAAGAAATCATTCAAAATTAGAGTTGGAAGCCAGAGAGTTCTAGGCATAATGTCTTCAAGAAGAAAACAAATTTACTCTAACAGCATGTTGAAAAAGCTAGTGTGCTTAGTGGTCTTTAGATAATTGTTTTCCTGAGAACTGTGAAAAAGAGGATAATTAGAAACACTAAGGGAAGTCTGTACAAGAAAGCCATGGTGTAAATAAAATTAAGTTAAAATGACAAAATTTTGAGCAAATAATGGAATGTAAAAACAGGAAATTTATTTGCACTTAATGTTTGAGATTGAGTCCTTTAAAAGCCAGATTTTGTGTCATAGAATTAAATTTTCTCTTCAAGTTCTAATCACGCTCCATATTTTTACAGTCATTCATACTTGCATTATTATATTATTAGTGTTGCTTGTTGATTTGTAGACCTTAAAATTATTTTATTGACAGATACAGAGGACTTATCTATAGATACTGATCAAAAAATATATTTTGTCAAGGTGTATTTTGGAACATTGGTACAGCTGACAGAAATTCAGAGATAGCAGAGGTGAGACAGAGAGAAGAGAGAGAGAGAAGTGTAAGACATTCATTTCTTAATCTTATATCTAACTTCCTTGAAGTAGCAGTAAGGCTTCCATATATTACCTAAAGATAAAAATAATCCCCCCAAAATAAAAATATAACTAGCACATATCAGTAGAGGGAGAAGAAAGGGAGACAAAGGTTATGTTGGGTGAGCTCAGCTGGAACTTTTCCCAAATAATAGAGGTTTTTGGAGTTACAGAGATTGCCTAGAGGAGATTAAAATAATAAAACTTAAACTTCAATGCTCCTTACTCATCCAGGTCCCTTCCAAGGCCTAGAAATGTATACAGACGCTCAGATGAATTTTTTTTTCAATTTTTTAATTGACTTTTGAGAGACAGAGAGATTTGTTCTCTTATTTCTTCATTCATTAGTTGATTCCCATATGTGTCCTGACCAGAGATCAAACCTGCAGCCTTGGATTATCTGAGGGATGCTCTAACCAACTGAGCTACCTGGACAGGGCCTGAATTATTTTCTTTTAAAAGAATCAAATAGAGTGAATCCCTTTCAGGCTCCACAAAACCCAAATCTGTCCCTGGAGGTGACAAACTGAAGAGATTGAAGCAGTTGAACAATTTACCTCTGGGGAAAAATTGGGAGAAACAGCACTGTGAGGAAGTATATCCTTCAATATAATGTATTGATATATATATCCTAAAGTCCATCATTTCCGCCTACTTCCCCTTCCACAGCCTCCTTCCCGAAATCTCCCATCCACCATCCTACACTGAACTTAAAGTCACCCATTTGAGAAACAGAAAACCAATGCTGCAAATACTCTTTTACTAATGTCAAGAGACACCATTCTAAGTGTAAGATGCTTAGGGTAGAATCTGCAGAACAAGTTATGTTTGTTTATTTGTTTAAATCTTTAGAGAGCAGGTTAAAAATGCCCAGGAGCTAATGAAGAAAATGAGGGGCAAGGATCTCCGTACATGAAAATGAGATGAAACAATGAAAGGCATGCTCCATTGCCAGTGCCACTGGAGGTTGAATTAATGCCTATTGTCTTTCTCACATCTTGTCTAATAGCTGAGGGACAATTGTAGATCCCTGAAGAGAGAGAGTCACCTGAACACTCAGCAGTGTAGTGATAGCCTTGTGCCAATTTATATTTCCACCGGCAGTATATGAACTTCCTCCCTCCAGGCAATGCTATTTTTATCGTCAGTTATTTTCAGAGGCTGAATAATGAGGGGGGAAGGATCTAGATTCTATTCTGCCTCTGCTGCTTTGTTGCCATGTGTCTTTGGAAGACCTCCTTCATCTCCTCTTGCCGCAGTTTCCTCACATGAAAATTAAGTGAGGTGGGATTTAGATCATTGTTCTTCAAAGTTTGTTTCCCAGATCAGCAGCATCTAGTGAAACTTGATAGAAATGCAAATTTTAGGGCTCCACCCCTGAGTGACTGAATTAGAAACTCTGGAACTGGGGCCCATAAGTCCTGTTTGAACAAGCCCTCAAGGTGATTCTAATGAGACTAAAATTTGAGAAGTGCCAGACTGGAAGATCTGTTAGCTCTGTTCTATTGCTAACAGACTTGATCTATCATTTTGAAGCAGATAGAATTAGAGGAATTTTCAATGTGGATTTGTTGGCCTTGTCTTTGATGTATATCAGCACTGAACCTGATATAGCTGTTGCATCTGGCTTCTCAAACATTTTCAATATCATTGCATAAGAAATGCCACATTTTCCTTCAGAAAGGCAGGATCACCAACAAGGAGCAGAGATGACCAGAAGCAATACTGTGAGGATAAGAGACTGTTGTGATATCAATGAATGATGGCTCTGAAGCTTCTTAGCTGTGTAACTATCAGGCTTGGTGTTCTTATTTGCAAAAGAAAGATAACTAATTAATTTAGACCAAGTGTATCTAATGCCCTAGCAGCCTATGTAATAAGCAAACCGAAACCTAAGCCTGGAATGCCTAAGGTTAAGAAATCAAAGTCTATGACAACTAATCATGAATGGCCAACTAGTCTTTCTCAGATAAAACCACTGCTTAAGTTTCAGCCAATTGATGTCCTTGCTTTGCCCCAGTGTTTCTCTATAAAAGACTTGCTCTCCGCCCCTGTCGGTAGAGAGCTGCTAACCACTTCTGGCTTGGTGCTGCCCTATTTGAATTGATTTTTGCTCAGACAAACTCTTAAAAATGTTATTATGCCTCAGTTTATCTTTTAACAGTTTGTACTTCATAGAATTGTTGTGAACATTAAGATTCTACATGTAAAGCACTAAACCCAGCATCTGGCATATAGTAAGTGTTCAATGAATGTAAACTATTACCTATTATTAATAAGATTGTAAAACCCAACTAAGTTCATCTGCATAAGAGCAGTCATTGTTACAGGACAAGCCCACTAAGAAATAAGTAACACTAAGTGAGAAAAACCACTGCCTGGTGAATTAACATGATCCTAAGTAGAAACACAAGTAAACTATAGAATGGTGGGAGACCGTAGTTGTAGGAAATATGCTATATTGATATGAAGCTGATTTCTTTTTCAGTAAAGATATTTTGTAGCCATTCATAACTGCTCTTTGCTAAAACTACTATGGAATGGAAAAGACAAGAATTTTCTCCTCAAAGGCCTAAATCTTGAACTTTGCTTATTCCTTTTGGTAATTTTGTGTCTCATTCCTTTTTTTTTTTTTTTTTCTTTTCTAAAAATGAAACCTAACATTCTAGGATAGGGTATATCCATAATCAGGAGGCCTTGCTATCAGGGACATTCAGGGTAATTATTGAGGTTTTGGAGCACAGCCTACCATAACAGTACTCAGAAGTGTGTTTCCAACTCAAGTGACAGCACACTTTTTAATTACAAAATAATTCCTCTCAGGCCCAGCCTAGCTTCCTGTATTATTGTATACCTCCGTTCCAGTTTCTAGAGAAATGCTGACCTTATTCTTCCACTCAAAGGCATTTCCCTTTGAAATTTCTCATGAAAGTTGGTAAGATGTACAAAGGTCTCACATGTCTGCAAATTAGCTGAGAGTTGAATCTGGCCAGAGGGAAATGTGCATTGAACAGAGTTGCCATTGTTGAGGTGAAGATGAAGATATTTGTATTTTTTATCCCAAAAGGATGGTGATAGAGCTGCATGGGCCCCAGGAGTCATGCTCAGTTTAGACAATCCGTGCCTCATGGAAACTTAGTGGAGTTGATGGAAATTATTAAATTAGCTAGGCCTTGTTATACTTTCTTATCGAGCCACTTGATAGCAGAAGTTTCTGAAGGTGTTCTCTGTAATTCTTGGTTCTGTTGGAAAACTATCATTTCAATAACTTTATTTTTAAGCTTTTTCTTCTGAAGAAACCAACTTACTGCTCTGATTTCAGTTTTGCTAAACAGATGTTTAGTAGCATGTGTCCATGTGGCAAGCACTATGCTGGGTGTTGTGTGTGCAAAAATGGGGGAGAGGGAGTCTCCACCCTGGGTCACTGTATAACCTAATGGAGCAACAGACACCCAAGCAGATAACACCAGAAAGGATGTACAAAACACTGCGGGCTTATCCTAGTTGGGTGTTTATGGGGTTTTATGAAAATTTTCTTAGGTTCTGTCATATTTGACTACTTACTGTAGGGTAATTAATGAATCAGAATCAGTCTTCCAAAGGCTAATAAGGTTTACTAAGAGGAGATGAGGACACGGATGCTGAAGTAATTTCTCTGTTTCTCGTCCTGTTTCATGAAAACATTTTTAAAAAATGGGTGATCCTCATTTGGAAACTGCAGAAAGGGAGACAGTTTCAGTATCAAAAGTAAATTATGAATTTTTGGGGGTTGTTTTAGAAATATGGCTTTTAGAGTAATTGAATTTTTTAAAGTTGGAATTTATTTCAAAAACCAACTGGTTGAACTGCTTTATTTACCTAATGAGGGAACAGTTCCCAACCACTTTAAAATGTGTGTTTCGGGTTAGACATAGCGCTTCTTTGTTCATATTTGAATGATTCATTTTAGTTACTAATTCACTATTGAACACAATACCTCTTCTGTCCCGTCAGTATAATTCCCAATTTTAAAAAATGAGGAAACACAGAGAGGTTTAGTAATATACCTAAGGCTACACAGCCTGACAGTGTTTAAGAAAGCAGAAACTGAAGTTTCTGACTTCAAATCTAAGAAGTAGTTCATTAGGCCATGCAACTTCCTTGTGAAAATAGTTATAAACACTGGCAATTTTTTTGTTTTAACAAAACATGTAGTCACTGCTTTTTATACTTAGCCCTTGGAAACTCTGGGAATGAATTAGTTTCCTTGCAAAAGCAAATTTCTTTTTAAATCTGCCCAAACTTGTTTGTTATTGTAGAGCTATTCATGAATGCTAGGTTGCTGGCATTGCATGTGTGTGTGTTTATTTTTAAAGAATGATTTGTTTGCTTTTGTAAATGTATATCTAGAATAAGATTGGTTCACACTCCTATTGTATGTAATAAAACCTGGGCTATATGGAATAAAGCACAGTGCTAAGAAAGGCTCTATTGCTAGTTTTGCTGTGTATAATTCAGGTATTTTTTTTATCTTGTTCAAAATGATGTGATTCCAAGGTATTTGATTCTTATAGGATAACATCTTTTTAGCTTCTCTTCGATTTCTTTCAATTATGTGCATTGAAGGAGGAAAAAAAGCTAAAAATATAAATAAAAGGGTAGTTTGAAACATCCAGTAAAATGAAAGGGCCCTGGTTCCATGGCCAAATAACACTGAAGCACCAAGTACTTCCTTTTCTGGAGCAGAGATTGCTTATCTAGTTGTTTTATTACTGATAAAAGATCAATCAACAAATATTTGTCAGTAATACATGGCAATTATTGGAATTATTTTCCCCCTCCTCCTACATTTTTAAAGTATATTTTATTGATTATATTGTTACAGTAGCCCCAATTTTTTTTTCCTTTGCTCCTTTCCCTCCAGCAATTTCACCCCCCCAAGTTCATGTCCATGGGTCATGCATATAAGTTCTTTGGCTTCACCCTTTCCTATATCATTCTTAACTTCCCTCTCTCTATTTTGGACCAACCAATTATGCTTCTTAATCCCTGCACCATTTCCCCATTTCTTCCCCTTCCCCCTCCCAACTGATAACTCTCTAAATGATATCCCTACATATGATTCTGTTCCTATTCTGGTTTGCTTATTTGGAGTTTGTTTTTATTTTTTAGATTCAGTTGTTGATAGTTGTGAGTTTGTTGTCATTTTAATGTTCATACTTTTGATCTTCTTTTTCTTAAGTCCCTTTGACATTTTATATAACAATGGCTTGGTGATGATGAACTCCTTTGGCTTTACCTTGTCTGGTAAACACTTTATCCGCCTTTCCATTCTAAATTATAGCTTTGCTGGATAGAGTAATCTTGGTTGTAGGTCCTTGCTTTTCATCACTTTGAATACTTCTTGCCAGTCCCTTATTGTCTACAAAGTTTCTTTTGAGAAATCAGTTGATAGTCTTATAGGCACCCCTTTGTAGGTAACTCTCTGCTTTTTTCTTGCTGCTTTTAAGATTCTCTCTTTATCATGAAACTTTGTCATTTTAGTTATGATGCATCTTGGTGTGATCCTTTTTGGGTCTAACTTGTTTGGGACTTTCTGTGCTCCCTGGACTTGTATGTCTATTTCCTTCACCAAATTTGGGAAGTTTTTCTTCAATATTTTCAATTACTTGTTCTTCCTCTTCTTCTGGCACCCCTATGGTTTGGATGTTGACGCATTTAAAGTTGTCCCATAGGTTCCTAAGGCTCTCCTCATTTTTTTCAATTCTTGTTTCCTCATTCTGTACTGGTTGACTGTTTTTTTCTTCCTTATGTTCCAAATAATTGATTTGAACCCTGGTTTCCTTCTCTTCACCATTGATTTTGTGTGGATTTTTTTTTGTTTGTTTCATTTACATTAGTCTTCATTTCTTCCCTTATGCATTTGCTGTACTTAAGCATATCCGTCAAGCCTGTGAGCATCTTTACCACCAGTGTTTTGAACTCTACATCTGTTAGGTTGGCTATCTCCTTGTCACTTAGTTCTCCCACTGGAACCTTGATCCATTTCCCCTTTTGGGCCATACTTTTCTGTCTCCTCATCTGGACAGGCTCCTGTGTTTGTTTACCTCTGTATCTTAGGTAGAGCTGTTACTCCTGTTATGTTGTAGGGGGTGGAGCCTTAGGTATTCATCAGTAAAGGCAATGGGAGAGGGGTCTGAGAGGGAACAATGCCGCCTGCTTAGCATTCACCCCTTTTCCAGGCACTTCTCCAACTCCGTATGGGACTGGCGCCTCTCTAGCTGTTGCCCTGGCTGTTGTTCCCAGAGTGGATGAGTCTGCTGATGTTCTAGGGCCATAGGGGGCCCTTTAAACAAGTGGACTCTGCTGAGATACTGGCTTTATTTTCCCTGGCACTGGGACCATGAGCTGCACAGTCTTGTTTGGTGCTGGGAGCGCTCCCCACGTGTCCCTCCTAACTTTTTAAAATGTGTGACTGTGCTTTCTGCCAGCCTGCCACTGTTGCAGCTGCCACTGCTACTGCACCACATCCTCTCTGCCCCAGCTCTGCCCCTCCTACCTGTCTGGGTGATCATTTGTTCTTTATGTTTTTGTTTGTTGGACTTCCATGCAGCTCGATTTTCTGGAACTTCTGGTTGTCTTTAGTTTTGAGGTAGTTGTATTCTTTCTCAGTTGTGAAGGGAGACACAGCATGTCTGTCTAGGCCTCCATTTTTGCCGTAAGTTCCACATTTTCTTTCTTTCTTCCCTACTGCCATGCCTTTCTTCCTCTTCCCTTTCCTCTTCTATGCTTTTTTCTCATTTTTACCCTTCCTCCCTGAGCTTCTGTTATTTGCCATAATCTTACTAACACATAGTGGAGGTAGAGATTTAAGACATACATGCTGTTTACAAACATCTTATCACCTAGTGTTGTGGCTTCAAAGGGTTTTTCAAACTTGACTCACATGGAAAAGGCAAAAGGCCCACCAATCTTATTTGCTATCATTTTTTAGTTAGGAAAGAAAAGAAAAAAATGGTACTAACAAAAAAATTAGAGAGGAAATAAAATAATGCAAATTTTGCTTGATAATAAATTTGCCTACCCTGAACCAACAAGTGTTTCCATTTGGCTGCTGGGAAGATTAAAGCTTACAGAAAAGTCTCTGGAGCATAGTAAGCATTATTAAGTGCTGCTTATTATTGGGGTTACTATTATTAATAACACTCCTTAGTCATTTGAAAATATAAAGTCCATGCATTTAAAATAGATCAAGGGTTTTACTTTTCAGTACATTGGAAAGATTGTTATGATTCTCGTGGATGAGAATCACATATTAATTTAAAAAATTGGTGTTAGAGATATACTAGAAGAATGTTCAGGATAAGTTTCAATGTGTACATAGTAGAGAAAAGGATAAAGATCTATCCTTAGATATATTAGTTGTTTTAAAAAGGATTAGAGCTCCTCCAAGAGAATGTAGACCTTAAGAAAAGGGCATCAGAGAGGAGAAATCACAGAAAGGGGTTCACTTGCAGAAAGTCAACAGAGGTTTCCATCTCAGAAGACCCTTGAGTTCAGTCTCACAGCCTAGTCTAGTATTTTCAGTGAGTGCAGCCTCAGGGTTGTGTCTGCAGTGCTAACCTTGGAGGATGAGATAACATCTCCCGTCAGGCAAAGAGTAAGCTTATTTACCACACCCTAAACAGCAATACATAATTCATTGTTTCTATCCTAAAGGACAACACTGTTCCTGTGCAGAAGCCCATCTAATGCCATTGTATCATCCATGGACAAGCACAGGAAATTAATGCAAACCAATATTAAACCTATGCTGCTTGCTTAGCAGTAAGTAATAAATACTATTCTCTGACCCATAATTTCATGTCTTGCCCTAGTATCCATGAGGCAGTGGAGAGTTAACTTGTTATCTTGACAGTAGAATGTCAGGCCCTTCACAAATCATGACAGAAAAAAGCTCTGGAACACAATAACTGGGAGGTCTTCAGTGCACAGGTTATATAGGAGTTGTGTAGGTTAAATGAAAACACTCAACACATGCAATCTCTTTTTCTATTAAAAAAATGTACTATGGCTGGAGAGATGAAAGTAATGTTAATTCAAAACAAAAGGGAATGTGACCTCTCTAATAGCCAACATTCTGGATGCTTTATATTTCCATTCTTCACTCATCCAAATCCAAAGTGAATGTATGTATTTCACTTCTTAATACTTTCACCCTTCAATCTTGGTTGCTGTAGCTCTACAATTCTTGAATTATATGATGTTGACCATAAATAATCTAATGCAATTACCTCAGACTTAGAGAAAGTCTTGCTGATGGAACCAAATAATTGAAACTTACCAACCATGGCACAAATGACCATTACTATTATGAAGATGATGGCTTTCTAATGGGGTGGAATATTTAAAGTCACTCTCTAGGCTTCATTTCCTTTTGAACATACAAGGAACTTCATTGCAATCAACTGTCTCTTTGATACTTTTTTGGAACTTCTTTGGCTAACATTTCTCCTCCCTTTTCTAAGTGACGGGTAGTCCTTCATAAATGTTAATTTATTTAATTAGATTATATGCCATTAAGGAATATGCACTCTTTGATCAAATCTCTTACCTGTTGTATAGAGCAGAGCTGACTTTTAAAATATTTTTGACAAGTCAATATGAAGTCACTATCAGCCATGATAGTTATGTCAAGTACTGTGTCAAGAGTGAGGTAATAGTTGTAATAGGAATGCCCTTTGGATGGGCCCAGAGCACCCAAAATCACAAGTCTAGATACTAGGGTAAAAGCTCCACCTGGACACCATTATCCAGTGGGACCTCTCCACACCTTGTGTGGGCTATAAGAACTCAGAGCTCTGATCATTTGATGATGGAGCTTGACTGTACCACAGGTCACGACTGGAGCCCTGCTGGTCTTCTACTTTATCTGATGCATGCCACCACTATAGCTGCCTGGTTTGAGACCAATGCTGCCTCTTCATCTGTGGACACTGCCAGTGACAGGGACTTCACTTGCTATGGATGTTTACTCTGCTTTCTCCTATGGCATTAGTTCCCCATGTCTATGTGTGACCTGCATGTGGCTCTATTGGTTCATTGGAGAGGTTTTCTCTAATAAACCTGACATTGTGGAAAGACATAAACATGTGAATGACTCATTTTGGGGATGCTTTCTTGCTCATGACACTTGATTTTTACACTTTAATAGCAAGAAAGACTTTTTTCAGTTAAATAAATTTAAACTAAAATTAATACATGCTCATGGCAAAAATAATTTTCAAACACTCTTTCTCTCACTGGCTTATTTCACTTAACAAAATACTGTAACAGTGGGGAACTGAAACTTGCCCCACCATTCTTCTGACATTGTTTCTCTAAATGCTGACTCTGACTAATTTGCAGTTTGTAGAGAAATAGCATGTTTGTATAAGAATCCTAGGAACTAACTTCAAAATAAAAACTCTGACCTTCGGTCAGCCCAGCTCTGGGAGATTTGCTGATCTTCAACCATAAAACTGGGATGATAAAAACTGGGATGATGCACACCAGACCATCATTTGACCAGTTTTGAGATTCTCATTAGAGAGGACGTGTTGGTCTACAGATAGAGAACTTTTCAATCCCCTGCCCTTGATCTCTTTGTTCTGCTTTCCCTCTCCCTCCTTATAAAAAACCTCTGTCTGCACTGAGGTGTTAAGATCATTTCTCAGACATGAGCCTGCCATCTTCTCAGGTTACCAGCACCTGAAATAAAACCACCTTACTTATCACCAGCACCTGTCTCACAAGATTGGCATTTGTGGCGGCAGGCAGTTGAGCCTACAGGTTTTTCCTGGTTTCTATTATGCTATTTTACTATCATTCCTTAGACTAATATTTGTTGTTTACATGGTACCAGGAAATAGAAGACTAACTGTGGGTTATTTCATTTAACATCACCATGACTCTATGAGGAAAAGAAATATTATTATATACAATATTTTCATTTAACAGACAATGAAATTACAGTCAAAATGCTTTATTTTGTTTTGCTTTTTGTTTTAATCTGACCTTATCCTCACCTATGTTGTTTCCAATCCAAGTCTTTTGGTTTAAACACTGTGACTCAGAGACCTGGCAGTTGTAACTTTCTTCACCTGGGAAGATACAATATACTGAGAACATTTGCCTGATGATATCGCTTGCATCATCTGAGGGGAAGAGGGAGGAGTGCTTCACTTGAAACATAATAATTGATATGTACTGTTGCTGTGGATACCACATGACTGGGAACTTCAAAGGTTTCAGATTAGTGAAAGATGCCAGCAAATTAACAGAAAATTACAAAGTAGCAAGTGATGGGCTTTGAGTTAACACAGATAGTGAGTCTCCCTCCAAGTTTTGGGGATTCAAGGAGGACATTCTAGAATGTAAAGCTGAAATCCCTACTTTCAAAAAAGAATAAGAATTACCTAGGGTGGGATGGAGGTGGGGTGGACTTTGAGATGGGTATCAGAGGGAAAAGGAAAGGTTAAAGCTACTTTAGGTCAGTTACAGGTAGTTTAGTTTGGCTGAAGGGCGGCATGAGAGGAGTCATTGGAGTCAGGTCTGAGCTAGAAAGCAGGGAAGTCCTTTTTATGGCCTAACAAGTTTGGATCTCTTCCTGAGGGCAATGCGTACTTAGATTTATATAACTTTATTTGTATTTATAAAGTGAAATTGCAGTTATATTCCCCTATTCCCAAGAAGAGCTCCTCACATTTGAGGTAGCTTTGAATTGACTGCATTTTATCTAAAAGCTGAGAGTCCAGCCCTTTTTACATTTAGTTTAGGGAAGATAAACAATTGGAGCTCATGATGACACTGACGCAGTAGCATCTCTTTAGACTACTTCACCCAACAGGCGTAAGAAATCAAACTGAAAGCAAAGTTTCCACCCAACTTCACAGACGACCGTGGAGGTCAGGAAGGCATGGCAGAGAGGACATGTCAGGAAGGGATGCTTTCACAGATTTGAGCTGAGAAGTTGATCACACAGCAAGTCAGGGTTCAGTGGTCAGAAGGTTTGGAGAAGATGAGAGGCAGGTCAAGGAACATATTCATTTCGATGCACAGCCTTGGGGAAATCTTTGGTCAGCTTCACATTCCTTTTAGAAGCCGAGGGCAGTAGGCACAGACCTTGGTTTCTCTCCTGCATGCTACCCCATGAGTTGGTCCTACACTGCAGGCCTGGGAGCCACTCATGTCAGCTGCTCTACCTGAACAGTAATAAAATACACTTCTTACATTATGCCTGGTGGCAAACTCTGGAAATCCATCCCAGGGTGGTTGTTTCTTGTTGGTGATTTTCCTGCTTTAACCAAGAAGTATTCTGAAGTATTTGAAATAAGGAAAACCAAAAGCCTGGTAATCTAAGTTCTCATAGATAAGAAAAACTTCTATAAAACAATCTAAATAATTCCCAAAATGCTCTAACTATCCTCTTTTCTGTCAAAGACTCTACTGATGAGAGACTGTTGCTTATGCTCGAACAGCTCCTAGTGAAAGATGTCAGATAATGCAACTATTTTTCATTTTTTCTAATCTAATTTTATGTTTTCAGTTTTACATGGGAAATACATGGTATGTGGTGAAATTATCTCACCCTATCTAAATTTAATTCCTTCCATCAGGGGGCTTATGTAGATTTCCACTGAGTTCACTAAAAATCCTCCATGTGTATCTTAGATCAAACAGTGCCCTGTGGGTTTATATGTATTATAAAATAATTTTCCACAGTGAAGCTTGCACATGAAATATTTATACTTTCCAATGATGAAGATCCTGCTCAATCCTATGTGTGCTGGAGGGAAGAACAGCACTCTTTCCTTCTTCCCAGTCAAATCTTAAAAATGTTGAATAATATAAGGGATTTGAGGGTACCAATTTTTTGTGAGCCAGAAGAGTTATACTTTTTGAACACACACACAAGACTGTGAAGCCACTAAAAAGATTCCAAGGAGGAATGTGGGGCATGGGGGACAAGGTTGAATTTAAATGTTAAACTAGTGTGTGTATATGTCTCTACATATACACATACATAGATTCATACACACATATATACATTTATACATAAAAGAGAGATAATAAAATAGAGGCAATGGCAGGCAGTTAGAAGGCCAGTAGGTATGAAAGATGACAATGAACAAGGCTAGGTAAAGCAAATGTAAAGTTTTGGACAAAGTGATTCAAGGTATGAGTTCTGACTAACAGATTTATGTTAATGCTGTGGTTTTTAAGAAGAGAGAGACTGGTCACAGGATTCTAGGCACAGATCTAGATAATCCAATTTGTGGGTCACATAGGTATGGACAGGGCAGCTTAGCCTGGAGCTGAGACTTGGGGAAAAATCTAAAGGATTAAGTTCTTTCCAGAAGATAGGTATAGGCTTGGGAGATAAAGAAGATTCCAACTATAAGCACTAATATTAAGTACTTGTAGCTCATCCATTAGTTCATATTTTTATCCTTAAATGATCCTTACTGTGGCAAAGTGCAATATATATTCAGAATATCTGGTACTAGAATACATTGATGTGTGTCTATGAGAAGACAGGATTCAGAAGAGAAGGAAAGGATTGAACTTGGCCTCCAAATTTGCACACTAGAGAGAGGAACCAATATTTACCTTTTTTTTCTAAGTATATTTTATTGATTATGTTGTTGCAGTAGTCCAAATTTTTTTCCCTTTGCTCCCCTCTGCCCAATACCCCCCTTCCCACCAACAATCCCACCCCCTTAGTTCATGCCCATGGATCATGCATATAAGGTCTTCAGTTTCACCCTTTCCTATATTTTTCTTAACTTCCCCCTATCTATTTTGTACCAAACAATAATGCTTCTTAATCGGTGCACCATTTACCCATTTTTTCTCCTTCCCACTCCCAGATGATAACCTCCAAATGATCCCCATACCTATGATTCTGTTCCTATTCTGGTTTGCTTATTTGGATTTTGTTTTCATTTTTTAGATTCAGTTGTTTATAGTTGTGAGTTTGTTGTCATTTTAATGTTTATAATTTTGATCTTTTTCTTAAGTAAGTCCCTTTGACATTTTATATAACAATGGCTTGGTGATGATGAACTCCTTTGGCTTTACCTTGTCTGGGAAGCACTTTATCTGCCCTTCTGTTCTAAATTATAGCTTTGCTGGATAGAGTAATCTTGGTTGTAAGTCCTTGTTTTCATCACCTTAAATACTTCTTGCCAGTCCCTTCTTGCCTACAAAGTTCTTTTTGAGAAATCAGCTGATCATCTTATAGGCACCCCTTTGTAGATAACTCTCTGCTTTTCTCTTGCTGCTTTTAAGATTCTCTCTTTATCTTGAATTTTTGGAATTTTAATTATGATGAGTCTTGGCATGGTCCTCTTTGGGTCTAGCTTGTTTGGGACTCTGTGCTTCCTGGACTTGAATGTCTATTTCCTTTGCCAGATTTGGAGAATTTTCCTTCATTATTTTCTCACATAAGTTTTAAACTTCTTGCTCTTCCTCTTCTCCTTCTGGCACCCCTATGGTTCAGATGTTGGCATGTTTAGTTGTACCAGAGGTTCCTAAGACTCTTCTCATTTTTTTCAATTCTTGTTTCTTCATTCTGTACTGGTTGACTGTTTATTTCTTCCTTATGTTCCAAATCATTGATTTGAACCCCAGTTTCCTTCCTTCACTATTGGTTTTGTGCAGATTTTCCTTCATTCCATTTAGCATAGCCTTCACTTTTTTCCTTATACGTTTGCTGTACTTAAGCATATCCGTTAAGCCTGTGAGCATCTTTACCTCCAGTGTTTTGAACTCTACATCTGTTAGGTTGGTTATCTCCTTTTCTGTTAGGCTGGCTATCTCCTCATCGCTTAGTTCTCCCACTGGAACCTTGATCTGTTCCCCTTTTGGGCCATACTTTTCTGTATCCTCATCTTGACAGGCTCCTGTGTTTGTTTGCCTCTGTGTCTTAGGTAGAGCTGTTACTCCTGTTACATTGTAAGAGGCAAGCCTTAGGTATTCATCAGTAGAGGGTGACCAATTTCATCACGTTGTGGGGCTGTATATGGGGAAGGGGTCTGAGAGGGAACAATAACATTTGCACAGCACTCTCCCCTTTTCCAGGCACTTCTCCCACTTCCATATGAGGCTAGCACCTCTCTAGCTGTTGTCCTGGCTGTCATTCCCAGTGTGGTTGGGTCTGCAGATGTTCTAGGGCCATGGGAGTCCTTTAAACAAGCAGGCTCTGCTGAAAGACAGGCAGTTTCTTCCTCCACCTCAACCCCCACTGGTTTGCACAGTCAAAAGCAATGAGGCTCTGTTTTCCCCAGCACTGGGACCGTGAGCTGCATGGTTTGGTCTTGTGCTGGGAGCACTCCCCAGGTGTCCCTCCCAACTTTTTAAAACATGTGACTGCACTTTCCTCCAGTCTGTCGCTGCCACTGCTGCTGCTGTCACTGCAACCACCACCACATCGCATCCTCTCCGCCCTGGTTCCACCCCTCCTACCTGTCTGGATGAGTATTTCTTCTTTATATCTTTGTTTGTTGGACTTCCATGTAGCTTGATTTTCTGGAACTTCTGGTTGTCTCCAGTTTTGAGGTAGTTGTATTCCTTCTTAGTTGTGGAGGGAGATGCAGTGTGTCTGTCTAGGTCTCAATCTTGGCCGGAAGTCGCCAAAATTTACATTCTTAAGCAGGATTTATTAGTAACAAAACACCACAAACTGGATGGCTTAGAACAATAGAAATGTAATCTTTTGTAGTTCTGGACACAAGGAGTCTGAAATCAAGAAGTCAGAGGGAGAATCTTCTCTGTGCCTCTCTCCTAGCCTCTGTGACAGCTGGAAATTGTCAGCATTCCCTGCCTTGTAGATACATCACTCCAATCTCTGCCTCCATCTTCATAAGGTGCTCTCCTTGTGTCTCTGTGGCTCACCACAGTGGTCTTCTAATAAGGATGCCAGTCATATCCAGTTAGGACCCACTCTACTCCAGGGTGACCTCATCTTAGCTAATTACATTTATAATGACCCTATTTCCAAATAAGGTCACATTTTTAGGTACTGGAGTTTGGGGCTTCAATGTATCTCTAGGGGAATACAATTCAACCTATATAACATAAGGTCAATGATGTACAAAAAAATCTTGGGAAGCTGTGTCATAGCTGACAGTGAAGAAAGCTCGTATTTCTGTCTATGCAGCCTTACTTTGCATCTGAAGCTATTCTAGTCTCCAGTGAACTACAGATGAATCAGTATATCTCCTACTATTTATACTTGAAAGATGAAAGGGATGTGAAGAAGCAATTAATTATCAAGAGTAAAAAAAAAAAAAAGAATGGAAATGATAGAAAGATAAGAACTCCCTTTTTTGTTATCACAGTTGTCTCAGTTCAACCAAACCTTAATATTCTACTTTGATTTATGGAACTTCAAGCACACAGAAACAAATACAATAGGAACCTTACATTTATTTTAGTGTTTATATATATTTTAAGGCTTTATAAACCCTTCCCATACTCTTATAAACCATTACCAGTCCCTTATTAATCTTTTCCACTTCCTTATTAACCTTTTCCACAGTTTTATAAACACTACTTATGTTCTTAAAAATATTCTATACTCTTAAACCTACATAACTTCAACAACATACATATACAGTACCGCAAAATCCCACGATACAGCGAAAAATCCATAATAAATAATTAAATATAATATTTTTAAAAATCCCGCAATACAGTGAGGCTGCAATAAGTGAACCGCGATATAGAGAGGGACTATTGTACTCATTTTAAGAGTGGAAGAGGGAAAAAGTGCTCAGTAAAAACCATTGTAAACATTTCAAAAGCATGCTGTGCCATAATGTGAAATTCAAAGCAAGTTTTAGAATTTCTGTTTTCTGTGAAAGCCTAGCAGTAAAAGTATCACAGCGATGAATGAGAATGGGCTCCATTATGATGGTTTCACCATTACTTATTCACCTGTTAGATCTTAACAAAATATGCCAATGTCTCTTCTTCTAAGAGGAACCAAGTCTCCCATTTCCTACACATGATTAGGCCCTAAATTGTGCCTGTAGACCTATGTATACAAATGTACTACACTGTTGCCCTCGAGGGTTTAATATAAATGTAACATCATGTTGTGCATAAAGGATTTCACTGTGATTTAATAACTAACATACTCAGAGGGAGCCATTACTTAAAATAGCATAAGAATGAAAGAACCATTTGGTTGATGAGAATTGAGCCATTTGGGATCAACTACCTTGTCATCAGTCATGCAGCAGAACATATATATGGATGAGAGATGAAAGGAAATGTGCAGGTCAAGTGCAATGGGTTTTTCCAAACTGACACAACTGAAAGATAATGTTTTGCAAGAGTAGAGAGGAAGAAATAAGTAAATATTTTCTAAACCTTAAATATTAGAGTGAAACCAGAGCATTTGAACTGAGGCAATTGCTTCAGTCTAATGACTTCATTTCTGTCTTGTAACCTGGGAAACAAAATGTCAAAAATAATCCATTAAAAATTGAGCAAGAAATGTACAAGACTACATAAAGGAAACTGTAAATCTTTTCCAAGGACATAAAAGAAGACAAATGAATGAAGGAACTGCTATGTTCTTGGATGTAAATACTGTAAAGATGTCATATTACTCCAAAGTAATCTATAAATTGTACATAATCTCAAAATTCTAATTTGATATTTCATGGAACTTCACAAATTGTTTCTCCAATTTATCTGAAGGAGAATACTTGCAGGAATAATAAAAAAGTAAACAGAATAATTATGGGGTCTTGCTTAATTTAAATAGAGTGTACTGGTATAGAAATAGGATATTACTGAAACAGGACAAGATTCAGTAATTACTCTTTTTATACATATTAACTGACTATGATAAAGGTAGTATTTTGAATTAGTGGGATAAATAATGTTATAAAAAAAACCTGGTAGTCTATTTGGAAAGTACTATATTAAGACTCATCATAAAGCTCACATCATTTATTTTAAAAATCCAGATGGATTAAAAGTGTGAAATGTCAAAAATAAAA
Source organism: Furipterus horrens (assembly GCF_987537825.1). Taxonomy (NCBI): domain Eukaryota; kingdom Metazoa; phylum Chordata; class Mammalia; order Chiroptera; family Furipteridae; genus Furipterus; species Furipterus horrens. The sequence goes on from NW_028327174.1 coordinate 37,977,845, forward strand.
TTATAGAAGTATTAGCAGAATATGCAAGAGAATCTTTAAAATCATGTGGGGAAAATGTTTTTTTCCCAAACACAAAACCTAGAAAACAAAGACTAAAATGACAGATTTAATTATATAATTACTTTTAGAGTTTCGTACTCAACAAACTTAACAATGAAAGACTGAGTTGGAGAAAATATCTGCATCACATAACCTAGAGATTAATATTCAGACTATTAAGAGCTCATATAAATCATGAAGGAAAGATAACAATCCAAGAGGAAAAAGTAAGTCAAAGTAAGCATTTTATAATAAAACAAGTAATTCACTAAGAAAACTTTCAAACAACCAACAAACATATGAAAATAGACTACCTAGTTTACTACCAATCAGAGAAGTTTAAACTAAGCACTTTACTGGGTGTAACTTGGGAGTGCTTTGTACTGGATCCTTGCTGCATACTTCTTACTTCCTGGCCTGGGGTTTCTCTGATGTATGGATGCATGCGATGCTCATGGACCTCCACGTGGCACGTACACATGCAGACTCCAGAAATGCAGGGAAGTTAACGCCCATGGAGCTGTCCTTGACCATAGTGGGCTGTGAACTGATGGATAAATGCTTCCCAATTTTGTCCTCTGAGCAAGCCATTATGATCAGTGTTTCATTAAGATCCCTCAGAGAATTCCACAGAGTAAAACCCCATTTTCCCATACTCGTGGCCAATTCAATAATGCATCATCCCATTGACCTTTTCTCCTTCCCTGCCCTGGTTTACTCCTGTTTTTTTTTATTGCTACTTCATACTATCACATCTGAAATTTAGTACCTTATCATAAGCCTCTGTTTTAGGTTATGATTTTAAGGGAACCCAGTCTAAAGAGGCAAACAGGAAAGCAAGGAAAGATACTTTAGGAAAAGATTTTCAGAATGACACTACTTAGGTTAGTCATCCATGGTTCAGAAACATATTTTTATTTATTCAAGTAATAGAAATTTGATCCATGGGAATTTATCCCCTGTGATACCACTAATGAATCTCTAGCACTTAACACAGCATCTAGCACAAAGTAGATGTTCAGTAAAGCCCCTTGAATAAATAATACAATAAATTAAAAGTTGCCAATTTTAAAACCCAAGTGCCAAGCTTACATCAATACACATGTGTAAACCAGGGACTGGTTTCCACTTATGAAATCAACTCTATCAGAATTAGAATAGAATTGGGTAATATAAGAAATAATGTCATAAAGCAAAAACTGACTAATATATAAACTGACCTAGCATGAGCAACAGTGTGACTCTCTTCTCTGGAAAAAGAAAACTATGTAAAACTAGATTTTTCTTACTCTCAAATGTTCTTTTCTTCTTACCATGTGTTTTTACTCCCCAGTTTGATAGTGATGTCATGATTTTCAAGCTTAAATTGACCTTCCTTAAACTTGGTTACATTTTAAAAGTGTCTTTGTTGGTCTTTATATATGTCATCATTAGGTGAATCCAAATTACAATGCAAAATGAGCCCTGGCTGGTGTGTCTCAGTGGACTGAGCACTGGCCTGTGAACCAAAGGGTGACTGGTTTGATTCCCAGTCAGGGCACATGCCTGGGTTGCAGGCCAGATCCCCAGGTAGGGGCATGTGAGAAGCAACCATCCACTGATGTTTCTCCCCCTCTTTCCCCTCCCTTCTTCTCTTTCTAATAATTAGTAAATAAAATCTGAAAAAACAAAAACAAACAAACAAAACAATACAAGATGGGCTATCATAGCTCCCTCTCTACAGAAACCTCATCCCATAGACCTTACATGGGTTCTTAGATCTGGCCCCAAATTTTGACATAAAGCCTACTGTTGAGTCCTCTGTAACTGATGATTTTAGTTTTACAGCCCCGTGGATCACCCCCTTCTGAAGAGGATAGACTCTACCCCTTCAATTTTTCAAATTGCAGAGCATGAATTGTAGGCATACTGGACCACCTACCCTACAACCACACACACACATAGACAAATCTTGAGAAATCCTTTCTCAAATTAATAATCATTGCTGAGGTTACAATATAAAAATATTGATTCTTATATTTTGATTTAAATTCAACAAGTAAATTAAAATAAATTTAAAACACACATTGAGGCTGATTTTTAGAATATATTTGTAATTGGCCACAGGACCACCTAAGACATATGGGACCACCAATGGCCCTGAGATCACAATCTGAGAACCATTTCTCTCTGCCACAGCAAATGTGTGTTCTGGTACACAATGAGGTGAAATAAACATGTTTCATATTTGTTAATTTATCTTTCATCTTCTTTTTTAAACAAACTCTTTTTTATCTTTTTCGATTGGGTTGCAACAAGTCAGCCTTAACATTGTCGCCTCCTCCAGTTCTGGGAAAACAAAATCTAGAAAAAGAAGAAGAAGGCTAACAATAGCCTTAAAGATTCATCTTATAGCTGACTGGTGAATCTGATGGTAGTGAATTAACCATTCAGTGTTTCCAGAGGTGATGAATTTTTCTTTAGTAGGTGTATTACAGCATTTCACAGACATTTGCTCATTGAAGTGCAATGAAAATTAAAAATGAGTGCTAGGTGCTACACTAATACACATTCATCCATTCTTTTTGATATTTCATCCAGCCACAAGTCTAGATTTCTGAGCACCCTCCTGCTGTTCAGTTAGGTGTGCACCTGTGACTAAAATCTGACTAATTAGATATGTAGGATCCTGTCATGTGGCAGGTGCAGGAAGCCTTCTTCAAAGGAGAAAGAGAGCATGAAAGCTTTTTGGCCACCTCCTTCTCCCTGCCCCCTCAAAATGTGGATGTAAAGATTGGAGGGTGAGGGCCACAAGGAGATGTGCCCCTGAACCTTCAATGTGCTAAGGATGCTGGAGCAGCACATAAAAAGGAGCTGGCACTAGGAAAACTGCCACTAAAATGGGAGAGAAACTTCTATTTGGTCTAAACCACTGTTATTTGGGCTTTCTTTATCTATGCAGTCATACATAATCCTAACCGACACAGATGGGAAGTCCAAGGACAGCTAGTCTGTCACTTGGAAACATACAGCCGCAAAGCGACTATACCATCTGGCTTTCCTCCCTGGCCTGCACCAAGGATCTGGAGGCTGTGGGGAGAAGTCACTTCCTGGGTTATTATTTTGGGAGCACAAAACAATTCTTTCTCCTTTCTTTAGCTCATGCGTCACTTTTTGTAGGAACCATTCCAACAAAATATGCCCAAGTTTTCCTCCCTCCTTCCTTCCTTTCTTCCTTTCATTTTTCTGTCCTTTCTTCTCTCCTTTCCTCTCTCTCTCCTTCTGAAGGTCTTTACCATATTTGGGAAAGTTGTCTGCCTATGGGTCTTAATGGAATGCAAAGAAATCCCAAAACACCTGCTTCTCTAGGCATTAGCCAATCAGATATGTCTTCCTGGGGTCTTGAACCTGGAACTAATGACACAAGGAAGCAGCAATGGGAGAGTCTCTCTGGAAACAGTGTCAGGGATGGTAGCATCCTTTGAGGACAGTGGTGGCAGAGATCCAGCTATGACAACTGTCAATGCCCTTTAGCTAACAGCAGCAAGAACCACACCTGTAGTTGAACAAGTTGAGTTTATGGTCATTGCAGTGAGGGAGTATGCAAATCATAAAGAAAGCCAGTAAGAGGGTATTAGAAAGAACCAATTATAGAATTAGGCTGTGGCTGATCATTCCATGGCATCAAAGAAGGAAGGGTTCCGCCCTGGCTGGTGTGGCTCAGTGGATTGGGTGCCGGCCTGCGAACCAAAAGGTCGCCGGTTCGATTCCCAGTCAGGGCACATGCCTGGGGAGCGGGCTAAGTCCCTGTTTGGGGACGCAAGGCAACCCCCATTGATGTTCCTCTTCCTCTCGTTCTCCCTCCCTTTCCCTCTCTCTAACAATAAATAAATAAAATCTTAAAAAACAAAACAAACGAAGAGTTGGCTCCACTCACTGTCTGCATCCGCAATTTCTCTCTTCTTGTTCTCTCTTGAGCCCCCTCCCCACAGGGTTTCTCCCCCACTGCTCCACCAACAATGCCAAAAAATAAAAATAAAAAAAAATAAAAAAATAAAAATAAATAAAAAAATAAAAGAAGGGAGGGTTCCCTCTTGATAGAATACTGTCATAACAGAGGGGCGATTCTATGATTATCTCAATAAATTTTATCCATAGGGAGGGCACCTGGAGCAAGGGTAAAGCTGTAATTGTAAAGAAGTAGCAGGTACTTATTTAGCAAAAGGGGAGATGGTTGATACTTTGTGTTGCACAGGGACCTTGTCTGAGATGGATGTTCTGTGCAATTACATTCAACAGCAGAACAATATGGTTTAGCTGTGAACATTAGATCAGATTAGTTCTTTTGACAACATGGGCTGCGTATTTCCTTTTTTGAGACCAGTATCTGATCTCAACAATATTAGTAATATCTGGTGTTCAGTATAGTATTCTCACTGGACAGATCCTGTATTGTAATTTTCATCATGGATCTTCCTTATTGCACATGTTTTGAGGCTGGTTTCCCAATTTTCCAGGTAATTCTGTGAACTACCCAATATCATATCAATAATTTTTTTTCCTGTGTAAACCAGCCAGAATCAATTAAGACCCTTATCACTTACAAAACTGTTTTCTTGAGTATAGTAAAAATTATTTTATAAAAGAAATTGAAAGTGATAAAGATAAAAATTACTTAAAAGTGAAACACCTATAGGTTTTCAAGTAGTGACACTTTTTTACTCTAGGTGGAAATATATTTATTTATTTTTTCCTATTGTATACTCAGGTATTTCACTATGTTAAAACTATAATGACATGATTCTGGAAAACTTCTGGTCTCCATGTGAACAATGAGTCTTTCAAGACTAATTGGAACTATGAAGCCTGAGCTGATGAGTCTGAGTTTCAAGGGATGTCCTATTCATCCCTTCATAAATAGCAGATGCTGTAACTTAGAAAACAGAAATATAGAGTATCACGCTGAAAGGGTGTAGGCCTTGAATAAGCAAGATTTGGGGGTTTGTTTCAGCTTTCAATAGCAGGTTCAGGTGATGCCTGCAGCTATATTATGCCCACATGACGCTGCCCAATAATGTTGACTGTTTGCATCAGGATTCATCCCCTAAACCAGGTCTTAGAAAAAATGCAGACTGGATAGTAATATCAGCTCTAAGTGTGGTTCCTGTTCTTTAAATATCGTGGGATTTCTTTTTCTCTTATTGCTTTGCCTGAAATGTTATAACTTCCCACACTGTATTTGAGTTAATGTATATGATTCTATTCCCGAAAAGCAAAAGAATGTAACTAAAATAAGCTTACTGTGGGCCATGAAATATTCCAGCACTGGGAATACACAGATGCGAGTGAGGGGTGGGAGAGGGAAGACTGTCTTCCTGGCCATACCTCACCTCATCCTAACATGCCCACAGGTCAGTGGGTGAGGGGGCAGAGAACAAATGGCAAGCTGATACTTATGACAGAAATGTCAGCAGCACTGTCCGTACTAGTACGTTTTGAGCCCCTATTTCTAAATGTGATTGTCCCCCACCCCTTGGGCTGTTTTCCTCTTTAGGTGTATGGGCATCTTGGGGTTCTGAGACTGTAGTATATGTGGAAAGGGGGTACAATGGTGGCATCATCAGATGCTGTCTGAGTGACCTGTGGAGACATGCCTGGCAGTCACTCCCGCTGACCTGGCAAGAAGAGAGGAAGTGGAGCCAGGCTCTTCTCTCTGTGGTCACGGCAGGCTCAGCTTAGGTATAGACAAAGCTCAAGACAGGGCATTTTCTTCCTCCAGTCACTGCTTAGGGGTAAGCAGGCCATGACTCAGGCCCCTGAAGGCCCCTGCAGACCCCTGGGTCCTCTCAGAATGCCTCCCACAGTGGTCCTTCTGAAAGGTCTTCTGGGCTGCAGTTCTGCCTCTGTGGACAACGTCCTGGGATCTGGAGAAATCCTCTGGTTGTCCCCTTAATTCTTTTCTTTCCTCTGATATTTGGGGGAAATCTCCCCTCCCCATTCTGTTTTGTCATGTGTACCTTCTAATGTCTTTTGAATCTTTTATAAAAGGTTTTGAAGATTCCTTAAACTCTGACCTAAATCTTGAGCAACTGAAAACCTGCTTCCTTTACTCTAGGGCAGGGGTAGAGGGAACTTACTTTTCAAATCTTTTCAGGAGGTAGGGGTGATATTTGTACTCCATCACTCCAATGTAGCAAAGAAATTCAAGAAAAGCTAAAGAATACTCTCTCTCAATATATATTGGACCATTCATACCTGTCTCAAGAATCACAATAAGAAAAACTACACTAAGAGTCCCTGAAGGACACCAGATAGACTCCTGTAGGAGGTGACAATTAAATGGAAGAATGAGCAGGGTTTACAGGCAAAAAACAAAACATTTTAAAAAACTTAATTCCAGGTAGAGAAAAGAGAAAAATGTATGTTCTTAGGCAGAGAGGCATAACAGATGGACATTATTTCCTCACAAGATCACAGTATGAACTATTTTGGCTAAAAATAAAGAAGCTAAAAGATATGGATCCTGCCTTTACCAACTGTGTAATCTAATTTCAGAATGCAAAATATACTCTCATTAAAACAAACAAGTAAGCAAACTTATTACATGCACACAATAGCTACCATTTATGAGGCACTTACTAAACATTTAAAAACATTGTCCTAAGTATAAAAGATGTTCTATTTTATCCCCAAAACAACTGAGGTGGATGCCTTTTATCCGTGCTTTATTTATTTATTTATTTATTTTACAAATGGGAGAACTGAGGCTAGAAAGATAAAGTTATTTGTCCACCATTACATGAGCGACAAATGTAGACAGTCTTAAAGTGACATGCCCATGTGTGCAAGTGAATAAGGTAGCTTTGGAGAACATTTGGCTTTATTTGACTTTCAGACCATGCTTCAAAGACTGAAGCCAGATGGAGGACTTCTAGGGCCCAGGAGGAGTTGACTGGACACGTAGGGGTAACTTTTGCTGCAAAAATGTGTCTACTTGGCATGTGCCAAGTTCATTTACACTCTTGCTCTCCAGGCCACGAGGAGCGGTCACTGAGCGTGAAAGGCACAAGGCCTGGTTTGGGAGCAAAGATCAAACTTTTAAAAACCAAAAGGTTGTTCAGTTTTTTGGTTCAGTCCGTAAGGCAATTAACAAATGTAACCTCAGATTTCTCCTCAATCCTAGCCAAGGTGGCACAGAGATATTCTAACTGGGAGAAAACTTTCTTTGCACGGACCTTAGAGCTGTCCAGCTCTAGCAGGAGCAGAGAGTGGCTGTGACCGAAGCTTTTCTCCAGCATGGCAGAAAAAGGACACCTGTGAGGTTAGGGTCTCATGATAAAATTAAAGATGACTTCCATTTGGGGCACACTTTTTGCTCCAGGTAAGCACCCTCGCAGGCTGGTAGGCCAGTCAGATTCAGAAATGCACTGGAGCTGAGGAGGCTAAATATAACCTCATCCATGGTTTCTCCTCTCACCATTGTTCCTTTCATTCAGTATTTACACATTATGATGTCTCTATAATAATAATAACAGCAACAATAGCCACAGCTGCTACTCTACAACACCTATTATGTGAGTACAGTGTTGTTCTAAACACTTTTCACAAATTGGTTATAAAATAGTCACAGGGATGTAAAGTATAGCACAGGGAATATAGTCAATAACATTGTAATAATTATGTATGGTGCCAGGTGGGTACTGGGAAATATTGAGGGGACTACTTTGTAAGGTATCAACCCTGGCTGGTTTGGCTCAGTGGATTGAGCGTCGGCCTGCGAGCTAAGTGTCGCTGGTTCGATCTTCCAGTCAGGGCACGTCAGAGAAGGAAAACTCTGATTCCAAAACACCTCCGCTGCCTTGCGGCATACCTCTTCAGGGGAAAGGCTAAGGGAGTAAACCCCGACATAAAATCCGGAGCCAGAGTCCCTAAGGTGGTTTGATGTTGTAGTCAACACCTGCAACTCCTGCGGCGCACCTGAAGCCAAGCTGTATTGACTCCGTCTTTCCCTTGGACCCTTCAGCTGCGAAGAGAGGGGGGGTCTGCCGCATGGGCAACAGCAGACCCTCCATATCACCCTGCCCAGGCTCTGTAGCTTCAGCTCCACTGGAGAGGACACTCCAGCATCATCGCAAGATGTCGATTCAACACGGGAGGAGACAGATACCGTGTCACTCCCGAGTCGGACTGCACAGCCATTCTTGGCGGTGCAGATAGACTCTTAAGAAGCTACACCATCGTCTCTCGAGGCTCTGTAGCTTCAGCTTCACTGGAGAGGACACTCCAGCGTCATCGCAAGATGTCGATTCAACACGGGAGGAGACAGATACCGTGTCACTCCCGAGTCGGACTGCACAGCCATTCTCGGCGGTGCAGATAGACTCTTAAGAAGCTACACGATTGTCTCTCGAGACGGACGGCTGCCGACGACTTTGTAAGTTATATAAATGTCTAACCACTATGCTATACACCTAAAATTAATATAAAATAATATTGAATGGAAAATATAATAGAAATATAAAATTTAACCAGTTTTCAAAAGGTGACTCAATCTTCAAATCAAACTCTTGGGGAAGGATCTAGTTAAGGAACTAGTATAAATAACCCATGGACATAGACAACGGGGGTGGGGATTGACTGTGGGAGAAGGGATGGCGAGGTAGAGGGGGAGCAATGGGGGAAAAATGGGGCAACTGTAATAGAAAAACAATAAATAAGCAAATAAACAAACAAACTCTTGATAGAGGGTAGTGTTGTTAGCTCCATTCTACAGATGAAAAAACCGAGGCTTAACAAATTTAAATATTTTGCATACTCAGTCAGCCAGCAAGAAGGCAGGACCAGGGATCTACCATAAGTATTCTGGCTCCAAAGTGTATGCTCTCAACACTGCCTTTTCTAAAATACTTTTATTGTAGGACTCCAGGAGTAAACTCAATAATAATGAAAGTTCTTTCTCTTATAATTCAGGTTTGACTCAACTTCCCCTTCATGAAGTGGGTGCATATTATGGTGATTATAATATAATCCATCATGGGCTTTTTGAAAACCTATTTAATGTTTGTATAGCACGTGGGGGCCCATTAAATGTGCAATAAAATGTAGACAAAGAAACATTTTCAGCACTGCTTATTGATGATGGCAGTGGAAGGTGAGTTTCCTTTAAAGGTTTGACTACTCCAGTCATTCCTTCTTTGTAATATTTCCTATGGCCCATTTTTCTAGCTCTCCCGTGGAGAAGAAAATAAAATGGCTGAGAGGAACCTCCCACTCACATTAAGTCAGCCCCTCATAATTAACTTCCTTAATCAAAGGTAACCCCCCCTTTTTTTTATTAATAATCTTTTTATAGAACACTTAAGAGGAAAAAGAACCAAATGAAAATAGTAAGCTGGAAGCTGTAACACAAACTAATTTAATAATATTGCCATTACAACTGAGTAAAAAAAAAAAAAAAAAAAGGGAGCTCCCCTGGAAATATTTTTCCTGTCAAAATTTATGTCTTTTCTAAAAAGTGTGTGCAAGGGGGTATTTTTCTTCATACACTCTTATGTAGATGTAATGAGCAAATGTTAGCTTTGTGTCTTTTTTGGCCTATTAAGAATTATGCACCATGGCAATTTACAAACAAGAGGTTGACCAGGTAGACAGGGAGGGCCAAAAGAAGTTTCATGGACCAAGAGAAAGTAGCAAATTATTCACAAAACATAATCTGGGAGCTGAAATTCCCATATCATTGGGGAAATACAATCACCCCCTAAGGAGCCACTGCTTCCATAGGGTTGGCTATTACCTTTAAAGACTGGGGGTCGTGGATTGCCCCACCTTCTGCAACAAAGGCCTCCAATATTTTTCAGGAGTGAAAACACTTTTCTCTGGCTGCTCTGGAGTAGCTCATTGAAGTAAGAGCCAAGAGTGTAAACGACCTCCTGAAAGAACTGGCAGGCTTGAAGAACACTGAGCCCCAAAGCAGGAGATGTTTGCGAGGCGCTCCTCCAGCTGAAACCGGGGGTGGGGCAGCCAGCGAGCAGGGAGGCAGGCAGAGGTGGGCGGCCAGCTGTGGGCAGAGGGGCAAATGTTTATACAGAGCAAGTTAAAAGGTGGACAACAGACTGCGGGGTGTGGGCTGCTCTGAGGATGAATTCAAGGAGGTACTTGGTGGGCTCCCAAGAGAAAAAGAGATGCTAAAGCCAGGCGCATTGCAACCTAAAAGCACTTTTCCCACTGGGGGTTAAAGGCTTCGCTCCTTTGCAGAGTAGCACACATGCTCTCCTGCCCCAAATTCCCCTGGGCTCAGGGAGTGCAGAAAGTTTTACTTGGTAAGACAGTTGTTTTGATGTGAAACCATTTTGGCAAAGGTGGAGATTTTTCACTTGGGTGTCGGTGGTGCCCTTCTGGTGTTTATAAAAGCGTAGCAGATGTACAGTTTGAACAGTTATTTTAGGTAAAAACGTCAATTCCCTCATAGAGTCCGTCACTCTAAGTTCTGTGCTTGAGACAAATTCTTAGGTTTTCCAGTGTTGAGAAAACTGTCACCCTGCTTCTCAGAGTTCTCAAATTGAGTTCCGGCCCTGACACCCCTCGGCTCTCTGAACTGCACGGATGGAGGGCAATTAAAAACGGCTCAAAGGAAGAAAACGGAATTTTCTGTCTTGGGGGTGGGGGCAGGGAGATAACAAATCTTTTCAAGGTGGAATTTAAGTTGGCAACTGACTTGGACATTCACATCTCTCAGAGAATCGGTCACCCTGAGAGGAATACCCCTTTGGAGGCATCGCTGCCTCAACGCTCTGTGCCTTAAACCCAGTTTCAAAGCTCTTTCCACCTCAGTCTCTACCTAAAATGTCCTGATGAATCTAATACACGGAGATAGAGATGTTTGTCTGAGTCATTTCCATTGTCCCTCTGGTTCTGTGACATCTTTTCTTCCACTTGAATTCCCTAATTGGTCTCCTCATCTAAATTCCTTGTGTCTCCTTTCACTTCCTCCCAGAGCTGTTCAAAGTCACACTTATTCAATCGCATTACCATCTTGGGACCTCAGGTATTTTAGCACAGAGCGCAGCAAAATCCATGCCACCGAGACTAGAGCTGTCCATCTGTTTCAAAGGTTCCGGAGACAATGACTTCATGGCATCACTTACTCCTTGGACTCAGAGCCTCTCATGCTCAGAAACACATTTCTTCTTCCTATGCTTGAGTTCTTCATGTAGGTTAAAAGCATGGCTTTTCATCCCTCTTTCCCACCTTATTTATATATATTTTGAGAGTGATTAGAGTTTTGGATTAGCTGTTTTTTTCCCATTAGATAATTCCATTTCTTTCCTTCTGCCACACAATTTATTTCTTGCTTCAAACTGTACAATGTAATGTATTTTTAGAGAATCCAAGTAGATGATAAACATAGGGTCATATGCTTTCTTATATCCTTGCATGAATTTTTATCTACATTCTTTTTTTTCAAAGAGGCTCTTGCTATAGATTGCTACCACTTACTAATTACCATGTTTCCTATTTATCAGCACATGTATTCCTCACAATAGTCCTACAAGATGTATATTAATATCTATTTTGTAGGAGAAGAAATGTATTCAGAATGCTCAAAATACTCAAGATTCACAGCTAGAAGGTAGAGAAGTGGGATTCACATCAGACCTGCCCACCTCCACTCTCTGCTTCTGTATACTTGTGACTAATAAGACTGATGTGTGGTCAAAGATGTTTCTAAACAAGAACTCTGGAGTGGTATTTCAGCTGTGACCCTCTGTTCTTCACCTGTACACCCAGATGAACCCAAATGTAATCTGTCTCATATTGTATAGGTTTTTGTTGGTGATGAGTTACTTGGTTGCCTTTTTTCCATGATTATATTTCTTCAGTCCCTAATTGTTCACTTCCCTAGTAAGTCTAATTAGTTGTTACCATCTTGGGGCTTAAGATATTTGAGTACAGAGCTCTGTAAAATCCATGCAAATTCCATGTCCTTTGTACAAATTTCAAATACTACTGAAGCATATTGAAGGAAAATATAAAAGTCCTTCTTCACCAGGTTGGGTACCAGTGTAGTAGGTTCATATCATTTTCCTAGGCACTTAAATTATTTGTGGAAATGACTAAGGAATAAACAAACAGCATACACTTCATTTTGACTTCCCAATCAAAACTAACCACAAAAGATTTGAGGGGGCCCCAGAGCTGTTTCATTCACCTATTAAACAAGAAACCAGGAATGTATCTTTAACCACTTCTTGAATTTCTTTACTTTTGGTTAAAAAAAAAATCTGCATTTGCTGTTGCTTCTGGAATCTCTCAGATACACTCTATCCCAGAACCCCCATTGGTCATCACCCCAATCCTCTCTCACCACACCTCCTCACAGTGTCTGTGGGTTGGATGCTGGAACTAGAGACCTATGCCTTCCAGACAACAGTAGGCAAGCTCATGAGATGATATCCTCCAATTTCAAACAGAATGACGATGGTCTCTGTACTAGGAAATATTATCTGCTTTCATCTCCACTTTTGCTTCCCGCACCTTCTGTTTACTTTCCCATTTTGTTTGGAGTCTTCCTCTGTAGCTGTTACTCATCACACTCACAGTTGGTTGGGTTGTATTTGGACTGCTTGCATTTCCCTTGCTATACAACCTTCATTGCTGCCTTTCTTTACAACTGCAGAGCCTAAGTTTTAATATGAGGCCCACAATCACTGGCTCATTGCATTTATGAAATATTCTGACATTGTCAAAATTTTTGCTTCTCAATCTTTTCATCTATAAATATTTTCTCATTAGTTATACCTTTATGAGAAGATGTTTTAGTTTTTTCACATTCTTACTCTAATTTGAACAAGTTTTTCTTGTGTCCTATATATTGTGTTCTTTAAGAGTATTTGGCTACTCTAAAATCGTTTTGATACTTAGACTTCCTTCTCATGAATGATGTCCATTTCCTGGTTTTATTGTTTGATCTTAGTTTTATCTTCATGATTATTAATTCTGTCTTATTTTAAAAAACAATTTCTTCCATCTTTATAGCTCATGTGGTTCCCCCTGGCCTGTTGAATGCCATGTAATCAGTGTCATAAAAAGAATTACAGATAACCCGTGTCTTGTGTAAGTATGTATATACACAAGGTTGGTTCAAAAATAATGTCCTATTTCAAGATCTATTTTAAAAATGAAAAAGCCCATGATTATGAAAATATTTATTTGTTAACATAACCTCCTTTGCTTTCTAGAACCTCATTCCATCTGTCAACTAGCTTATAAACACCATGCTTGTAAAATTCTTTAGGTTTTGAAGCAAAATATGAATCCAATTCATTTTCAGCCTCTTCTCTTGATGTCAACCTAAGATCATCAAAATGGTTCTATAGTCCTGGAAACAAGTGATAATCAGAAGGAGCAAGGTCCAGAGAATATGGAGGATGAAGCAATATTTCCCAACCAAGCTCTTTCAAGAAACTTTTGGTGAGTTGAGCTGTGGAGGATGAGCATTATTATGATGGAAGATGATATCCTTTCTGTTGACTGAGGGGGGTTGCTTTTGGTTCAAAGCTGCTTTCAAATGATGAAGTTGTTCACAGTAAAGATTAGCAGTAATTGTTTGATTGTTGTCTAACAGTTTGTAATGGACAATTCTTTCTGTATCCCACCATACACTCAAGATGATCTTCTTTGGATGAAGTTTTCCTCTTTTGTTAAACTCTTCTTCCTCCTCGACTGATACACGATCGGCAGCATTTGGCGTTATGGTAAAGGATCCACTTCTCAGCGCCTGTAACAGCCTCCCTAAAAATGGTGCCTGAAGGTGTCATGAAAGCAATGATTCACAACAAGCAACACACTGTTGAAGATTTTCTGGAGACAGTTAGTGTGCAGCCAATTTTCCAACTACTGAAACTTTTCTGATCCTTTTCAGTTGGCATAGCACGGTTGTATGGGCTACGTTAAATTGTTCTGTGAGTTCCCTAGAGGTAATGGTGGGGTTTTCTGTGACAACAGCGTCTCACACTTTGGAATCAAGTTTTTTTGACAACCAATTTTTGGCTCATTTTTCAAATGAAATCCTCACTTCAGAAATGGGAAAACCACCACCTGCAACTTCTTTCAGTCACTGCATCATCCCCATAAGCTCTCTGAATAGACTTTGTTGCTGTACTTGCATTGGCATCTTTATGAAACTCATAGAGTAAAACATTTCTAATGTGGTCTTTAGATGGGATGAACATGGGTGCAAATATTGTGGATGATTATGAACAATACTTTGATAATCTGAAAAAATAAGGTATAAAGTAGTCACTGTGACATCAAAAAGTTATAAGAAGAGGCACAAATTTAATAAATACTATCTAAAACTTTCTTTTAAAAAATGTTTGACATTACTTTTGCTCCAACCTTATATATATATATATGACATTCTCAAAGATATATACATGCATCTGCCATGCTCAAAGAATGTTTTACTGACTATTTCTCTGCCAGGGGCCTCAAAATAGAATTCTTATTTATTCCTGTTAATATTACCCATTTAAAGGTAGGACTTACAGTTTGGTTATATATAATTTGTGTAAAGATAGCATCTATGTATTGATTAAATAATGGTAAACCGAGGACAGAACTTTGCTGCCCGGAAGATTAGAAACTCTTTGTCTTGTTATTGCTCTAATATAACAACAAGAAGATAAGTTGCTGTTGTAATTTGCTAATTAAAAATTTACATCATGCCCTGACTAGTGTGGTTCAGTGGGTTGAGTGTCATCCTGTGAGCCAAAAGGTTGATGGTTCGATTCCCAGTCAGGGCACATAACAGGGTTGTGGGCAAGGTCCCAGGTTGGGGGTGTATGAGAGGCAACTGATCGATGCTTCTCTGCCTCTCTTTCTCTGTTTTTTCTCCTCTCTCTAAAAATAAATTAAAAAATCTATTTTTAAAATAGATATGGCATTAGACTAATAGAGTTAACTTGGTTGTTTTGAGACACACCTATAAATTATTTAAATATTTAATTTAATAGACATTTCATAATCTGAATGAGATACTAAGGCTAAACAATTGAATGGTATTATTAATTCATTCCCAGTGTATTTACAGGAGTTTAAGCCTCTGTCTAAGAACCTATATGGTATGATTTAGCTGCATACAATTTATGCCCTTTATGTGCATTACTGTCTAATTCTACACATGTAGAATATATACCAAGCAGAGAGATATATGGGTATGATTGCAAGAATGCTAAGTACATTTTAATATCTCCATCAAAGCATAAGGTCCTTCTACATAATGAGCATAGTATATAGTGTGCATATGTGTGTGGGGGTGCAATGTGGAAGTGCCTGAGGATGACATATGGAGACTAGTTACAGAGCAGTAGTTTTCACCCTGACGGCTTAGAATGATGCTTGAGGACGGTGCCCTGTTTGAGGTGAGTGGACACGATTCAGAGGCATGATTCTCCAGGGTACTTTTCATCTTTTATCATCATCATCCATCAAGGCCACTATGTCACATACAACTTTTTCCATTCTTTCTTGCCTCTGTGTTCTGGTACTGCTCAACATCAGCAACCTGTTGATTCTGGACCGCTAAGTCCTCCTGGCTGGCATTGCAGGCTGCAGGGTGACTTAACTGTGGGAGACAGACAGAATTGTTTCCAATGTACACCTAAGGAGGCCCTCAGCAAAGCAAACATTGATTTTGGAGGAGTATTTTTTTCTCTATTTGCTTGCTGCCAGGGGCCTCTAAATAGGATCTCTATTTTTTTTTTCCTGTTAATATTAACCCATTTAGAGGTTGAGTGATAAAGTTTAAGCCAGTAAGTCTTGCAGGATGTTGTAAGACGCCATCACCTCCCCAAACAGAGCAACACCTAGCGAGGATTCAGTAGGTGATTGAACATGAACTGAAACCTTGGAGGCTGCCCCAAGTGCCTGGGTGGCCTCTGGTTTACTGCTGGTTCACTGGGTTCCTCCTGCCTCAATGGGCCAACTCCCAGCATTATAAATCATATAGATGTGAACTTCTTCCTGGAGTAACTTGTTTGCTTTATTTATTTGGAAAATTTCGGTAACTGCTCTCTCAACAGCCTGGCTGTTGAACTTGCCATAACTGAGGCTTACTCAAGAATGTTTAGTCTTAACACTGTGTGGTTTCCTTTAGTGACTCCCGAGCCACATTTTGAAGAGAGACGTGCTGGTACTGAAGTATGGTGAATTCCCTTCCAGGTAACCCAGGGGCACCTCAGAATACCTTGGGTTTTGAGACAGAGTGGGTGGCAATGGTGAAGTGGAACCTCTCCCTAAACAAACCAGGCCCACACAACTGTAAACACACCCACACCCACACATACCTTGATGTTTTAGGGGTTGAATATGCAAAAATGACTACCGTTTTAAATGAGGGATTTAGACAGTAATTTTTAATATTTTTAATGTAGAGGTTGTCATGTAAGTCTCCCTTCTGAAATAAACCTATTCCACTTCCTCATGGTGTATTGCATGTCCTAAAAAACGTATTTGAATAAAAGAAAATAAGTACCTTAAAATGAATAAAATCATTCATCAGTAGCAGTGATGTGAGTTTACATTTGGGGCTCCCAAGCCAAACTGTCAGAAAAGACCACATTATTCTTTGTAATTTGCCAAACAGCTTTCTGATGGAGAGCAGAGTAAGATGGAGGGCTGGAGGAGGGGAGCAGTGGGGGCAATGGGGGGCCCCCACTTAAGGATATGTCTGAAATGCAAAGGCCACTCACATGGCTTCTGTACCTGGGATTAGTAGGAAAATGAGGAAATTTTGGCAAACCTTTAAGTCCGTGAAAAATTTCCTCTAGCTTTTTAAACTAAAACTTTAGCGTAACCTAACCAGGAAAATGTAATCCATTTTTAACTTCATGTGGATGGGTGCATAATGACGTTATTTGTCCATGGATTTTGTGACTTTTCCATGTTCTAAATTACATTAGAAAAAAAGAGGATAAGGAAGAAGAATGCATTGTTCAAGAAATTTTGGTGCTTCACAATGCACGGAGAAGGCTATTATTTCCAAGATAATTGCAAAAGCATCCCTTTCATTAGCTTTTATGGTTAAAGCTAAGGGGGGTCTTGGTTTCCCTCTCCTCATACCCCCTGCCTCAGTATCCCTAACAGCCTGCAGTTTTTTAGATGGTCTGCTTATATTATCCTCTCAAAGATTGAGCATCTTTATATCTGTGTTTATCGTCGTCATCGTCGTCGTCGTCGGCAGCCGTCCGTCTCGAGAGATGATGGTGTAGCTTCTTAAGAGTCTATCTGCACCGCCGAGAATGGCTGTGCAGTCCGACTCGGGAGTGACACGGTATCTGTCTCCTCCCGTGTTGAATCGACATCTTGCGATGACGCTGGAGTGTCCTCTCCAGTGAAGCTGAAGCTACAGAGCCTGGGCAGGGTGATATGGAGGGTCTGCTGTTGCCCATGCAGCAGACCCCCCCCCTCTCTTCGCAGCTGAGGGATCCAAGGGAAAGACGGAGTCAATACAGCTTGGCTTCAGGTGCGCCGCAGGAGTTGCCGGTGTTGACTACAACGTCAAACCGCCTTAGGGACTCCGGCTCCGGATTTTCTGTCGGGGTTTACTCCCTTAGCCTTTCCCCTGAAGAGGTATGCCGCAAGGCAGCGGAGTTTTTTTGGAGTCAGAGTTTTCCTTCTCTGATGTGCCCTGACTGGAAGATCGAACCAGCGACACTTAGCTCGCAGGCCGACGCTCAATCCACTGAGCCAAACCAGCCAGGGATCTGTCCTTTCTCTAAATCTTTTAAAATGCACATTGCTGTCCAAAATGCTAGGTTTTAACAGCCAAGAGCAGAATATGGAGAAAATTAGAAATGTCAGCATTATGGTTTATCACGCACTGCTGAATTCTTTGGGGAAGACTGTGTTATGTAACATATTTATGGTTTTGAATGTACATGGCATGACAATGAGAAGGTAGATAACAGCAGAAAGCATGAGGATTAAAAAAAAAAAAGACTGAGAGGACTGGAGCAGAAAGGCAAGGTGGCAGTCCAATCAGGAGCAATGGCTTCACCGCTAAGATCCAAGTGACATAGTTCAGGTGGGTTGGTGACTCAAGGGAAAAGTGACTTCTTTTGTACAATCCCTTGGATTTCCATGTGTGTACGTGTTGTCTAAGGCTAGGATTTTCTTTCAGAAAATGGCTGCACTTTTCAGATTTTCCCACTGCCAAGAACATAAGTAAGGATTTATACAGAGTAGAAATAAGCACTTAAGAAAGAGGAATGGCTCCTCAGATGGGTGAGAACTGTTACCTGTTCAAAAATACTAACACATCCATTCTCAGCAGAGGCAGAGATATAAAAACACCTTAACACAGTGCAAGTCACACTTGATTGTGCATAAGAATCATCTGGAAAGACTATTAAATACTACCCTTTTGTTTCTCAGTAGATAGTCAGCAGTTGGGTGTGATAATCTGTATTTCCTGCAAGCTCCCAGATGAAACTAACTGATGCTGCGCGTTCCTGGACCACACTCTATCACACATCCTTAAAACATTGCTTTTGGTCAAGAAATGGAAGGAGGTGCTGAAGTAGCGTGGTGTTAGGCCAAGAGTAGGGGTTACTTAAGTATTTATTTAGGTGGGTAACTCAGGCTCCCCCATGGTACAAAGATTTGACAGAGGGCCCTGATTTTAGCACACCTTATGTCTGGGCTGAGAGATTATTCACATGAATTGTCCTGCACAGTGATTGTGCTTAGGGAATTGTAGCTGAGTGCTAGATTATAAACTTAAATAGGCTTCACCCTTCAGGGGCTCTTCTGTAGCCTGGGTGGGACTCTTCCCACAGCTCTTCAGCAATAATGGACATTTGACCATGGGACTGCTTTTGGATGAAGGTACCACATGGCAACTACAAGCAATAGCAGTGGTGATCTCTAGTTTTCTCTTCTTTACATTGTTTTTGGAAGCAGAATTATTTACATAAAGTGAGCCCCAAAGGGCTTAGGTAATTTGGGAATGGATGAGAAGAAGGAAAATTCTTGGAGGAAAGACTCTTTTCCTGCTAATAAGTTTGGGAATGGGGGAGGAAGTTGAGCTAATAGTTAGAATTCAGAATGACCTCATGTGCACCCTGAGTTTACCCACTGATTTAAAAAGGGATTTATATGTCAGTCACATGGGAAATTGGTCACCATGAAAAAAGAGAAGAGACTCAATAGGCACACATGCAACAACATCTTCATCAGTGTCTATAGATAAAAATATAGATCAACAAACAAGGGTATTGGTTCCTTTTGGAAACTGTTTCCCATCATAGGATGAATTCATGAGATAATAATTTCCAGCCTAAAGGTACCTGCCATTGTGATCACCCAGCTCAGTCCTCAGGCATAGTGCAGACTGCATACTCATCAGTAGTGTCGTCAGTCTCCACAAAAGGCCTGCTGGGATTTTTACTGGGATCTCATTAAACATATAGATCAGTCTGGGGAGAACCACATCTTAACAACATTGACTCTTTAAGTCAATTAAGAGAGCACATTTCTCTATTAAGTTTTTCTTTAATTTTCCTCAGCAATCATCCAATAGTTTTCATAGTATAAGGTTCTTTCAAGTTTTTCATTAGATTTATTCTAGGTGTTTGATGTACTTTTATGCTTTTATAAATAGCATTTCTTTTAAATTTCTCTTTCAAGCATTGTTGTTGCTTTTGTTGTTTTGTTTTGTTTTTACTGGCATACAGGAATATAATCTATTTGGGTTGCATAATAATGTCTTGATGTTTGGCTTCTGACTTCTTACAAACCCCTCTTTCCTAACTCCCTTCTGCTCCACATCTGGACAGAATTGGTAAGAAAGCCCAAGCCAGTCCCTTCCTCTGCTCATGTGGGAAATTCAAACCTGGCAAATTCCCAGCCCTCTTTCTGGAACATGTCTCCAGCTTTGTTCCCCTGCCACTATAAAGACCCAAACCACTCTCTGCTTTGCTCAAAGCCTGCCTGAACTTGCTTGTGCCCTTCACGATCTCCCTAGGAATCTCTTCTGTGAATATTAAACTTTCTTTCAATTCTTTAAGTATCTGGAATGTTATCAGCCTCATGATTGTACCTATTAATTGGGAGGGCTTACACCTTACCTTTCTGGGGCAAACACAAAACAGGGTATATTGAGCTTATATCAAGCAACTTTCCTTTATTCACTTATTATTTCTAATAGTTCATAAATTATTTTGAAATTCCTAGGTAAACAGTTATATCATCTCTGAATAACATTTTACTAGTTATTTTAAAATATTTTTCTTTAAAAATTTTATTTCTTTTTTGAATTAGAAACTTCAATGTTGAACTTTGAATAGAACTGGTAATTTTGGACATCTTGTCTTCTTACCATTCTCAGAGGAGGAGTATGTTCAATATTTTTTCATGTTATGTTGGCCACGAAGATTTTATTTTGCAGATACCCTTTATTGGATTAAGAAAATTCCTGGCTACTTCTTGTATTGAGAATTTTTATTTTAAATTATAAATGGCTGTTGAATTTTATCAAATTTTTAAAATATTTATTGAAGTGATCTTGTGGTTTATCTTCCTTGTTCACTTACAAGGTGAGTCACACTGGTTAATTTTCAAATTAACCTCACTTAGTCTTATGTATTATCATTTTTATATAAAATTAGATTCTGTTGGCTAAGGTTTTAGTCAATATATTCTTATCTGTGTCCATAAAAAGTATGTATTGGTTCATATTTCTCTTTCTTGAAAATCCTTTTCAGGTTTTGGTATCAGGGTTTTGCTGGCTTATAAAATGAGCCTGGAGTTTGTTAGTTGCCTGTTTTTCTATTCTTAAGAAGGATTTATGTAAGATTGGTATTATTACATCTTTAGCAGGAAGAAGGCACCAATGAAATTATCTGCACTTGGAATTTTTATGAGATTTTTTAAATAATGGATTTGATTTACTGTACAAATGGTCTATTTCTTGGGTCACTTTCTGGTAAATTGTATTTTTTAAGAATTGTGCACTGTGTTTATGTTGTCAAGTTTACTGGCATTAAGTTGTTTATAACATCCTCTTATTATCCCTTTGATGTGTATGAGATCTGCAGGAATGCCTTTTATCCCTCATATTAGTCATTTGTGTTCTCTCTCTTTTGCTGTGTTAACCAATGCTACTAATGTGTTCAAAGAACTAAAGCCAGAGTTTTGTTGATTTTTCTACTTTATTGATTTCACCACTTATTTTTAGTACTTTTATCCTTCTACTTTCTTTGAATTTAATTTGCTTCCCCTTTTCCAGATCCTTGAGTTAGAAGTATAGAGCATTGATTTTAAATCTTTCCTTTTTTTTTAAACATCTGTACTTAAAGCAGTATATATCATTCTAAATGTTCCTTTTTGCTGCATCCTACAAATTTTAGTATGTTGTATTTTTGTTCTCATTCAGTCCTATATAGCTTTTAATTTATCTTGTGATTTTTTCCTCAAATCTGTGGGTTATTTGGAAGCCTGTTGCCTAATTTCCAAACATTTCTCTAATTATCTTTAATTCCCCTCTATAATTTAATTGCATGTTGGTCAGAGAACACATACTTTACTCTTTCAATCCTTTGAAATTTGTTGAGATTGAAATTTGTTGAAACTTGCTTTATGGCCCAAACTAAGCTTTAAAATAACATCTACTTTTTGCCCTGGCCTGTGTGGCTCATTTGGTTGTGTGTTGTTTAACAAAGCCAAAGGTCATTTGTTCATTTTCACTTCGGCACTGCCTGGGTTGCAGGTTCAGTTCCGTCCCTGGTCAGGTAGCATACAAGAGGCAATGGATCCACTTTTCTCTCACTCTTTTTCTCCCTGCCTTCCCCTCTTTCTAAAAATATTTAAATAAACATTTTAAAATAAAATAACATATAGTTTTTGTATTTATTTCTTCAGTTGTTGAATGTAATGTTGCGTAGCTGTTAATGAAGTTGGTTAATTTTCTTCAAATCCTTCAGATCTATACTGAAATTTTTGTGCTCTTGTTTTGTCAGTTATTGAGATATCGTCAAAACCTATGAAGGGTCTGAATTTTTTTCTATTTATAATCTGACAAGTTAGCTAGCCACTGTTTCATGCATACGTTTATTGGTTCTTTAGATTTTCTCTTCTGTAACCTGCTCGTGCATGCCTTTTGCTCAATCTCTATTGGGTGGTTTGTCTTCTTTTTTAAAAATAAATAAGTTTATAAGATGTCATTTGGTTTTATATTGAATAATGTTCCTTTAACAAATATATGTCCTACATGGTAGCTTTTTCTAATCCATGGCTTATTTTAACTTTTCTCATGAGGTCTTGTGTTGAAAGAATGTTTCAAATTTTAATCTAGTCCTTTATTTAGATTTTCCTGCATCCCATTTAAGAAATTCTTTCTTAATCATCAACTTTTTCTAAAACTTTAAAGTTTGCCTTTAATATTGGCTAAAATCTGCCTAGAACTCATTTTCAATATGGTATGAGTTACCTAAGAGTTTTTTCTATATGGTTGACTACTTTTAATATTTTTGAATAATTATTTTTTACCATTGATAATGACTGTGCCTCTGTCAAAATTGAGTTTTCATTTATGCACAAGTCTATCTGGGACTCCATTCTCTGTCATATTGGCCTATTGGTCTATCCATTTCTCTTTATTCACTGTTATAATTACTAGACACCTCAGAGAGTTTCAAATATCTAATAGAGCAAGTCTTTTCATTATTGTTTTTAAATATATGTTTTTAATTATTCTTGTCTAAGCATTCCATATGAATTTTTGGATCACCTTGTTAAGTTTTACATAAAACGATTAATTTATTATAATTGCATTAACTTTTATAGATTAATTTGGGAGAAAACTGATATTCTTAAAGTTTATCATATAGGACCATAGCATTTATTCAGGTTGATACATTCTTTAATAATTTTATTTAAACATTCCTTCCAAAAGTTTTGCATATTTTATTAGATTTATTTCTAAGAATATTGTGGTTTTGGGGCTATTACAAATTCTTTTCTACCCCATTTTCTATTGTAATTTCTGATATATATATATATATATATATATATATACGGTTTTTTACATGTCAATAATTTATCCAGAAGTTATAATAAGTCATTGTGTAACTTTACTAGTTTTTATGAGCATTTTATTGGATTTTCTACATAGATATTAGCAAAGAGGAATAATTTTGTATTTTCCATTCAAATTATAATGTTTTCTTAAAAAATAATGTAATAGTTAAGTGAAGACAGAACAGCTTCTTTTGCTCCTGATATAGTATAAATAATTCTAAAGTTTCATCACTTTAAATGAAGGAAGAACAAAGCTAAAAAAAAAAGTTACATTCAATGTCTGGTGTGTAAAATATTTTTATTATGAATATTCACCTAAATGTTATTTTCTTCCATCTACTTATGAATGTATATGTGGAGAAAACATATGTTTCATAACTTTCATTCTGCTAATACATATATTAATAATACTAGACATGATAATGTTTAATTATCTAAGAATTTCTGGAATAAACTCTACTCGGTTAAAATGCATTATTTTTATGCACTGTCAAAACCAGTTTTTTTAGAATTCTATTTGATATCTTCACATCTATGTTTATAAGTGAATTGGCCCATAACTTCCCTTTCTTGGACTGAACTTGTCTGGCTTTGGCATGAAGTTTATTTTAGTTTTATAAAATAAAAATAATAGCTTTTCCAATGTTTCTATTTTTGAAATAAATATATGACATAGGAATTAGACTTTTCTTGAAAGTTTGGTCAAAGTCATCGCTGAAGTTATTTGGTCTGATTTCTTTGTGATAAGGGGACTTGGTTTCTTTAATTGTTTTTCTCTTTTGGGTTTTATCTTTCTTCTTGAGTCAGTTTTAGAAAACTATTCTTTTCATCTAAATTATGACATAATTTTTTTCATAGTATCTATTATGATTTCTGAAATCTATTTTCTTATTCTATATTTTTAGAAAAAATGGACACATAGGTTCCAAATATACATTAGTAGTGCAACCACCCATTTTCTCATTATTCTTCAATCTGTGTTAAAACTATTATTTAATAATTTTGTCTTTTGATTGATGTCTTTATAAAAAGAGTCCAATTTGATGATTTACATTAATCATGGTTTTACAGTAATCATGTCTTTATATCTAAACACAAGATTTCTTCACTAAATAATATATTCTTGACAATTTTAGAGAATGTTTTTATGACAACAGAGAATCATATTTTCATGAAACAGTTTTCAGGCAATCTGTTATAATTAATTGAATTGTAAATTACACAAAAATGAGACAAGATCTGGAGAATGAAAGATGAGAGTGATAAGGCCATGCTGGGTATGTAAACAAAATGAGCAATCCTAAGAAAAAGTGACATCTTCTTGATTAATATTCCATTACCAGACATAAACATGTCAAAATTGACTCTGGAAACTGTTTTGATGAGAAATCACTATAAACTAATATGACTAAGTTAGCTGACATTGATTTGAACAATTGGCCAATAGAAATGCTATTTCCTTTCTCTGATCCTCAACTGCCTATGGTTTAAATGTCCTCATAACAATGAAATGTTTATTTTGTCTTAGACATTTTATACCATTCTTCATAATATCAAAAAGCAGATTTCTAGGCTACTGTTTCCTCTAACGTCAAGACAAGGTAATCTATTTATCTTAAAATTATAATATCCATCTCATCAAGATTGCTAAACTGAAAAATATCATCAAATATTTTGACACTTGCACAGTAATCAGGAGTATATGGTACTGATTTGCTTACAATCTCTGAGAATTCCCTGAACCACCCACACATTATTTGATAGTACATGAAAGCAGCTTTAGTAAAAAAGAGTTAGAAAGCTCTTCATATAATATAACAGTTTGGATATACACTATCTAATCAAAAGTGAGTTTGGTTAGCTGACCTCTGAGATCCTTTCTTATTTTAATAAGTCTATGGTTTTTTAATTCTATCAGGTAGTAAACCCTAATTTACTTTCAAAAGAAAGGGTGAGGACCATATTGACTATCATTTTTCTGCCTGATGACTGAGTTTCTAATACAGCCACATTATTATTATAATTATCTTAGTCACACTATTATTTTAAGGGAAAGTGCATTTAAGAATGTTTTTATTTATCTGTTTTACCTTTATTATCTCCTTGATATCTTCCTATGATTTTGGCCCCTATTCTTCATATTTGTTCCCCTTTATATTATTTTTGCTTTCATTTGAAGCCTTTCTCATTATTGTTCTCCTTTTTGTTGGTTGTTTACTTTCATTTAGGTGACATCCCTTGGTTAGAAGGTGGAATATGTGCCTTTCTAGAATGTTTATATAGAATGATATCCTGTAGGTAAAAGCCCTCAGTGGAACTGGTGTGTTCTTTCTGCATAAAGGTTAAGTCCTATCTGCTGGTTGATAGTAGCAATTACCTTGTATGATCCATGAGAATAAATGAGGTAACATATGTAAAGAATATATTAGCCATTGAGGTTAAGTTTTAACTAATTGCCTGTGCAAACAGAGACCTTCTTCAGTTAGCACACTGGTTTGAGACTCTCCTGTGTACATGTTGAAAACAAAATTGTATATTGCCACCTTGTTCTGAGATCCTTAGAATTAATTCCTGCACATAGTCCTCAGTTTTACTTCTGATTTAAATGAGTAAATCCTCATATTTATTTCAGAGACTGATACCCTGCCCCCCCCCATCCCCATTTCACTTTCTAACTGACTTTCCTCTGAGGAATGCTAGCATCTGACCCTCAGTCTCTCAGTTCAGGTGTGGCGGCTCTCTACACTAGGCAGGGAGATGGGCTCTGAGAAAAGCTGCATTGATTCCCTTATGAGTCACTATCTCCAGTGAAGTCAGTAGCTGTCTTCTAGCTGGGAAGGTTCTATTTCACTAGAGCTAGAGAGGCCCAGTAGGATTGAGGGACTGGAGATACTGTCTTCCATATCTTGTCTGATAAAATGTTGTAATTCCACTTCTCAGGGTTTCACTTTGTCCCAGTGTCTTAAGTTTCACAGCTTTCAAATGAAAGCTTGACTGAGGCAGAGAATTAAAACTTCATTATGGTTTAGGTATCTCAGGGTTTGTCTCTGCCTCTGATTTTTTACTGCATCAACACTGCGGCCATTAGAGATGGAGTTGTCAGGATAGTCATATTAAACTTCCTAATTCTCTGACCATTCTTGGGACTCAGAATTAAAAACCTTAATTCTGTAATAATTTAAAAAAAAAAGCTCACTTGGATTTTTGGAAGAGTCCACCCCTCCCACAGTCCTTGTGTTTCACAAGCCGTATGTATTATGCAAAGGCGGTTACCTATTAATCTGCTAACAGCACCCCTTCAGTTGGTATTTTATTCCAGGTGAACAAAGGTAATAATCTAAATTTTCTTAGATTACCAGTATCCTATCCTTTCATGCTACCCAGATTGCTACTGCTCAAAACTAACAAGGCGAGATATAAACAATCTCAGAGTGTCTACATTAAAAAATCTGCCCACAGCCATTTCTGATACCAGATACTGTCTCTGCCAAGATTCATTTGCAGATAACAGAAAATCTCTCTAGCTAGTTTCAGGGGGTGGGGGGAATGGATATAATATAGGAAATTGGATGCTTCCAAAATAATTAGATAATCTAGAAAAGCAATTTTAAGACTTGGCTTCTAGGAAGGACTCCCAGAATATTGGACTATTTA
This sequence comes from Furipterus horrens, assembly GCF_987537825.1. NCBI lineage: Eukaryota > Metazoa > Chordata > Mammalia > Chiroptera > Furipteridae > Furipterus > Furipterus horrens. The sequence continues at coordinate 38,004,596 of NW_028327174.1, forward strand.
TTTGCCTGCCAAGGGGACATGTTTAATTAACTGGAGTATCAGTAAACTAATGCCACACTGTTTGCTCTAAGGTTGCACTGCTATAACCACGATCCAAGACAGCAAATCGAATGGCCCATGACCTTCCTTTAAGATACATTAAGGCTGGTGAAGGGGTGTGAGCAGAGGAGGAAATACTTCCATCATGGTGTGCACAGAAAGAAGGAGCAGAAGTGTGGCCTCCACCACACTTCTACCTTCTACCTTTCAATAATGTACTTAGGCTTATATCAATGCTAATACATTTAGGCCTATGGTATTTTTATTATCAATGCAGAGCAAAAGATCAAAGTTTATTTAAGTGCCTTCATAAAATGGACACTTACATTGTTTTTATTTTGCACTAGTATAAACAATGCTTAAATGAACATCTTTGTGCAGGTCTCCTTAGGCATCTATTGAGAGTTTTTATCCAGTATAGAAACCAACAAGTGCATCTTCTAGATCATAGGGCATGCCCAACCTGACCTTTAATAGATACTACTGAACTGTTAAATTGCCTTCCTAAGTGGCTATACTAACTTACTCTCTCACTCATAGTGTCTAGCAATACCTATACAAATTTATTAATTCTATTTCTTGGAATTTTAGTTTCTTTCAACATTTGATACATATTCTTGCCAACATTTCATATTATCAAACTTGTTAAAGTTTATAAATTTCATGGGTAAAACATTTTGCCTTATTGTTTGAATTTGCATTTTCCTGAGTATATGTGAAATTGAGTTAAGAAAATCCAAACAAATCAGCTGAAAAACTATTAAAACTATTAAGAGTTTAGCTTACAAAAATAAAATCTTATATATTAGCAATACCAATAAGAAATGTGATGGTTAGCATGATAGAAAAATTTCTACTTGTTCTATTAAAATTATCTCCAAATAGTGAATATTTTGTCTCTACCTTTCTAATTTTTTAAATTTCTTACTTTTATTTTAAATTCAAATATGGTACTGGAACATTTCATAATATTGAATTGAATGGGACTCTTTTCATGTTAAAATAAAATTTCAACTGGTAAAAAAACATGTTGAAATGCCGCTGGCTGGATTTCTGAAATGTTTGTCTTCATGGAACTCCTCTCTTCATAATGACAGACATTATTTTGAGATCATTTTCTTGATAATGAGCCCCAACTTGTGTGTCTCTGAGCTTTCTCTGTCCAAAGAGACAATTTTCTTTTTGTTGAAGTGCATTCAACAAGTGATTCTGCCTAAAGGTTTCTAGAAGTTGGGCTTCCTTTCTTTCTTTTTTTCTTTCTGTGTGGTTTTAAAAAATAACAGTTGAATGAAAGTCTTAGAAATACTGACTACCAACTTAAAATTTCTATTAGAGTTGTTTCTGCATTTTAGTTGCCCATATGGCCTATAGGTTATCAAACTATATTGTAAGAATTATTATTGTTATTATTTATTACTATTGGTAGAAATACAAAATTTATAGGCAGGAACTTAAGGTTCCACATTATCTTTCACCACTTATTATTTATTGAGCCAGCTATCTACTTTTTTCTTGTCTTGACTCAACCTTTAAAAGAGACTAAGCACATCTTTTCAGCTGAATGATAATGGATTGAATGGACAATGTCTTTCTGTTCAAGTTCTATGTAAGTTCATTTTTTTCTAAATTTTTTATGATCATTTTTAATACTAATGACTTCCCAACCTATGTTTTCAGTATTGATTTTGCTACAAAAATCCAACTCAGATTTCCCAGTTCCTGCTGAAATCTCCATTTGAGTGAAGGACAAACACCTCAAAAACACGTTGTCCAACAATTAGCACATTGTTTTATCACTCAAACTTGATCCTATGGTGTGTTCTCAACTTTTATATACAATATGACCATTCACTTGGCACCTGACTAACAAAAGATTTTATTAATTTGAAATATTCTTTTTAAACCGCTCAGTTAGTAATGTTACTCCATGCTGTGGCAAAGCTGTTTTTAAGTTTTTTTTAATTTGTTTTGTCAGTTCCTTTTGTTTTTGTTTTGTTTTTCCTGAATCTGCTGAAGAGAGATTCTCTTAGTCTTGTCGAGTTTGTAGTTGTTAACATCAGTCCTTTCTGTGGGTAAGTAAATCAAGGGGTCTGAAATGCAGGATATAGCAATTCTGAACTGGATAATTTGCTAATTCCTCTTAGGCCACAGTCTGTCTCAGATGGTGTTCTGTGAATGACTTTTGTCACACATGTAACAAGAATCTACTTCACACAATTTTTCTCTTTTTGCTCTCTTTACTCTCCATGGATACTATTTACTCCTGCAACTTTAATTACTATGGGATTACTGAAGCATCCCAAATTATTTCTACAGTACAGTTCACCCTCTTGTCTCTAAACCAGCATGACCAAATGCTGACTGGGCACTTAGAAATCCCATATGCATCCAAGTTGGCTCATTATTTCTATTTCCCCATTTGCCCAGATGCAAAAGCCAGAGCTTTCTTGTCAAGTCTTGACTTTTTTGAATAATCCACTCACCACCTCAAATCAATGACCAAGTTCTAGTCACGTTCTTCCTTGTTCTTGGGGAAGGACAGTTTTTGCCATTCTCACTGATATTAAATTAATTTAGGTCATCCTCTTGTCTCATCTAGATTTTGCCAGTCACTATCTAACTGCTCTTCCTGTCTGGTCTAATTCACCTTCAATCCTGCCTCCAACTTTCTTTTCAAGCAGAACATTCTCCTAAAACCCAAGTTTGATCAAGTTATTTCCCTGCTTAAAAACCCCAAGTCCTTTCCAGGATTTATAAGAGGCTTCATGTCATACCTTTAGCTTATGTTCAAAGCCACATCATTACCACCCCTACCCTGCCACTTGCTTTTTTTCTACACCCACTCAGTTCCCCAAACGTTCTGTGCTCCCTCTCAGTGTTGGGGCTTTGCAAGGCTATTTTCATATGTAGGACAACTTTGATAATCCCCCTCCTACCATCCTTTAGATTTGTCCACTTCCTTTGATTTTAATTTTTCTGACCACAATTTTTGACTCTTTTCTGCCAAGACCTGATGCTTCCCATCCATGTGGTCTAAGCACGCTTTCCTCAGCCTGTATTGTAGCATGTATCACGCTGTAGTGTAACAAATTGTGATGACTTTAAACTCAAATGTCTCTATAGGGTCCTTGAGGACAAGATGGGAATTGTATTTTAAACCCAGTGCCAAGGATTTTGGTATACACTGCCCATCAACTACCCACTATGTAAAAAAAAAATTACCTAAAACATCTGGAAACTATAAAATATTATATGGTACTATTCCAAGCAGTGATAATAAAGAGTACTTTTTAGAAATAAATAAAATTATTATTTATTAGACATTGCCACTCTTGGTTAATTTTAAATTAAACCCATGAAAGGACATGTTCTTTTAAGTTTTCTACAAACAGTGAATTTTATAAACCTTTTCTCTTAAAAAAGAGATCGCTAGACTTGAATTCCAACCAAAAATGAAGAATTAGATTTTTAGTGTTCAAAAAAATTTTTTAATTAAAAATGCAAAGAAATTATGTTATCACTTCTGATTTAGAAGACACAGATTCTGTTCATAAAATAGCCTAATTTCAGAAAAATAGATTCTGATGCTATTTTGACATTACATTTTTAATGGAATTATGAATTAGAGGAGAGCCCTGGATGGTGTGCCTTGGTTGGATAGAGCGTCATCCCAAAATCAAAAGGTTGCAGATTCCATCCCTGATCAGGACACCTATGGGAAGAAAACACTTGATGCTTCTCTCTTGCATTGATGATTCTCTGTCTCCCTTCCTCTCTCTCTAAAAGCAATGAAATAAATAAATAAATATTTTTTAAAATTAGAGGAGAGTCATCATTTTTTCCTTTAAAAACTATTTTGTTTATGTTCTCAGTCAAGGTTCAGTATTTTTATTCACATCTTTTTCTTTTTGTATATTTTTATTTTCTGTGTTGCTTACATTCCAATTGAATTCTTCCCAACAACATATCAAATTATCTCTTTTATCTTGAATAGAACATACAAATAAAATATGGCTTTTTTTATTGACTAGTATATAAAGGGGGACCCCAAAAAACTGTAGTTTATTTATAAAAATTGTGTATTTATTCTTACATGTTTAAACTTTAGTCACCTTCAAAGTACTCTCCATTTGATGCAATACACCCATTGAGATGTTTTTTCCACTGCTTAAAACAGTTTTTGAACTCATCAATTTTGATGGCTTTTATTGCTTTTGTCATTTTTTGTTTCACTTCTTCCACATTGGCAAAACATTTTCCTTTGAGGACTTTTTCCATCCAGGGAAATAAACAAACAAAAAAAAGTGGCTTGGTGTGAGATCGGGTGAACAGGGAGGGTGGGGCAGGGGATCATGCCATTTTTTATTAAAAACTGCTGAACACTCAGTGTGGTGTGGGAAGATGGCTTGTAAATCATCCATCATGAAACAGGCAAATGCGTTGAAAGAGTCTTCAAAAAAAAAAAAAAATTCACTGAAGCCCAACACAGCCTCTCACAACAACACCAGCTGGTACACTGATACAGATGGGTTTCTAGAACACTCACTTAGCAGGGGAAGCCTGTACCACAAGGGGCCCACCCTCCAGAAGATAATTCTGGCTTTCTGAGGGTTGCCCTTTGTATGAAGTTTTTGAAAGAGATTTAGAGGCATTCATCAATAAGAAAATGAGTGAGTATTCTCTAAAATAAGTGAAGTCACTCAGTATATAAATCTGATAGCAAATCTATCTATGACTCTCTGATAACAAAGTTAAAAAAAACCCAAGCAACAAGCAAAAAGAAAGTCACAAAATGCGATCCCTGCCCAATTACCATACAAGGAATCTTACCTATAGACATGCTCTGTTCATATGCCCAGAGCAGCCACTCAACCTCTTGGTGCCCTATCATAACATGACAGAAACAAAAATAAACTAACAAAAGAAAGGGCCCAGTCAATGAAGCAGAATAGTTTTCAAATTTAATTTTCTCATAGAGAAAAGAGTAGTTGTTACTCCCAAAACAAACACAGGAGTAGAGCACCATACAAGAACACCATCTAGGGAACAAAGACTCTTGGAAATTAAAAGCACAGAAGAGAAAAAATTAGAATTTTGAAAGATAAATATGAGAAGATTTCATAGGGAATAGAATAAAAAGGCATGGGGATGAAAAATACAAAGTCTAACTTAAAATATGTAGAATTGATACAGATTATAAGAATATTTTTATCTCCATGCATCTTTCTCAGGAAGCTACTGCAGGTATTGCTTTCACCAAAACAAGGGTTCAAATCACCAGAAAGGAATATATAGAATCTAGGAAACAGAAAACCTTACAATTGGCAAGACGTGAAGGGACTCCCCAGGACAGAGGTGAAAGGTAATCCCAGATATAAGTACATTAGACCTTCAGGGTGGCCAGTCCACAGAGAATCAATACAGAGGGATCCAAAAGGGGATCTCTAAGGAAAAAAGAAGAAGAAGCTGAAGTAAAAAATTAGTGCATAAGGATATTTTGAGAGGAGATATAGGAATACAAGAGTTTGGGGACATATTAGTAATAGAGTTTCAGTTAAGGTCTGAATAGAGAAACACAACCACTGGGAGGACTGTTTAGGGACAGTTACAGTCATGTACCACTTAGTGACAGGTATGCACTTGAGAGATATGTTCTTAGGTGATTTGTCATTGTGCGAACAACACAGCCACTACACATGTATGCTATATGGTATAGCCTATTGCTCCTAGGCTATAAATCTGTACAGCATGTTACTGTACAAAACAACAAGATTTAAATCAAGCACAAGAGAAAATAATGCAATCAAGAGACTCAGTGAACAGCAGATGTCTGAGGCTGCTGTCAGTGTAACAAGGCGTACTGTTTTACAGCAAATTTTTTATAAGTAGGAAGTATACATTCGAATGGTTAAAAGTACTATATAGTAAATTCATGAACCAGTAACATTGTCATTTATTATTATTATCAACTGTATGTACTGTACATAATTTTATGTACTACACTTTTATATGAATGACAGCGCAGTAGCTTTGTTTAAAACAACATTGCTACAAACATGTGAGTTGCACTATGACCTTACAAGAGCTACAACATCACTAGGCAATGGGAACTTTTCAGCTCCTTTGTAATCTTATGAGACCACTGTGGTATGTGTGGTTTGTTGTTGACCAAAACACCACTATGCGGTGCATTGCTGTATTAGAATTAAGCGATACACATTGTAGGACAAGCAGGGAATGTGAGGTCTAGAAGGGTCAATAGGAGAATCAAAGAATTAAGCCACTAGCCCGCCCTCCTAAAACCTTGGTATGGGTGGACAAGTTGGAGATTATAGGAAAACCTGAGAAACCAAGTACATTCAGCCCCCAAGTGGGTCCTCAAGAGGGGGTATTGTGGAGAGGACTATAGGAAGTTCTGTGTAGATACCCCATCTGATGGTGACCAGAAGTCACTCTCAGAAGATCCAACAATCTAAAAGAAGAACTGGAGGAAAGCAAAACCAACCTGCACCTACCAGGTACCTCTGTGTTGGTCATAAATCTGTCCTTAAGAGGACTTTTGAAAACTATCCTCAATGGTTCACCTCCACATTTAAGATCCTGCATAAGTTTCTCTGTCAGTCAATTCTAACCTGGAACCATACAGAAAATTGAATTATGGAAAACAATTCCCAGATTCACCAGGTTAACAGAGCAATCCAATATAGGTAGGTAAAAGAGGTTAAAAAAGCAAATAAAGAAGCACAGTCTTAGACAACTGTTAACTCCAAGGAAAGAAACTTTAAAAAAACAAACAAATCTACACAGGGCATTTCATATGGCTCAGCTCAAAATAATATTTACGCAATCTTCATAAAACTATCTGACAATTAATTTAACCACAATCATAGCTACATTGAATAAATGTGAGGGAGGTGGGTATTTGAGTAGAAAATGAAGTAGAAAGTAAGGTTTAAGGTCTGACTGGTGCGGCTCAGTTGGGTGGGCATCGTCCTGCAAACTGGACAGTTGCTGGTTCGATTCCTGGTCAGTCAGGGCACATGCCTGGGTTGAGGGTTCAGTCCCTGGTCCAGGAGCATGCAGGAGGCACCAATTAATATTTCTCTCTCACATTCATGTTTCTCCCCTTTCTCCCTCCCTTCCTTTCTCTCTAAAAATAAATAAATAAAATGTTTAAGAAAAAGAGCAAGATTTAAGACTTCTAAATTCTTATATTCTGCAATAGGAATTCAGAGTATAACAAATAAAACAAATTTCTTTTTTCAAAAACATCAAGAAATAATAGTGTTATAATGTTTATATCCTCAAACATATGGTAGAAATGTAAGAAAACAATGAAAAGAATTGAAGTTGTTTTCAGGGGTGAGGAAGGATGGGAAAGGAAACTACTTTTAGGTTGTTTTCATATGGGAGAGAGATCCACTGGAATTTTAAACTATGTATAAGTAATAATGTAATAAAAATGGAACATTTATAAAATAAGCACTATATTAGGAAGATAAAGATATACTACTCTATATGTGAGTTGAGTTAAAGTTGCAACAAGACATTTCTGGGAAACTTTTAAAATATAATCAGTGGGAAAGAGACTGTACTCAAATCAGTGAAGAAATATCACTAAAAAATAGGGATTAATAAAAATGTTATACATAACAAAAACACTCCAGATTCTTCAAAAAATCACTATAGCTATCTATCTATTTATCTATCTGCATGTATATAACACAGGAGAAGAATTTTTAACATAATTACCGTTGAGTTCAATTTTTTAGCTATTTTAGACTTAAATAGGCATGCTGATTTCAAAACTGCAGTTAATTTTCTTCTATCACGTCAAGTTTTTTTTTCTGCACAGCTTATCTTAATGTAACCACTCTAGGCTGGATTGAGCCTGGATCAAGGGAAGCACTAGTGCTCTCCTATTGGCTGAGCGCAAACCTCCCTTGAGTGGAGAGGGGTGGAGGATGACCTTGGAGACCAGCCACAGGTTCATACTTGTCTAGGCTATTCAATTACACATTAGCAGTATGGTGAGAGGTTGTATGCCGCTCTATATAGTGAATCGTATTCCAAAGTGTAGTCCGAGTTCTTGTCTTTATACAAGGAGTTAGCAGAATTTGTTATTTTACATACGTACTTATTTCCTTTCCTTTAGATCATGTCTGCCTCTGCTATTTCTCATTGTAAGTGCCTAAACAACCCTGATTCGTTTTGTTCTATCTGTGGCAGTTTCACCATTCCCAATCAAAGGACAAATATAAGTGCATTTGTCAGGCAAGCCTATTTTGCATATTTTAAAGTAAAACTTGGTAATCGAGATAAGTCTTGGGCCCCTCACAAGGTGTGCAAGCAGTGTGTCAAGAGTTTAAGGATGTAGGTGAAGGGAACACGTGTTAAATTGCCATTTGGTATGCCTATGGTTTGGTGAGAACCCAGAGATCATTCAAGTGACTGTTACTTTTGTAGAGTGAAAACATCAGGATATAACAAGAAAAATAAATGTAAAATAGAGTATCCTAGTCTACCATCAGCTATACGCCCAGTGCCTCATTCAGCTGAAATCCCAGTGCCAGTTTTCACTGAACTACTCTCTTTCAAAAAACAGGAGTATGGTGAAGAACTAAGTGACAGCAACGATGATTATTTTGAAATTGAAGATGACTCAGTTGGTAAGGGATTTGCTCAGTGTGAGTTGAATGATTTGGCATGAGATTTGGGACTATCCAAAAAGGCTTCAGAACCCCTAGCATCAAGACTGCATAAGAAAAACTTGCTTGAAAGAGGAATGAAGACATCCTACTTTCTATCAAGAGAAAGTGCATTTCTGCAGTACTTTCGAAGTGACGGTGGCTTTGTGTGTTCCCATAACATATATGGTTTAATGGAGGAATTGGGAATTTCAATCTAGAACTCAACTGAATGGCAATTGTTCATTGATAGCTCAAAGTGGAGCTTGAAGTGTGTCCTCCTCCACAATGGCAATTTATTTGGTGCAGTCTCAATTGGCCATTCAGTTTGTTTTTGTGAAGAATATGAAGACATAAAGAGAGTCATTGATCTGTTGCAATATCACAAGCACAATTGGATCATCTATGTTGACCTTAAAATGGTCTGCTTCCTTCTTGGTAAGCAACATGGATACACCAAGCTTCCGTTTTCTGTGTATGCGGGACAGCAGAGCTCCTGGGAAGCATTGGGTGAAGTTGAAATGGCCCCCAAGATCTGACCTCAAACCTGGTGATCCAAACATTCTACATGAGCCACTTGTTGACAGAAAGAACATTATATTCCCACCTCTGCACATAAAACTGGGTCTCATTAAGCAATCTGTGAAAGCTTTGCCAACTGAAGGAGACTGTTTCAAGTATGTAATTTTGGCATTTCCTAGCCTGTCATTTAAAGAGAAAATACCTTAATATGTATTTTTTGGTAGCAGAACTTTACTACTTGTACACAATTTGACTTACAGTAACAATATATAGCCTTTATGTGAATAAAATAACTCTAAATTAACAGTATACTCAGGTACTTTTTTCTTTATTTTCCTTTGTATGTACATTTTGTATGATTTTTGGGACAAAGGGAGGGTATCCTGTACCTTAAAAAGTTGACGTAATAGAGAAAAACTGTGTCATTTTTGGATTCAGATGCCAAAAGTTAGTCAAAACCAAGAGTCAGATCTAACTCAACAAAAATTGCATTCCCCAGTGTAGTTAAACTTTTAGGGGAACTCAACTATTTCATCCAACCAATGAGTAAAATCCACTTAGAATTTGCGAAGTTAACTGGTTGAAGCATTTTTACTTTGTAAAACAATGGGAGAAGACCATGTTCAATTATAACTTAATTTTGAAAAAATAATTTTGTGATTGTGTTAATAACTCATTACAGGATATTGAAATATGAATTACTTAATTATCTTGGAGCAGTAGCTAGCATGCAATGAGCTAATGAGTTGGTCATTTGTTTGTAATTTTGAGGGTGACTTAACTAACACTGAACACATGTTTTAATTAAACTACACTAACCATTTAGAGAATCCTTCTCATAGTGAAAATTTCAGATATGCAAACAAATTCTTGAGACATCTGTCATTGAAATAACTACAGGTTTAGCCCAAATGGTAAGACATTTGGGGCCAATTTTTTGTTGTTGTTGTTGTTGTTTTATCACTGTGTGGTTGCCTCTTACTCATGCCCCCAACTGGGGACCTGACGTGCAACCTAGTCATGTGCCCTGACTGGGAATCGAACCAGCGACTCTTGGTTCGCAAACCGACGCTCAGTTCACTGAGCCACAGCAGCCAGGGCTTGAGACCAACGTTTTTAAGATAAACGCTTCAACTAATAAAACTGCTGTTCTAGGCTGAGTTGAGTCTAATGTTTAAAATATTGAAGAGAAATCTAATAAAGGATTAGAATATTCTCTGAGAAGACAGAAGTGTTTCCATTTAAGGACACTTCAAATTTCACCAAGTGAGAAAAAGGTACTATCGTAGTCTTATGTAGCCTTTCTCAACCATAAACAATATGACAATTGAGGAACAATTTCAGATTGTGCACTCTGAATTCTGAGACAATACGAGCATTTTAGAATTCTACTCACTGGCTTAAAAACACTCCTAGAAACACATTACAAGATTGTTTTTCTTGAGATCCTTGAAGATTATATCTATAAGGATATGGACCCTTAAATTCCGCAAAGTAACATTATTCAGCCTTCTTGTTAAGGTAAAAGTGTGAACTAATCTGGTGAGGGAGGGATGGAGGGTGAGAGAGGGAGAACACAGCATATATTCAGAGAGAGAACTAAAGTATATAGATAAGACAGAGAGAGGGAAAAAAAAAAAAAAAAGCTATGTGACTCTTGATGGATATCCGGTTTATTGTTCTTCATTCCTAAGAAGCCAGTCTGTATTTCCGGCCCTTGAATCTCACAGATACCCAAATATCTTTCCAATATTACTCCACCCAGCAACACCTCTGCTAGAGGAATAAACCATATCAATTTTCCTGGAACTGTCCCAATTTTAGCACCAAAAAACTCTGCAATCTGGGGAACACCTCAGTCCCAGACTAATTGGGACTAGTGGTCACTCTAATCTCTCTGTATTTCCCTCTTAAAATAATGCGGTGTGAGTTTGGGAAACTGCCAACTAGGGGAGCCTTGATTAGAGCAGACACTTGAGCTGATGATGAATGTCCTTTGTACCTGAAACCTCTCTTACTCATCTTCCCTTCTCTTGGTTCTCCTATTTACAATGGAGGACATTGTGTAGCTGTGGTAGCAGAATCTCCATAAGCAGAGATGGGTTCATTGTAAGTACGAGAATAAGGTAGTTCAGTTGGAATGATTCATGTTGAAAGGAATTATTCTCAAAGGACTAATCATTAGAGTATGTTGCAATTTTCAATGTCTCCTAAGTTAAAACGTTAGGTTACCGAGTTGTTTCACTGTAGCAGTGAGAATTTTATCAAGCAATTCCCTGCACTGAAATACTGCTCTTTTTCCTTTCACGCATTATAATAAAAATATTTTGCTCTTAATATGTATGTAGGCTTAATCAGGGAAGCTATGCTTTTAAATTGGGTTACTTCTCTCAAAATTGTTTGACTATCAATATTTGCAGCTAATATAGTATAAGAACTGTATGCTCTGCAAGAGAGGTCAAGGTCATAAAGTAGCTGAAGAGATGATTACTTAAGAAATGACAGCAGTGTCAGCCTGAATAGCAGCAGACAGACCACCCAGAGAGGCTGCCTCTCAGCAGCGGCTTGCACCCCCCGCCCCCACTACCCCCGCCCACACCCAGTTTGGGAAAAGAAATGATGACAGCCTCATTAATGGGCACAGCTCTTACCCATAAAAAGACTGTCAGCAGCTTCGCAGATGGACTCAGAAAAGCCTCTTAACCTACGAAACACTTATCTCACCCCCAATATCTTTAGCTTTCTACATCTTTATTAGGGTCATCAATAAATGAAGAGCACTGGGAGCCTAAAAAAATATAATCTAATTTGGTTATGAATCTTTTATTTGATCCTCTCAACACATTATGAGAGAGGCAATGGAGTTATAATTTTCTACTTTGTTGATCAGAAATAAAAAAACACTCTCTGTTGTCTTGCTCAATAAACCCCACTGTTTTATTACTATTGGTTAATGTTTACGGAACAATTATATGTTCGGCACTGTGAATTAAGCACTTTAAATAGATTATCTCATTTACCTTCATAGACATTTCTGCTCCTTTCCATTAATTTTGTCTGAACTCGGGAGGGTAAAAGATGTTTTGTATTTTTCTTTTTTGCTGAATTTATTGGGGCGACACTGGTTAACAAAATTATACAGGTTTCAGGTGCACAATTTCATAACACATCATCTGTACACTGTATTGCGTGTTCACAACCTCAAATTACATCTCCTTCCATCACCATTTATCCCCCTATACCCACCTCCTCCTCCCTGCACCCCACAATCACCACACTGTTGTTCATGTCCATGATTTTTTCTTTTTTTTATTTGCTCAACCCCTCCACCTTCTCAACTCAGCCCCCCAGAAGCTCCCCCCAACAGCTGTCAGCCTGCTCTCTCTCTAAGTCTGACTCTATTTTGCTTGTTAGTTCAGTTTGTTCATTAGATTCCATATATGAGTGAAATCATATGGTATCTGTCTGTCTCTGACTGGCTTATTTCACTTAGCATAAAGTTCTCCAGGTTCATCCATGCTGTTGCCAAGTGTAAGATTTCATTCTTTTTTACAGCTGAGTGGTATTCCATTATGTAAATGTACCACAGCTTTTTAATCCACTCATCTACTGATGAACACTTGGGCTATTTCCAAATCTTTACTATTGTAAATAGCACTGCAATGAACATAGGGGTACATATATTCTCTCAAATTAGTGTTTCATATTTCTTCACATAAATTCCCAGAAGTCAAATTGCTGAGTCATAAGGCAGTTCCATTTTTAATTTTTTGAGGTAACTTCATACTGCTTTCAACAGTGGCTGCACCAGTCTGCATTCCCACCAACAGTGCACAAGAATTCCCTTTTCTTCACATCCTCACCCACACTTGCTGTTTGTTGATTTATTGATGACAGCCATTCTGACCGGTGTGAGGTGATAACTCATTATGAAATATTTTACTCAATGAAAAAAATAAACAGTACCTTTGGATGGGTCTCCTGGGCCTATACTGATTTTTAAAAAGCAGTTTCAAAAGATTACACATGTTATAATTCCATTTTTTGTGGATAATTTTTTGAAATGACAAAATTGTAGAAATATAGAAAAGATTTGTGAGTTCCAGACGTTAAAGAGGAGGTGAGGAAAGGAAATTCAACGTGGCTATATAAGGGTGGCAGAGGAATCATTGTGATTGAGTTATTTTATACCTTGATTATAATAGTGGTTATACAAATTTTACATATGTCATAAAATAGCACAGAACTAAATACAGAAACACATGCAAATCAGTGCATGTATAACTACTGAAATTTGAATGTCTGACAGATTGTGTCAATGTCAGTTTCCCAGTTGTGATATTGTACTATAATTATACAAATTGTTACTATTGGGGGAGACTAGGTTCATGGGGTTTCTTTTGCTTTTTAAAAGTGCACAGTGAATCCACAGATATCTCTAAATAAAGTTAATCTAAAAGAAAAAGTTCAAATGTAACATTCAACAAATTAAATGCTGTGGGAATTTATTGCAACAGAAATGTTAAAGGAAGTTCCTTTGGAAGCAAAATGATACCACACATACACATGGATGTAAGCATAAGAATGCTTAGTGCCAGAAGTGGTAAATATATAGGTAAAAATAACATTTTTACACTTTAAATTTCATTAAGGTGTATCTGAGTGTTTAAAGCAAAAGTGTTAATGTATTATGGGATTAGTAGCATATGTAGAAGTAAAAGTATGACAATAGCACAAAGGCCCGGAGTGGGAAATGAAGACAAGTATTGCAAGACTTATAATCTCTGTGAAGTGGATATAATTATTTAAAATTAGACTCTGCTAAATTAAAGATGCACATTTTAAATCTAAGTGCACCACCAAAACCAACCAAATAAATAAAAATATATAGCTAATAAACCATGGAGAAGATAAAATAAAATCTTTTAAAAACTTAACTAAACCCAAAACAGCAAGATATTAGGTAAAGGGAAACAAAGAGAAGATGGAGCAGAAAAAATGAACAGCTAGGTTATAATGGATTTAAACCCAACATTATTAAAACTTAGATAAAATATAAGTGATTTAAACACTCAAGTATATGTATACAAGTAGCAAATTATTATGCTGTACACATAACACTAACATTATAGGTCAGTTATACCACAAAATGCAGAAGTTGCCAGATTAGATAAAAAAGAAAGACCTAGGTGCTGTCTACAAAAAACATACTCTATAGAAAGACGCAGATAGGTTAAACATGAAGGAAAATAAAAGATATATCATGCAAAATCTAATCCAGAGAAAGCTTGAATGGTTATATTAATGAATGTAAAGTATATTTCAAAAGAAGAAATATATGCAGAAAGGGACAGGGATATTTCACAATAAAGAGTGATAGAGTTAATCATTATACAATTTTTAAATGCATATGCCAGTACTAATTGACAAAAAAGCCAAAAATACACAATGGAGAAAAGAAAGTCTTTTCAATAAATGATGCTGAGAAAATTGGATAGCCACATGCAAAAAAATGGAACTAGATTACAGTTTTTCCCCATGTACAAAAATTAATTCAAAATGGATCAAAGATTTGAAATAATAAATTATATAGAAGAAAATGTAGGTACTAAGCTTATGGACCTCAGTTGTAGAGATCATTTATGAATTTGATCCCAAAGGGAAGGAAGGTAAAGGCAAAAATAAATGAATGGGACTATATCAAACTAAAAAGCTTCTGTACAGCAATATACCACAGCAAAATACCACTGAAAAAAACAAAAAGGCAGCCAAATAAATGGGAGATGACATTTGCAAACAACAGCTCTGACAAAGGGTTAATATCTAAAATATATTAAAAAACTCTCCGCTGCCTTGCGGCATACCTCTTCAGGGGAAAGGCTAAGGGAGTAAACCCCGACAGAAAATCCGGAGCCGGAGTCCCTAAGGCGGTTTGACGTCGTAGTCAACACCGGCAACTCCTGCGGCGCACCTGAAGCCAAGCTGTATTGACTCCGTCTTTCCCTTGGACCCTTCAGCTGCGAAGAGAGGGGGGGTCTGCTGCATGGGCAACAGCAGACCCTCCATATCACCCTGCCCAGGCTCTGTAGCTTCAGCTTCACTGGAGAGGACACTCCAGCGTCATCGCAAGATGTCGATTCAACGCGGGAGGAGACAGATACCGTGTCACTCCCGAGTCGGACTGCACAACCATTCTCGGCGGTGCAGATAGACTCTTAAGAAGCTACACCATCGTCTCTCGAGACGGACGGCTGCCCACGACGACGACGACGACGACGATTAAAAAACTCATACAACTCAACACCAAACAAACAATCCAATTTAAAAATGGGCAGAGGACCTGAACAGACACTTCTCCCAAGAAGGCATACAAAGGGCCAACTGATATATAAAAAGATGCTCAACTTCACTAGCTATTAGGGAAATGCAAATTAAAACTATAACGAGGTACCACCTCTCACCTGTTAGAACAGATGTTATCAACAAGACAGGTAATAACACTTGTTGAAGAGGTTGTAGGAAAAAAGAACATTCATTTACTGCTGGTGGGAATGTAGACTGGATCAGCCACTATGGAAAAAAGTATGGCAGTTTCTCAAATAATTAAGAATAGCCCTAGCTGGTGTGGCTCAGTTGGTTGGAGCATTGTCCCATAAACTAAAAGGTCATGGATTTGATTCCCAGTCTGGGCACATGTCTGGGTTGCAGTTTCAGTTGCAGTTGGCACATGTGCTAAAAGCAACCAATCAATGTTTCTCTTTCACATTAATGCTTCTCTCACTCTCTCTTTCTCCCACTCCCTTCCTGTCTCTTTAAGCATGTCCTCTGATGAGAGTTAAAGAAAAAATTAAGAATAGAGTTACGTATGACCCAGCAATCCCTTTTTTGGCTATCTACCTGAAAAACTTGAAAGCATTTATTCACAAAGATATATGCGCCCATATGTTTATTGCAGCATTATTCACAGTGGTCAAGATACGGGGACAACCAAAGTGTCTTGGAATACTACTCAGACGTAAGAAAAGATGAAATACTACCACTTGCGACAACATGGATGGACCTTGAGAATATTATGCTAGGTGAAAAAAGTTGGTCAGAAAAAGCTAAGCACGACATGGTTTCACTCATTGTGGGATATAAAACTGAAACTCAGACATGACAACTGTGTGATGGTTACCAGAGGGAAGGAGGAGGTAGTTAAGGGTAAAAGGGCCAAATACATGGTGACAGAAGACAATTTGACTGTGAGAGGTGGGCACACAATGCAATATACAGATAACGTATCATAGAAGTGTACACTTGAAACCTATATGACCTTACTAACCCTCCCAAAAGAAAAATAATCAAATTACTATTTTAGGTATCAATTTCTGTCATTTAATGTTGTATTAATGGATCAGTATAATCCTCCTTTTATAAAACCTTAAGTGATTATTGCAAGCTCTGTTGATCTTTTTCTCTTGTAATTTAGCAACTAATATTATGGTTGTACAGTTATAGTAATCATTGTCTCGTGTTATCTTTACCTCTTTAACTAGATTTCACACCTCTGAAGTACAGAAATTATATATTTATGATTTTTCTTTCCCAAGGGGCTTAAATAAACCCTCTGCAAGTTAAAAAATATGTGAGGCAATAACTGAAAGAACTAAAAAGAGAAATAGACAAAGCCACAATGATAGCTGGAGATTTTAACACTTTTCGCTCAGTAAATGATAGGACAAGAATACAGAATTACAATGTTATTGAAGACTTAAAGAACAATATTAAACAATACTCAAAACAAAAAAACACTGTGTACCAATACACACAGAACATATTTTAGACCATAGAACAAATCTTAATAAATTTAAGATGATTGAAATAATATAGACAAAAATGGAAGTAAACTATAAATCAGTAATAGAATGATATGAAAAATACCCAAATTTTATGCGATACAGCTAAAACCATGCTTAGAGGGAAATATATACAATTAAATGCTTATATTAGAAATAAAAGAGGTCTCCAATACATGGTCTAAATCTTTGCCTTTTGGAGCTAGAAAATGTAGAGCAAATGAAATTCAACATAAAGGATAAAATAAGAGCAGCAATTAAATTTAAAACAGGAAAAACAGAGAAAGTCAATAAAACCAAAGCTGATTATTTTTTAAAAGTAATAATATTGATAGATCTATAGCCAGACTGGTCAAAAAAAGAAGAAAAAGAGAGCAGACATAAGTTACAAATATCAAGAATGAAACACCCTAAAGACTTCCATACATTAATTTTTCTGCCTGCTCTTGCGTTAGTTATTTTATTTTATCGTCATAGTGGACTTATTCATATATCTTTAATTTTTTAGTAATTTCCCAAATATTTACTATGTATCTTTAAGAAACAAATTCAAATATTATATTGCTTCAAATATAGAGTTTACAGTTCTCCCTTTGTGCTATGGTTATCACATTTTTTACTTTTAAATATGCTACTGTGAATCTTGATTTTTAAAAATACTGATTACAAAGGGCTCCCTGTGACTAACTGGGCTCAAATTTTAAAAAGCAAAGCCTAGCAGCCATTTCTATATAGAGCCTCTCCTGCAGACTGCACTGAACTTCTCACTGAACTGTTTCTGCCATCTGAGCCAGTCCCAGCATTCAGATTCAGTCAGTGGGACTACAGCTTTTCTTATCCAACCAAAGCTATGTAGCTATATCCCCATCAGCTTCTTCACCAACAAATCAGAGCAGCTCCATTATGACCAATCAGAACAGTGCCTTTTGGACCAATCAAACTGAGGATTTGAAGTCCTTGTATGCATGAGGACAGACCAATCAGGGGCCAAGGGTAGGGATTTCTGTCTATATAAGCCAGCTCCCCATTGGCTCTCAGAGCTTGTTTCCCAAGCCAGAGGAGACTGGCAAGGAATAGATCAGACCAGAGCAAAGCAGGGGAGAGAGGGGCAGGACAGAGCAGTCTATTGGGAGAGGGGCCTGGCCCCAGGGCTGCTGTCCCTAGAACTGCCTGCAGCTGTGTTGATGTCACAGCTGTGCTGTATCACAATTGAGTTGTTTTGCAATGAATAAAGTTTTCTTCTGCACCACACCTCAAATTGGGGATTCCTGTTGGTGTTGAATATATGCAAAAACCAACAACTGACACTACAAACTCATAATGCATTGCTACGATTTCTGCTATAGACAGTAAAAGGATCAGTTTTTAGTGTACAGCTCTACTAGTTTTGACAAATGCCATCATGAATCCACCAAGATCAAGATACAGAGCCGCTCCATAACCCCACTCCCCCAAATTTCCCCTTGTGTTTTTGTAGTAAACCTTTCCTTCTCCTCCCAGTCATTGGCAACACCAATTAACTCATGTTGCTTAGATGTTGCCTTTTTCCTAATGTCGTATAAGTACAATCATAGACTCAGCAGCTTTTTGTGTCTGGCTTTTTAAAAACATTTCTTAAAATTTTATGCACTTTCTACCTCTACTCTGGAAAGTTGATTAAGTTATCAG
This sequence comes from Furipterus horrens, assembly GCF_987537825.1. NCBI lineage: Eukaryota > Metazoa > Chordata > Mammalia > Chiroptera > Furipteridae > Furipterus > Furipterus horrens. The sequence goes on from NW_028327174.1 coordinate 38,023,350, forward strand.
CTTAAAAATAATGAGTAATCCATGGATCATAATTCTAAAATTTCTATCAGTTTCTTACGGTGTTTTGCCTCAATTTCTCTATTTGTAAAAGCAAATATGGCATGTTTCCCTCCCATATGTAAGGACACCATAACATGGTTTCAGTTTTTCAGAGTGCTGGTTCAGTGTGTAATTTTCACCATCTGCCTTGAAGATAGGAGGGAATTTTAAGTGAGTTTCCCTGGACTTGGCATTCATTTTCCAAGTTTTTGCTTACCTGGTGCCTTATAATATGGTAATTTATTCCTGTAACCTTGGGAGAGATGGGTATTCAAGGTAGAGGCTTATGTAGAAAAAATAGTCTTTGATTTTATTTTTTAGAATATAACATTACAAAGGCCTCACCTTTGTAATATGGATACCCTCCATGTGCAAGTCCTCAGGGCTGAAAAACACTAAATTGGTCCACTTGGGCACCTGTAATTAAAAGTTGTTAATTTCTAACATACAGCACATGCTTCTGTTGGCTTGGTTCAAATTGGCCCCTAGCTTGATGGGAAAGATTTCCTTGTACAGAACGTTCCCTGCCTCCATTCAAGGAGGGAGGCCAGCCAGAGGAACCGGCTGTTTATTTTGAGCCCGTGTAAAAGAAGCTCATGAGTAGGCACCTCCTACTGCCGTTCAAGCCTGGCAAAGAGGTCATCTTTGTTTCAAGTGGCTGAGGAATTGCCTCCCCTGCTGATGATTGGGAATATTTTTAGCTACAAGCTGAAACTTCTCATTCTTGAAATTGTTTTCATTTCCACCCAAAGAGGCAAACTGCATGAATCGGGGATAAAAAAAAAAACAAAACAAAATAAGAGGCACAAGCACTAATAGGAGCCGTGTGTCCGTGTAAAAAGAAACCCAGTGAAATTGCTTCCCCTGGTGCTGACAACTTGGTCCTGGCACCAGGGTGGTTCTAATAGCTGCAGGCGAAAAGAATCATTCCCATAGTGCAGCTCGTAATGATAATGTAAATTTCACTTAAGTATACATGATTGCAGAAAATTGCACAGAATTACAACAGACTTGGTGCTGTACTGTTTATGGAGCAATATAGATTTACCAACTTTTTTTTTCTCTAAATTCAAGGGAAGACAAACTATTTTGACTCCAGGAAAGGATAAGAGTCTACAGCATTGTGTTAATGTATATTAACATTCTAACTCAGGTTTGCCACACATGTGCTGAATACTAACAATGAAGTGGGATTTTATCGTATTTACCAACAGCAGAGCCTCATTTTAAATGAAGTGTTTTATAAAATCTTTATAAAGTCATCAAGAGTCCTCACTCTGTATGTGCATTCACAGCAGATAGAAACTCTTTAAAGGTACTCACAGTTGAAGAGTTGCAAGAAGACAAAATCTAGGGCATCACCCTTGCCATGAACTTCTCTAACACCATGTGTCTCCTAAGGTACTTTCTTGTCCCATCACATATAACTGTGGTTTGTGTACATGCTGAGTATCACTCCCAGATTGTGTTTTTATAAAGAACAAGTACTGTTTTTTCTCATTGAGTGGTTTTTTCATTGAGCTCAAGCTCTGTACCTTACATCTGTTATTTCTTCAATAACTATTTGTCAAATTAAATTGAAATGAAGTGGGATGACTTCTTATATAAAAACAGAAAAATCTGTGACATTAACTACTTAAATTATTATTGAAATCTTATATTATTACAATGACAGGACAATCTGTTGGGTGTGGCAGAAGATGTCAAGTAATGTGACGTGCTTGTGGAGTATTTTGACAGAGCTGGCAGGGAACAACTGAAAAGAAAGGAAAAGGAACTCACCTTATCAAAAACGATAACTTCCCATTCACTCGTTTAATCCTCACAGCAACTATCTGAAGGAAATACTTTAATTCTTGATTTATAGATGAGAACATTGAAATTCAAAGAAGTTAAATATATTTCTCTAGCTCATGCAGACTGAATGGCCCCGTCTTGATCTCAATCCTGAAGTGTCTTTCATTAACGTGCAATGTTCCCTGAAGAAGAGAAATGTCTTACCTGTGTCCATGGGCAGGATGAAGTTTCCATTTCCATCCAATTTACTTTTCCTAAGATGCCACTAACCAGGCTGCCTTCAGAAGAATTGTAAGACTGACAATCATATCTCAGTCAAGAATCCAAAAAGAATCCCACTGACTTTTCTCTATTGTTGATTGACTCACATTACAGGTGATTTCTGGGGAGTTATAGTAGCCTGTTGCTCATAGGTATTAGATTCTGGCCTTTCCCTATGTGCTTCTCTGGGCTTACGGTGAATAACAGTATTTGGTGGTAATAGTAGCAGACAGTGTTGCTGAAGTTAGGCAGAAAGCTTCTCTATGAGTTTGATGGGATTGAGCCCTCAGGAAGAAGTAGAGGATAGGGAAGGACCATCAGGTAGGTTATGCACAGGATCCTGCTGTGGTGAAGAAAGATGACTCCTTGGCCATGAGTTGTGTTTTGAAAAAAAAAATGCAAAGGGAATACTTCTCTCTTATTCCACACAACACATCTCATTGCTCACCAATATATGTTCATATGAAAAATAATACAATAAATAACAATATAAGAATAAACTGTGTTTTGCATACACATAACTGTAAACCTACTTTTGCCCCACCCTGTATACAGTAGTTAACATGCTCATTTTCCAGGGACAAAAACAAAAGGCCTTGTGTAATTTTACTATAATTAGCTGAAATTACAATGTCATAAGTGAATATTTATAAATATTTCTAGACTTTCCAGCTTGCTTGGTAATTGAACTTGAAGTTCTTAAGAGAATCTGGGGTCTTTGGAAATGCTTTCCAACATATTTGTTATTGGTGCCATATGAAACAGAGTGTGACTGAAATGCACTGTGACTTTTGCAGCATTTGGCTTTCAGACAGCATTCCCCAGGTATGTATGAGCATTGCCAACAACTAAGTCTGTGAGTTATTTTAACTAAAATCACTAAAACTACATATTGATTTAAAGTAAGTACAAATTTGAGGTATGAAAATAGGACCCATAGACTTCCTCTTCACGCTCATTGTAGACACTTCCTTACCTCCCACATGCATGAAGAACCAGTGGAGGTAACCAAGTATAGGTACAGCAGATGGGAGTGGTGCTGCCTGTCAGTGACATATAACCCTGTGTTTCTTAAAGAATTCACATCCTCTGAGGCTTTTCTTCACAGCATATTGAGGTGATCATTTTGGGAAACTTGAATACAATAGTAAGATTAACTTCATATTCTGCCAAGAACATTTTCAAGCACAAAGACCATTTCTTATTCATCTTTGTGTGTATTCTTTGTTAACCATTTTATGGTGTACTTGCAGTCCTGTGGTTTCCATCTTTACTTATTTTTTTGATGTTGCTCAGCTGAGATTAGTTACTCAATAAATAGTTTTGGACTAAGCAAAGGAAGGGAAGAAATAAGAAAGTACAAGGAAACATCAGTATTTAAAATAGGTAGGTTGGTATTCTTTTCTTTTTTTTTAAAGTATATTTTATTGATTATGTTGTTACAGTAGTTCCAATTTATTCCCCTTTGTTTCTCTCTTCCCAGTACCCCCCTTCCCTCCAGCAATCCCACTCCCCTTAGTTCATGTCCATGGATCCTGCATATAAGTTCTTTGGCTTCACTCTTTCCTACACTATTCTTAACTTCCCCCTGTCTATTTCGTACCAACCGATTATGCTTCTTAGTCCCTATACCATTTCCCCATTTCTACCCCTCCCCCCTCCCAGTTGATAACCCTCCAAATGATCTCCATACCTATAATTCTGTTCCTATTCTGGTTTGCTTAGTTGGATTTTGGCTTTATCTTTTAGATTCAGTTGTTGATAGTTGTAAGTTTGTTGTCATTTTAGTGTTCATAGTTTTGATCTTCTTAAGTCCCTTTGACATTTCATATAATAACAGCTTGGTGATGAAGAACTCCTTTAGCTTCACATTGTCTGGGAAGCACTTCATCTGCCCTTCTATTCCAAATGATAGCTTTGCTGGATAGAGTAGTCCTGGTTGTAGGTTGTTTTTCATCACATTGAATACTGCTTGCCAGTCCCTTCCTGCATGCAAAGTGTCCTCTGAGAAATCAGCTGATAGTCCTATAGGCATGCCCCTGTAAGCAACTCTCTGCCTCTCTCTTGCTGCCCCCAGGACTCTCTCTTTATCTTTCACCTTTGGCATCTCAATCATAGTTTGTCCTGATGTGGTCCCTTCAGTGTCCAACTCGCCCAGAATTCTCTGTGCTTCCTGGACCTGTATGTCCATCTCCTTCACAAAATTTGGGAAGTTTTCCTCACTTTTTAAAAATTCTTGTTTCCTTATTCTGCACTGATTGACTGTTTTTTCTTTTTTCTTATGTTCCAAATCATTGATTTGAATCTCTGTTTCCTTTCCTTCACCATTGGTTTTGCGTAGATTTTTTTTTTTTGTTTCACTTAGCATAGCCTTCCCTTTTTCCTTTATGCATCTGCCATACTCAAGCATATCTGTCAAGACTGTGAGCATCTTTATCACCAGTGTTTTGAATTCTGTGTCTTGTTAGGTTGCCTATCTCCTCATGTGTTAGGTTGGCTATCTCCTCATTGCTTAGTTCTCCCACTGGAACCTTGATCCGTTTTCCCTTTTGAGCTATACTTCCCTGTCTCCTCATTGTGACAGGCTCTTGTGTTTGTTTGCCTCCATGTCCCAGGTAGAGCTGTCACTTCTGTTATGTTTTAAGGGGTGAAGCCTTAGGGACTTGTCAGTACAGGGCAACCTGTTTCACCACACTGCGGCACTGCATGGGGGGTCAGGGGACTGAGAGGGAACAATGCCACCCACCCAGCACTTGCCCCTTTTCCAGCACCTCTCCCACTTCCGCACTGGACTGGCGCCCCTCTAGCTGCTGCCCTGGCCATCATTCCCAGAGTGTGTGGGTCTGTGGACACTCTAGGACCATGCGGGCCCTTTAAACAAGCGGACTCTGCTAAGACCAACAGTTTCTTCCTCCACCCCAACCTCCACTTGTCTGCACAGTCAGAAGCAATGAGGCTTGATTTTCCCTGGTGCTGGGACCGTGGCCTTCAAGGTCCAATGAGGAGCTGGGAACGCTCCCCAGGTGTCCCTCTTAACTTTTTAAAACATGGACTGCGCCTTCCGCTGGCTTGCCACTGCTGCCGCAGCTGTTGCTGCCACCACCCCGTGTCCTCTCCACTGCGGCTCTGCCCCTCCTACCTGTCTGGATGAGTACTTCTTCTTTATTTCTTTGTTTGATGGACTTCCATGCAGTTTGGTTTTCTGGAACTTCTGGTTGTTTTTAGTTTTGAGGTAGTTGTATTCTTTCTTAGTTGTGGAGGGAGACGCAGCATGTCTGTCTACACCTCCATCTTGGCCGGAAGTAGACTGGTATTCTTAATGTTAATAAGTTAAGCTTTTCTAATTTGCACATGAGAATTGAAAGCAAAAGCTTATTTGTAAAAGGTATGAAATGACAAAAAGGGGGAAGTAATTGCTAAAACCATTTTTTGAAAGTAAAGAATTAAGGAAAAATTCTTGATCTTTTATGGAATACCTCATTGCTTTTATGCAAAGGCATTAAATTGTATTAAATGTTTTAAAACATTTATTATAAGATCTCAAGTTTAAAATTATGTGCTAATTAGAATTTGACATGTAATCACATTGTTATTATAACTTTTTAAGGTGTTTATTATTCATGACCAATAAATTTTAGGCAAGTAATTCTCAATTTGCTGGCTCCCTTAGAGATCAAAACTGTCTTCTCATTTAAAAATTAGCGAGGACGCCACAGTGGTTTTGTTTTTTGTGGGGGTTATATCGATATTTAACAACAAAAAAAGGAAACTAAATAATTTTAAATATTCATTTGTCATTTCATTTAAAATAACAATTAAAATCTATTGTATACCAGCATAAATAAGATCTTTTTAATAAAAAATAATTTTAAAAACAAAATAAAGTTAGTAAGAAGATTAGCATTGTTTTACAGTGTGGCAAATCTTTTTAATGTCTGGCTTAATAAAAGACAGATGGATTCATATTTCCTTCTGCATTAAATCTATTGAGATGTGTTGTTTGGTTGAAGCTTGTGAAGTTTTAAAAGTTATGAGGAGTATTTTACAAACTTTTCAAATCACTATGGATATTCTTTGATACTACACAAAAACTCAGAAAGTGGTAGTTTTTAAAATGTTAGTGCAATGTCAAATCTGGAACCATATCAACGAACTTTTCATATTCTATTATATTAAAATTACTTGGCCAGTAAGTGATATTTTACACATTTATTATTTTGTATCATCCATTATTAATCATTTATTGATAATTTATAAAAGATTGGTTTATTGAGTTATGCAGATCTTCAAGAAATTGACACATTTAATTACACAACATAAAAAAATCACATCTATTAGTAACTTCATCTATTTCATCAGAAAATTCTTCAACTACAGGAAAGCTTCCAGTCAGTCAGTGGTGGAAAAGAATTCATTGGCAACAAAAACATCTGTTGTTTTCCTTCTTGCGACAGGCTCACTTGTTTTTTATTTTTGAGATTGTTGACCAAAGGCCTAAATCTGAATAATTATAATTGGTCTATAAATTGGTCTCTCAGGTAAAAATGGGTTCTATGAAAAAGGGGTGCTGGTTCAGTTCATAATACCAAAACAAAAATTACAGAAGAGACAACTTTTCTAATGCAATATGCCGCAGACATGTCTTTATGGATACATCACATTTCATCAAATATCACAAAGTCTGAGGAGTTGAGATTTAATGAAATTAAAAATGTTTACTGCTTTGTCAATGACATTCTTCAGTGAAATTGACTTTTTTTCCTTTTTTCTCTTTTCTTTTTCTTTTTCTATTATTTATTTATTTGCAAATGTGCAAATGCGAGCACCACAACCACTAACCAGTACGTTTTGGCGTCATTGCCCTAACTCATGCTAAGACACTGGCAACTTTACTGATTGTTGCCTTCGCAGCATGTCATGTTGTTTGTAAATGTCCATACAATGAAAAGGCAAATCATGCCTTAGTATTACCACGGAAATAGTTTTTAACCTTTGCAGACCCCTGAGAAGGTCTTGGGAACCTCATAGGTGCCAGACTACACTTTGAGAAGAGCTCTTCAACAACAATTAATTATTAAAATGGGATTAAGGTCCTTTAACCAAATATGTTTTCAATATGTATTCTATAAAGACAGACAAAGAGAAATGACAGTCTTTGTCTTCAAGGAACTTGCCACTTGAGTGGCTCTATTGAGCCATACTTTAACTTAGAGCCATGGTGCCTTAAGAACATCATAACCTTCTTTTAAAAATGTTTCTTGGTTTAATGAACTCATGAAGTGAAAAATAATGAGGTGAACACAAATATTCAGTTGGTGTGGTTTTTGAAACGCTCACAGGTGTGCTTTTAGACAGTCAGCCGCAATATAGGTGATAGAGTGTAATAAGTTTTGAAAGACAGGCCTGTGAAAGACATATGGCACCTCAGAGGATGAAACAATGGGAGCTGGATTGACTGAACTCTCTGGAAATGGTTCTTCCTAAAGGAGAGAAGGGCTACTGCTGCCAACCATTTGTTACATCTTTATCCCAGAATGTTTTATCTCTTTTGACACCATTAATTTTACTCATTCCTTCCCTTTATTCCCACCTGATGTTTTAGTTGTAATTCTTTCTTTGCCTCTGTAATGAAAAGAACAGCGCATCATTGTCTTAGTAACTTGATCTTATGCACATACAAGCACCAAAGTAAATGGAATTAAGCTTCCAAAACTGTATTATACTCCATTATAACCTTTCAACACAGTCCCCTTTGGAAATATTTCCTTTTCTGTATTCTCCTAAATACCACCGAATAGCTTTGGGACAGTGGGACACAGTTTTAACATCAACAACAAAAAAGGTCATCATTTGATTCTTTCCATTTCAATGTTTTAAAAATTAGGACATATTGATTTCACATGCTAGAAGACTCTATTTCAAATTGTGATGTTTTATTTGGTCTTATATAATTCTAAGATTTCTGTCTTTATTAACTTCTTACATTTTTCTATCTTCCTGGTAAAGGCAGGTAATTATTTAGAGACTACTATGAATAGAGTCTGATAACAAATAGCTGTACAAATATATGTGATTATACTTGAATGGCAAGATGACTCTGAACAGTTATAATGTGAAGCATTAGAAGTTGACACTGTGTGAGTAATTTGTGTGGTTAGGGACTTTATTCCTTATTCTAAATAGGAGCATACAAATATCACAAAGTCACCAATAAAACTGGGCAATTTTATTTCCAGGTCCCCCAAAGAAGTTGATTCTTTAAGAGACTCAAATGTTCTTCACCGCTAAGAGGTTGTCTCTGGTTAGTTTGGAGATATACATGGGTGGGGAAATTCCCTTGGCTGTTTCCTATCTACTTTCCATTCTGAATAAAGAGACATCTAACATTCTGTTACTCCTGCCAGCACTTTGTATCTTGAATCAACTTTTTAAAAAACAATACAGGCAGATAGTGGACAGATGAAATGCTTACTTCAGTAATCTGAGCCAATCTTTTTGCTCCTTATACATTTATATTCCCCACCCAATAACTCCCTTTCTCAAGGGACTAGTCAAGATCATTCACAGAAAAACAAAACTTTCAATTGTTGAGTTTGGCTTATTCTGCTGTTTAGAAGGTACGACAATTTTATTCCTAAAATGAAAGAGACAGGCTTTATAAGCCAGAACACACAAGGGAAATCCACTTTCCTTGAAAAGTCTGGCATCTTTTAATCTGGCACTTAAAGAAGTTCTACAAGAGGTCTACTTTCCATTTCCACAGTGTTGAGAGGTATAAAGTGAATTCAAAGCCATTAACTATAGAACAGACCTGGGCTATCAAGAAATGAATAGCAGGCACCCATTTTGCCCAGTGCTCAGATGTCCTTGCAAACTTCTTCTGCTTGCCTGGTATTCTCTCTGCATTGGATCTGGTAAAAGATAACATATATTTTTGTGACAACCCAACACAGACTTACAGACTTTTATATGTAACTCAAGAAAAATGGCTGATTCCTCTTGGCTACCATCAACAATTTTTCCTCTATGTCTTACTTTTGCAATCTGGCATTACTGTGGGGTTTTCTCCAACTTGATTTGGTAGATTATTATAACATATATAAATAGGATAAAATAGATGCTAATAATCCACCTTATTATAGCATTTCAAAGATTATTGAAATGTTCTGAACATATCGAATCTAAAAAATTTCTCAAAACATCACTAAAATTTTTTCTGTAAAATGTTGGTGATATTTGATGAAGCAACCTCTATATCTGTCCAACCAAATGACTTTTTACCTTGGCCTGAAAAATATGTTAAACAGTTTATTAGCATGTAAGTTATAGAGAGATCCCTTATTCAAAGCCACTTAAGACTAGGTACTAATACCAAAACATACATTAAATGTCTGTCATTTAATGTTTTGGAGCTATGACCAAAGTCAAAATAATGGAAATGCAAAAACAAAATCAGATCAGTAGGCATTTGTACTGAGAGGCTATGAATGTTTGTTGGATAGCTGAGGCAATCGTTCTTATTAGCATCCTTTTGCAGGAGTAATAAATGTCAATGAAGAGTCAAATTTCAAATTTATTAAAACTTTATTCTGTGTGGACATTTGATTTTGGTAGTGTTTAAATAACACTAATGCAACTAGTTGAAAATTGAGCATTTTAGTTTCAAGCAACTAATTTGATGGACATTCCTTAAGTGAATTGACTGACTTGGCTTGTTGTTGTTTAGCCAATTTCTTCTTTCATGTAGACACAGCTCTAACAGAAAAAAAGTCTTACTTATTTCCTTTGGCACTTATTAGGCAAATAAGTTCCTGTAGTTAAGTTCTTCAGTAAGAGAACAGCTAATAAATCTAAGTTGAAGACTTGTCCCAGGATACCGATTATCTCTGAGTGTTTAAGTCTAGTTTTTGTCCACTTAGTTTACAGCAAACTTAGGGTTTTGTTTGTTTGTTTTTTTACCATTTATAAATTTCTACTGTTCTTGGCTATAGATGGATAGGATTTGATTCTCAGTAAAGCTTCAAAGTCCCAAAAAAGAAAATAAAATTTCAAGGAATTAAATATTCACTATCCTATTGGTTTGATCAGTTGCTTTTTAAATCTCATTTACCCTTTTTCAGCTGTGTAGGAGAGATTACTGAGAGTCTTCCTGATTGATTCCCCAACCCATTAGATCAAGAGTGAAGCCAACTTTTCATTCTAAACAGGTGTTGTAACAGAGTAAACTTTCTTTTATGTTGATGTTCCCAAAGAAAGAAGAGGCAAGCTCAAGCTGGACAAAGCTCTTCTTGTTGGAATCATAGTCTCTCTCCTCTCTCTCTCTCTCTCTCTCTCTCTCTCTCTCTCTCTCTCTCTCTCTCTCTCACACACCATATATAGTCCTGAGAAGTAAAATTTGCACCTGTGAAGTTCTCTGTTTTCTATCATCACAATGATAGTGCAGAAGAACACTCTGTTGCCATAGTGATTCTACAAAATAGCAATTCCATTTATCCATACAATAGGGGAAAAAATTCCATATACGAGCCTACCAATTCTTTCAATGGAAGGGCCAAGTGGTTTGGATAAAACAAGATCTTAGTTGAACCTTTGCCTTAAACTGAAATTGAACCTGAATCTTGTTTGAGGTTCAAAAAGTTGAGTTAACTTTTTCCCCTTTATTTTAATTTTTGTGCATCTCTGCACTTCCTGATTTTGGTTAGGAATAGAAACCAAAATACCGCAAGAAAAGCTATTCTTGTTGTATTTCCAGCCTTTCAAAGCCAAAAAGCACTAGAAATCTCATGAAGAAAACAGTTCCCACCTAATTTCTAGCCCCAAAAGGTTGAGATAAGTTTGAATAAACTTTGGATAATGTTGCATCTATTACTTGAAGAACATCTAAGATAGGCGTTGATAAAAAGCTCTCAGATAGAGGGGGGCGAGGAAATAAGATGACAACAAATTGGACATTTCTTCAAACTAAACTAAGGACATAATCAAACCAGACTTTTCTGCTTTATGATAAAAAAGCCATAATATTATACATTCTGGATGAAAAATTTGTACTCAGTTTTCTAAACTGCATTGCAATTTATAAAATACTCTTTACTTTTAGGTTATTATCTTAAAACTATTTAAAATGTAATCACCAAAAGCTGTTTTAAAATAACTTCACTTGTTACCACATCAAGGATCTGTGGGAACAAGTCATAATGTATAATTATAATGTTTCTCAAGCTTAATTGTACAACTGTCCACCAATTCATTCAATGCTGTGTGATATTTACTTTTACTCAACAAGCATTGACTACTTACTATGTATGAGGTGGTATATGAAGGGCCAGGAAACTGACAATGAGTATGACATATACTTTATCTGAAGGATTCATAATATGGTGGGGGAGACAGGCAAGTTCACTAGCAAGTTCTAACAGTTTCCTAAGAGCTGTGATACATACAGACACATAGGATGTGGGGTACTTGCAAGAAGGTCCTTAACTTGGCCAGGATGTTCATGTAAGACCTGTGGAAGGAACTAAGGTCTCAAGGAGGATGTAGTGAGCAGGATGAAGAATGCTTTCTCTGGATCAAAGTCTTTTTTTCATTCTCTTACTGTCCTAAGGGTAACCTGTCTGAATCCGGACTCATTTGGCAGTATGAAAGGTCAAATGGGAATGATGGGATTGTAAAGGCAAAACAGAGGCTCGAAACTCCAGATAGGAAATTGGGGAGAGACAGGGTGCAGCTGGGAAGATGGAGAAGCCCAGTGTTAGGAGCATCTGACAACAGCAGTAACAAGACATGCATCAGGGCGGAGTCTGGGGAGGGATACTTCCTGAGCTAAGGGAGACTGACCTAGGGACAGAGGTCCAGCTTCCCTTTGGACTCTGCAGGAACAGGGTTGTTATTATGATTATTGATATTGTCATTTAATGCAGTTTAGGGTTACAGAAAACCACAGATTTTGGAGTCAGACAGACACAATTTTAATTTCTGGCTCCACATCTTATAAGTTGTGTGGCTTTGGATAATTTACTTAACTTCACTTAGCCTCTGTGCAATGGGGATGATGATATCTTGTCCTGGGGTTAATGTAAGAATCAAATAGGATCTGTTATACAAGTGGGCCCGTCAATGCTCTCCAGGAAATAGCAATGCCAGTAAATGATTGTTTCATTCTCTCTTGTTCCAAGGCTCACCCTGTGGTTTTTGCACAGAATTTCTCTCTGAGAGCAGAGTAGCCCATTTATCTACTCTCTAGCTGTCTCTCCTTAGGAATAGAATTTCCTCTCCTTTTTCACTGTAGCCTGTGCTCTTGGGGATTCACGGTTGTTTCCATTCCCCCAAACATCACTTTAAAAATGAGGAAAGAGACTTAGGCAAGTTAAATACTTTGCCCAAGGGCACAGCTGTTGATCTATGATGTTAGCTTCGGACCTGACCTGATATGGTGAAATCTGTGTTCTTTCCAATCATTCTCTCCCTATATCTGTATAACATGTAAGAGGTACACTTATTGGGAAATTAGTTTTGTATTTTTGTGTCTGGTCCCAGTTTGGGAGAGGTTTCCATATGTACCTTTATTCTGTCAAAGAAATGAAAACAGGATAAACAAATCTTCATAATCTTTACTGACAACCAGGAAGGTTGAGAGCTAAGCAATTCCCTACTTTCTTAGTCAAATGAGTACTTCTTTCAAGATAAATGCATATCTGTTTAAAGATATTCTATATAAGCTTGTTCAGGTATTAAAAATATGCAAGGCAAACAATCCAAGAGTCAATATTCTTGCCAAAAACAAGAAGGAAAGAAAGGGCTCACCCTCCATACAGAAAGCTCATATGTTGGCCACCGGGGCAGATCTGAAACTTAAGTCTGGCTGAATTCATTGCATGATTTTCCGCTTTTGCCCTGGATTTCTCAGATCATTTATGGAGAAGGAGAGAGTTTATCATCAATATCACCAGGGTTTGCCATTTTCTTCTCACAGCGGAGGAGTGCATTGTCCAAGAAAAAACCTTTCAATTTTCTATGATTTTGTGGCTAAAACGTTGCCACAATAGAGATACATATTCTTAAAAAATAGTATGACATATATCTTTAGCCTTCTCTACATATTAAGATTGCCTAGATTTTTTACAATGAACTTTCTCTTCTGAAAGAACTCATTCTCTCTTCCTAAAGAAACCTTCTAAGTAAAGACACACTAGTAGCCGTTTGCCAGAGACTGAAGTTTCAGGTTTCTCCAGGGGAAGGTGACCACAAATGCCACTCAGCAGTCTGAATTAAAGTACTCATCTATAGCTGGTGTTTGAGGTAGAGCCATATGCAAATAGAATTAGGGCCAACCTTCACCAAGATGACTCAAAAGAAATGCTCTGAGATCTGCAGTAGGCAGAGACTCTCATCTACAGCAGCCTTCCTTGGTTTTGTGGTGTCCCAAGCAGAGTGTTTTGTGGACAGAGGGGAGGTGATGAAAGAGTTAGGGGAGGAAATTGCTCTAGGAAGCCTCAGATCTCTGTATTCTTTCCTCCTACTACATTGGCCTGTTTTGACATGATTGAAAACAATGATTTCCTCCATTTCATGAAAGCATTTAGAGAGAATAATAGCGAAAGGTAACTATTATGGGTTGAACTGTGTGCCTTCAAAATTCTTATATTGAAGTCATTAAGCCCCAGGATCTCAAAATGTGAACTTATTTGGAGGAAGGTTCATTATGATAGGTTCTAATCCAGTGTGGCTGGTATCCTTATAAAAGGGGAAATTTGGACCCTGAAATAGGCACAGAGGGAAGGTAGTGTATAGACAGAGAGAAAACCCATCTGCAAACCAAGGAGCAAGGTATGGAACATTCTTCTTCACAGCCCTCAGAAGGAACCAATTCTGCCAGCAGCTTCACCTTGAATTTCTAGCCTTTAGAACTGTGTGACAATAAATTTCTGTTGTCTGATTCACCCAGTCTATCGTACTTTGTCATGCCAGCCCTAACAAACAAATGTAGTATCATTTGCTGCACACCTGCTATAATGAGTTAAGTGCCATCTTACCTGCTTCACATACATTACCTTACATCATTATCATAAAACCTTTAAGGCATGTTGTTACTTACCCAATTCAGGTGAAACTGAGGCTCAGAAAAGCTAAGCATTTATCCAAGGTTACATACTGGAACTGGTAAACCTTTGCACCTTTCCATTGCACCTGCCTGATACAGAGTTTCTGCAACACAGAGCTAGGAGTAACAAGAAATACTGTCAATCTGCTTCTCTTAAAGAGAAACCATAGCTCTAGACTGAAAGCTGTGGGGAGATGGAGCCCCATCATCTTGATTGAACCCAACTGGAGTAGAGTTACTATGATGCCGAGCTGAGGGTCAGGGAGAAGGCAGGTTGTGGCTCAATTGCCACAGACTCTTCGAGTTCTTACCAAGAGTTACTGAAATTTTTTGAATAAATATTTCTCTGTTGGCTGTATGTCCTTAGGACACTTTTCAGAGACTTAAATCATTATCTTTATGATCTTCACCAGTTATTGTTGTTTTACTGGAAAAAAGGATCAACAAAGTTCCTTATGCTTTATAATGCCTTTCTGGACTGTTATTCTTTTTTTAGAATCACGTTCTGTTGGCTTGTTTAACTCTATATTTCACAGTATTTGTTCTAATGATAATCAATCTTAGTTGCATAATGGAATCAACTGGGAAGCCCTAAAAAAAAAAAAAAAACACTGATGCTTTGGGTTCACCCCAGATTTAGTTGTGGTGCTGTTAGGAATCAAAATTGAAAAACAACTTCTTCAGGCTATTTTTATGTATGTAAGATTGAGGAGCCCTCTCCTGAATGTTTTTTTTTAAGTATATTTTACTGATTATGTTGTTACAGTTTTCCCAATTTCTTTTCCCTTTGCTTCTCTCTGCCTAGTACGTTCCTTTGCTCCAGCAATCTCATCCCCCTTAGTTCATGCCCATGGGTCATGCATATAAGTTCTTTGGCTTAACCCTTTCCTATATTATTAACTTCCCCCTGTCTTATTTTGTACCAACAAATTATGCTTCTTAGTCCCTGCACCATTTCCCCATTTTGCCCCCTTCAGCCTCCCAGCTGATAACCCTGCAAGTGATCCCCACATCTATGATTCTGTTCCTGTTCTGGTTGTTTGCTTAGTTTCTTTTTTTGTTTTTATTATTTAGATTCAGTTGTTGATAGTTGTGAGTTTGTTGTCATTTTAATGTTCATAGTTCTGGTCTTGTTCTTAAATAAGCTCCTTTAACAAACATTTCATATAATAATGGCTTGGTGATGATGAACTCCTTTGGCTTTACCTTTTCTGGGAAGCATTTTATCTGCCTTTCCATTCTAAATGATAGCTTTGATGGATAGAGTAGTCTCGGTTGTAGGTCCTTGCTTTTCATCACTTTGAATACTTCTTGCCAG
Source organism: Furipterus horrens (assembly GCF_987537825.1). Lineage (NCBI taxonomy): Eukaryota > Metazoa > Chordata > Mammalia > Chiroptera > Furipteridae > Furipterus > Furipterus horrens. The sequence continues at coordinate 38,038,865 of NW_028327174.1, forward strand.
TCCCTTTTTGCCTGCAAAGTTCCTTTTGAGAAATCAGCTGATCATCTTATAGGCCCCCCTTTGTAGGTAACTCTCTGCTTTTCTCTTGTTGCTTTTAAGATTCTCTCTTTATCTTGAATTTTTGAAATTTTAATTATGATGAGTCTTGGCATGGTCCTCTTTGGGTCTAGCTTGTTTGGGACTCTCTATACTTCCTGGACTTGCATGTCTATTTCCTTTGCCAAATTTGGGATGTTTTCCATTATTTTTTCACATAAGCTTTTGATTTCTTGCTCTTCTTCTTCTCCTTCTGGCATCCCTATGGTTCGGATGTTGGCACGTTTAAAGTTGTCCCAGAGGTTCCTAAGCCTCTCCTCATTTTTTTCAATTCTTGTTTCATTTTGTACTGGTTGACTGTTTTTTTCTTTTTTATGTTCCAAATCATTGATTTGAACCCCAGTTTTCTTCTCTTCACCATTGGTTTTGTGTGGATTTTTTCTTCACTTCATTTAGCAGAGCCTTCACTTCTTCTCTTATGCATTTGCCATACTTAAGCATATCTGTCAAGCCTGTGAGCATCTTTATCACCAGTGTATTGAACTCTACATCTGTTAGGTTGGCTATCTCCTCATTGCTTAGTTCTCCCCCTGGAACCTTGATCCATTCCTTCTTTTGGGCCTTACTTCTCTGTCTCCTCATCTTGACAGGCTGTTGTATTTGTTTACCTCTGTGTCTTAGGTAGAGTGTCATACCTGTTACATTTGGCGATACAGCCACCCATTTCACCACGTTGTGGCGCTCTATGTAGGGCAGGAGTCTAAGAAGGAACAATGTTGCTTGCTCAGCATTTTCCCCTTTTCCAGGCACGTCTCCCACTTCTGTATGGGCCTGGTGCCTCTATAGCTGCTGCCCTGGCCATCATTCTCAGAGTGGGTAGATATGTGGACATTCTAGGACCATGGGGGCCCTTTAAACAAGTGGACTCTGCTGAGAGACTGGTAGTTTCTACCTCCTCTTCAACCCTCACTGGTTTGCACAGTCAGAAGCAATGAGGCTTGATTTTCCCCAGTGCTGGAACTGTGAGCTAGTGGTCTGATCTGGTGCTGAGAGTGCTCCCCAGGTGTCTCTCTCGACTTTTTAAAATGTTTGACTGGCTTTCTGCTGGCCTGCTGCTGCCACCGCTGCCACCATTGCTGCTGTCACTACACCACGTCCTCTCTGCCCAAGCTCCGCCACTCCTACCTGTCTGAATGAGTATTTTTTCTTTATATCTTTGCTTGTTGGACTTCCATGCAGCTAAATTTTCTAGAACTTCTGGTTGTCTCTAGTTTTGAGGTAGTCGTAGTCCTTCTTAGTTGTGGAGGGAGATGCAGTGTGTCTGTCTAGGCCTCCATCTTGGCCAGAAGTCCTGAATGTTTCTTATGCCTCTTTTCCATAGGCTCTCTTTTTCTTCTTTTAGTGTGTATGTGTGTGTGTGTGTGTGTGTGTGTGTGTGTTTTCCTATTTGGTATCCCTGCTTGTCTACTGTTTCTGTTTAGTGGAAATTTATTTCTGTGATTATGGGGAAAATGAAGGATATTTCCTGAATAAATGTTAAGATTATTTAAGAAATATTCTGGGCTTTCAAGGCCTAGTGTCCATCTTCTGGAATGGAGGATCCTTATTCAATATGGATATGACCAACTACTCATGGTCTTTCTGCTGCAAGTGCTTACACTGTCCTATTCAGGAAACATTTCTATTGACTACTGCTTGGCATGGGTCAGAACAGAAGGCTTATCTGTCTATGTATACTGAATGGGTCTCACATAGACTATAGTTCTAAATAGGTGTGTAGAATTCACAGAATGTCTCCTATCATTTTGATTTTAACTTTTTTTTCACATTTACTCTAAGCTGTGGTTATTTAATTAATCTGATCCTATTGCTTTTTTATTGTTCAGATGGTTCTTCCAAATTTCTGAGGTGTTATTGAACTTCTGTGTTCTAGAGAAGTTGTGAATTTATTCATTTAGAAAAATATCTTCTCAGCTTTTTCTAAATATTTGAGATGAGATGAATAGGTAGGCATATGCTTGATATATTTTACTCTTCTCATATAGCATGTTCATATATAAATATGCTACACAAAGTATTTCCATACACAAAGTCCTATTTACATATGAGAAAATGAAAAACCTTAGAAGTTAAGTAATTCGCCTCTGGTTACACTGCTCATTTGGTGGCAAAATGAAGAGATGGAGTTGACATCGTCTGAATGAATTCAGTGTTCTTCACACCACACCACATGGCCTTATAAATATTCTCAAATAATTTGCACTTTCCACAAAAGTTTAAATAAATTCGTTGTTTTCTTTTTTTCTTCCTTAGTTCTCTGAGCAGTCTGATACAGGCTGATAGTTACTCTAATGTGCTTCATACAAATAGGCTGGTTTGATACCAATTTTTTGACTGAAAAATCAAATTTAATAAATATGGAAAGTCAGTGAATATTTGAAAGTCAGATGCCATTAATTACTTTGGGTTGTGAGAACAGGCAACAGTGAAAGTCTGTCTTTAGGAAAAGCATCCCTTAGGATTATAATGATACACCCATTTGCTTGAATGTACAATGACAGTTGCTCTCATCTATTTGGTTGGTTAGAAATATGAAACAAGCAGGTAAGTTAAAATGTTAAAAAGTAGGTGTTATTAGGCAATTTTATACTTCCAGTGACAAGAGATGGTTACCCTATATAATAAGAGATGTATTTTTAGTCCTTTTTTTTTCTGAAAGGTGAGTAGAGAAATGAAATGCTAGGCAAACTGGAAGAGGAGAACCAGAAGTCTTACATACTACAGGTAGAACAATTGTTACTTTTGAAATTCAAACTCTCCTTTGAGTTCAGAGCTTAAAGGGAAATTAACTGAGACAAAAACAACTTTGGTTAAAAACAAGTGGTGATTCCATTTTAAATGCTGAGTAAAATTCCACTTCAACTCTTTTGAGGTCAAGCTTAGCCAGGAGAGATAATTTGGATGTATTAGAAACCTGATCGATTTGAAGAGTCTAACCCCCTCCATCCCACCCCATCTTTGGACAAAGAGGGATAGTGGTGGTAGTTGTATGAAATGGAGCTTTAGCCAGACTTATGGCAAATAAAAAGTTCAAATAGGTTTTGAATATTTTTATAGAGGCTCAGATTGAGTTTTGTTTGTCAGGGTCATGAGAATTATTTGTCTTTTTATTGTTACTCAATCTGTCAGTGGGAAGTTGGAACAGACAGAAGGTTCCTTTAATATCCCATATCACACAACCATAAGTTAACTATTTAGGCATTGTGTCTTCTAAGTTATGGCAACTCAACACAAAAATCATCTCTGTCTTAGCCTTTATTCTTCCAGACACAGATAAATAGGGCTAAGTAGCTGAGAAAAAAATCATAAGTAGATGAGATTGGTCTTTCATATGTTCAGCTAAATTTTCTGTATTTAGCCACTCAGTGTGCTTGATTTTTCCCACTTGCTCCATGAGATCTGTACTCTACACTTTCCCACTTTCTCTGGGCCCAGGAGATTGACATAACTGGAACTCATCAGCTGGAATTCTTTCTTACTCTTTGACTTTCCCTTGCATTTTGGCCAATGATAGCCAAGAGGTCAGAGGGTAGGAGGTATCTGGAATATTTTCCCGTCAACCAATTGTCTTCTTGGCCAGGGGTTGGCTGCATTCCTCTAATGAAAGTGCTATTTCTGTCTGTATCACTCTCCTGCAGTCTTAGCTATCACCACAGCTCTATCTGGAATTCCCTCACACTTTCAGGGCTATAGGCCTCCTGAGGTTGGTAGCGTCTTGGTGTTTCTCCTCATATTTTTTTCTTTGGACCCAACCTCATCCCTGTAGAAACTCTTGACATTAAACTATACTCACCAAACTTATGTGAGTGTGCCATTTATTTCCTGTCAGGCTTGGATATCGTCGGCAGCCGTCCGTCTTGAGAGACGATGGTGTAGCTTCTTAAGAGTCTATCTGCACCGCCGAGAATGGTTGTGCAGTCCGACTCGGGGGTGACACGGTATCTGTCTCCTCCCGTGTTGAATCGACATCTTGCGATGACGCTGGAGTGTCCTCTCCAGTGAAGCTGAAGCTACAGAGCCTGGGCAGGGTGATATGGAGGGTCTGCTGTTGCCCATGCAGCAGACCCCCCCTCTCTTCGCAGCTGAAGGGTCCAAGGGAAAGACGGAGTTGATACAGCTTGGCTTCAGGTGCGCCGCAGGAGTTGCCGGTGTTGACTACAACGTCAAACCGCCTTAGGGACTCCGGCTCCGGATTTTCTGTCGGGGTTTACTCCCCTAGCCTTTCCCCTGAAGAGGTATGCCGCAAGGCAGCGGAGGTTTTTTGGAATCAGAGTTTTCCTTCTCTGATGTGCCCTGACTGGAAGATCGAACCAGCGACATACCAGCTAAATGGTAGCTGGTCTTGCAGATGGTGAGCCAGTATTGGTTGCACTGTTCTTGAAACCTACCTCTTACCATTCACCCTCTATTTTGTAATTATTCCACTTTCATACACACACACACAGTGGTTTCAGAATAGTTATTAGCTCATACTCCCATGGGAATCAACTTTACCAACTAAAGTATAGTGCTTGTGTACAGTTTCTTTTTCCTTTAGTCTTACAGTCTTCATTTATTTAAGCTACTTAGGTCTTACAAAGTTTAACCAATCTTTTAAATTTTTATTTTATTTTAAAAATATTATTGGGTGCCAACTCTGAGTCAGGCATGAAGTCTAGTGGGAAAGATAAACTAGTACATCTAGCCTTTACTTCATGACTAATTCATTCCCAAAAACCCTGCCATTAAGTCCAAAGTTGCTAAATGAAGAAATGATTTCCATCTATTTTAACAGAAAATTATCTGTTCCCTTTTAACCAAAAATGCACTATTTTCACAAATAGAAATGCATTATTTTTAAATTTAAATAGGTTTATATAAGTAAACATTTTATATAAACAAGTTTATATAACTTTGAAAATGAACAAGTGAAACTTGTATAAAAAGTTTAATGTTGTAAAGATTGATTGTCCTTGTCCAGTAAAAAGAAAATACTTGATGGCACGCGGTGACTGATGTGAAGGAGCACAAGGAGTCAGTCTGGGAAGATGCCATAGAGTCAGATGATTTTTTTTATCACACACTCTTATTTTATTGATAGTTAAAACGTTCAAAATTTAATCTCTCTATACACTATTTTCTTTTTTTACCAAATTCTTCAACTTTTGGCTGATTATGATTTTCTTGCATTCAAATCACACTTAAAGTTATAGCACAGAAAATTACCTTTAGGGAAAAATATAGGCAAACCATAAGAGCATGTCAAAACACATAGCAATAGCTCTTGCACACAACAATGAAGAGTCCTGGAAGATGATACCTCTTTATTTATTTATTTTTAGATCTAATTCACATAACATAGAATTAATCATTTTAAAGCAAACAATTTAGTGCCATTTAGCACATTCACAATGCTGTATAATCACTACCTTTTACTAGTTTCAAAACATTTCATCACTCCAAATGGAAACTCTGCATTCATTAGGCAGTTACAGCCCATTCTCTCCCACTAGCTTCTGGCAACCACCATTCTGTTTTTTGTCCTGTGGATTTATTATATTGCATATAATAAATGGGATCATATAACAGGTGATTTTTTGTGTCTGGCTTCTTTAACTTAGTATCATGTTTTTGAGATTTAGTCATGTTTCATTGTATATCAGTTCTTTGTTTCTTTTTATAGCCGAATAATATTCCTTTATATGTATTATGTACCACAATTTGTTTATTCATTCATCTATTGATGGACATTAGGGCTGTTTTTCCCATTTGGCAATTGTGAATACTTATGCTATGAACATTCATGTACATGTATTTGTTTGAATATCTGTTTTCAACTCTTTGGGATATACACCCAGGACAGAATTTCTGGCTCATATGGTAATTCTATCTTTAACTTTTGGAGGAATCGCCAAATTGTTTTCCACAGTGGCTGAGCCATTTTACATTTCTGCCAGCAATGTACAAGCATTCCAATTTCTCCATATCTATGCCAACACATTATTTTTCATTATAGCCATCTTAGTGGATGTGAAGTGGTATTTTATTATAGTTTTCATTAGCAATTCTTCCAATGACTAATAACATTGAGTAATTTTTTATGTGATTGTTGGCCATTTGTGTATCTTCTTTGGAGAAATGCTTGAGTACTGTTTTAGCCCATTCAGGCTGCTATAACAAAAATACCATAAACTGGCAGGCTTATAAATAACAAATACTTATTTATCACAATTCTGGAAGCCAGAAAGTTTAAGATCATGGTGCCAGCAGATTTGATATCTTGTGAGAGTAACCTCATATGGTGGAAGGGGTAAGAACATTATCTGGAGCCTCTAAGAGCATTAAGCCCTCATGACTTAAGTATTTCCTAAAGGCCTCAACTTCTAACGTCATCATCTTGGGAGTTAAGGTTTCAAAAGTATTTTCAAGTATATTTCCTCCATTTTGTAGGTTATCTTATCAATTTCTTGATAGTTACCTTTTATATACTTGAGGATCAGGTAAAATTGTTTAGAGACTCTCATGTCAGCTGAGACCTAAAACAGAAGAAAGAGTTAGCAGGAAAAGGAGTTGTTAGTTGCAGATAGCAATGAACAAAGTGTTCCAAGCAGAGGAAACAGCATATTCTAAAGCCCAGAAGTAAAAGATAATGGAATAATCAAGGGAATAGAAACCATTTAGTATATCTGGAAACGATGGCAGTCAATGGGCTAAAAAGGGTCTATCAAGTCAGGTTAAAAAGTTTAATAGTTAAGCTGAGGGCAATAAAGATCCACCAAAATATTTTGAAGAGAGGAACAACATGATCAGATTTGACTTGTAGGTAGATTATTTTGCTAGCAGAGGGGACAATATAGTGTGTATATGTATGGAAGTGGACATCCAGGAGATATGATTTAGTTATCCTGATGAGAGGTGATAGAGACAGTAGAAAAAGAGAGAAGTAAATGTATAAGAGTATTACAGGAGATAGAAATATTGGCCTAGGAACTGATTGGATAAGAGTGTGAGAAAGAGGACATCAGGAACCATTTGAAAGATTTAGAACTGAGAAGTTCGTTGATACTTGGAACAGGGACAGTATTTGATTTATTAGATATTAAGCACAGGACTTGACTCAATTATTCACTTACCAAGTAGTTACTTCAGGCTTACAAAGTCAGATACTGCATTAGGCACTGGGGATACAATATATGGCAAAACCAAGAAAATTCTGTTATGGATTTTTCAGTCTATTGACATAATATACTGGAAGAAATTAAAGAATGTGACTGGAATGTAAAATGCATGGGAGAGAGTTGTGACAGACAGGGCTGAAGAAGAATCGAGGATCATACTCTACAGTATATTCTAGGCCATTAAATATTTTATACTTTTTCCTAGAAAAGCAGAAGTCATTTATGGCAAACAATGCTAGTAGTTGACCAATTAAATCTCTTTTCTCCTTCTTCCTTAGTAATACAGTTTCAGCTGGACAGGGTGCCATCCAGGAAGAGGCTGCATTTTCAGTGTCACTTGCAGCTAGACAATGCTAAGTGAAGGTCAAAGCCATAGTGTCACTAGCCAATGCCAAGTGATATGTGCCACTTCCTACTTTGAGCATTACAATGGGCACAGACACCTCCATGGCCTTTCTCTTCTCATGAGTTGAAAAGAGTAGAGCCCATGACCCAAATTCTACAATGTGCAGATGAGAACAGAACTCTAGAGTGGATGTGAGCAAACAAGGGCCTGTAGGTCAAAGTTGGTTTTGTGAATAAAGTTATATTGAAACACAGGCATACCCCATTCATTTACATATCCTATTTAACTGATTTTGTGTTAAAGAGGCAGAGCTGAATAGTTGCAGCAGAGACCTGAGACATGTGACTCAAAAGTTTGTTGCACCTGCCCTAAGGGATAGAAAAGAAATAAAATGGAAGGAACCTTAGCTCTGAATGATTATGTGGAACTAAGTAGCTCACAGTCTAGCCTTTTTTCTCTATAGCTGTTACATAAAAGAGAAATAAAATTTTAAGTTATTTAAGCCACTACCTTTTGAGGCCTTTTTTATATAGAAGTTTAGACTTCAATAATTACACTTGTGACAATGTTAGGCTGGGAGATTATAAGCTCTTCCGGCTTCTGTATGCAGAGTGCTTCAGGAAGGATAAGAGTGATTAGGAGCTTGTTGGAATCATGCAGAAGTGAAATGAAACTAAGTTAGACTGCTCATGGTAGAGTTGAAGTGAAGTGAAGTGGATTTATTAGACATATAGTTAATAAGCCAATTCATCCAACTTTGGTATATAGGTATTTAATAAATGCTCATTGCACCGGCCAATGGGCAAGTCTATGGAAACTATGTTCTCTCGTCCTGATGGCTTCCATACTCTGCATCAGACAGTTATTGCCCATGGGCTACCCAAAGAGGGCAGGCAGCAACTTCCAGCTACTGCTAGCTGTTTCTAGCTACAAGGCAAAATGACTGTTAGCCCAAGGACGGACAACCAAATAGAGCCTAAGGTTCAGGGACAGGCTTGTTAGAAGCAAAACTAAACAGAAGCTGGGGGAGTGGTGTGTAGAAATGGAAAAATAGATCCAAAGAAGGTCTCAGAGGAGCACCTAAGGTGCCTGCTCTTCCCTGGCAGGTAGGGTTAAGAAGACTTAGAGAAAGAAACAATATTTGAGGCAGCTCTTCAAGACAAAGTTGGAATTTTCAAAGTGGATAAGGAAAGAACTGCATAAGTAAAGAGTTGCAGAAATGTGGATATAAGCACTATGAGAACTAAGGCATATTTTTATCTGCTCAGACTTTTGATAATTATGTAGTAAGATTGCAACTCACAACATCCTGTAATTATTTGGAAGCTAACCTCAAATATCATCTAATTTCATCAATAAATATTGCAGTATATATAACTAAAAATAACAACTCTTTAAAAAATTACTATCACATTTTTTAAAAATTAACAATTTCTCAATACCATCAAATATCTAGTCACAGTTCAAATTTCCCCAGTTGTATTTTATATATACAATATATAAGTATATAATAGTATTTCATATATTTATATATAGTATATATGTATATTCATTATTTATACTATACTATATATGATACATTAATTAAATGTATTTATATTTAGACCTAACTGTGTATGTGTGTGTGATTTTAGTTTTTTTAAAACTCAGGATCCAAACAAGATCTACACATTGAACTTAGTTGGTATGTCTCCTAAGTCTTGTATTCTTTAGGCTTCTTCTCAGAACCCACCTCGTTTTTCTTGCAAATTATTTATTAGAGAAGCCAGGTTATTTTCTCAGTGGAGTTTTCTATATTTTGGATTCTCCTAATTGTATCAATGTGGTGTCATTAAAATGTTCCTCTGTTCTGTATATTTCCTGTAAACTGCTAGTTACACCTAGAGACTTGATGAGATTTAGTTTTCTTTTTGTTTGCTCATCTGTTTTACAAGAATACTTTTTAGCATAAAATTGGATTTTACAATATCTTGCTAATATAAATATGCATTTATTTGATAACCTGATTTAGGAAGTTTCCCTGAAGAAGCACCTCCCAAAATACAAAATGATATATGTAAAAGGCACACTTCCAATAGAAACATTTTGGGAACAACCTAAATGACCATGTGTAGAAGATTGGTTGACTACACTATGGTACATTCACATAATAGTACCATGTAGCTGTTTAAAAATAAGAATGGGAAACTCTACGAACTGAAAAAGAAAAAGGATGGAAATCTGTATGAACTGATATGGAATAATTTTCAAGATTTTTTAAGTAAAAAAACAAAAAACATCAAGGACTAAAACAATAGATATACTACACTGCAGTTTATGTAAGAAAGGGAAATATATACACATACATATTTATATACTTGTGAGCTTATTTTTACAAAAAAGAAATAACAAATTAAAAATAATTTTTACTTCTAGAGTAGAAACAAGATGAGAGAGTGGGGAAAGGGATAAATTCTCAGACTATGTGTTTTCATAATAATAAAAATTTGACTTTTGTGCAAATGTATAGTTAAAAATAAAATTAAATAAACAATACATTATGAGAAATGATTTTCCATTACTGCATAGAACTTTCCTTCATATTCATTCTTTCACACTACGGTCAGACCATATTATTTTACAACTAATCTATCTTTCAGTGTGTACTCACACTATCCTCCTCCCCACCCCTACCCCCACACATACAAATATCCTTTCACTTTAATTCACTGTATACAAAGCTTAGAGTTATCCAATAAAAAAGATAGCCTTTGGTTGCATTTTCTGTGTGTGTGTGTGTGTGTGTGTGTGTGTGTGTGTGTGCGATTGTAGCTATTATATAATCAATTTATTATTGCTCAGAATATCCTAAGGTGATATTTTGACAGATGGTGGTATCTTATATTTTGAATTGTTCAAAACTTATTTGACATTAAACCATTCCTGAGGCTCTGCTTTGAAAGAGAACCTTAAAATCATATAATTGAGAATATGTATACAAAAATTAACATGATCAAATACTCTAAAACCTCATATCCAAAGTAATATTTTAGGGGGTTTCAAAACAAAGATATTTGTAAATGGAAGTATTTCTTATAATACAAATTAACAAGACCTTCCTTTCTAAAACCTACAGGAGAAAATATTCTACAACAAAATTACTACTAAAGGCAAAATGAGTGTTCCTTTTTCATCTAGATTGCCAGATCTGTCTGTGACTGTGTTAAGAAGGCATTATACTACATGTTTGGAAGGTTTTAACAGTATTCTCAGATCATTTAAACAGACACCTAATGGGAGTAATTTTTTTGTATAGGTGAATTCGGAAAAAGAAATGAAAAAACAGGGATACCACAGAGTGTATCTGTGAGACCACACCAGAGAGGAGAAAAAAACTGCTCTCATGAGGGGAAAATATAGTGTGGATATTGCTGACTGGGATGTTTTGAAATGTGATTGAATGGCTTAGAGGGTGGAACAGGCAGTTGTAGAATATGCTGCTTCAGAGGTGTCAAATTATTTCTCCTCAGCTAGAAGAATCAGCACTTTAGTGCCAGGAGTCTGTAGACTTTGGCAGATGTCTTATCCACTGTTGGCATATGTGACCTGCAATATGAGAGAATTTTTCAGCAATGTTATGTAAAATCATAATAATTCATTTCCAATGTTAAAAGAGGGTGTCTGTCATTATTCAACATTTAAATAATCAGTAGAAAGAGGGCCCAAGATCTCAGAGGATGAAGAGGACACCACGTCTTTCAAAGCAGTGGCATCAGCAATAGTTTTGTTCCCATGATTTTGTGCAGCTTCTGACATTCCTTATAACTTCTCCTTAAAGCTTCTAAATTTTGACTTCCTTGGGATGGCACTCTGTTGGTTCTCTCAGTCCATTTCTCTTCTATATTCCTTGTGTTTTCAATCTTCATTCACCTACTCCTAGATTTGATATTGTCATATAAACTTTATCATTAAAAAATACATTTCCAGTTACTAGTTCTGGAATTTTAGAGTATACTCTGATATCAAATACAAATAATGATAATTTTTGTCTTCTTTTCAAAACTATATTTTTGTTTGCTGCCTTATTTTTTTGTCAAGAACTTAATGGACAGTCTTAGTAATTGAAAATGTTGAAAATGCACCATATTTCTGTTTCATACCCTGCTGTGCCCAGTAATTTCCCAAAGGCATGAAGACATGTAGAATGGTTCATTGGACCCTAGTAACGCTACGTCAGCTCCTGCCAATGATAGCCTAGAGGGAAGGGAAAAGTTTGGAGAAATTTTTATAGAGATTCACTTCCTATTGTTTGAAACTCCTGAGAGCTATTAAACATATCCTCAAGTGAACCAAAGAAAATCTTCACTGGTAGGAAGGAACCTCTTGAGGAAATTCAAAAATGGCTCAGCACTGAAATGCTGAGCCATAGACTTGTGACAAAAGGCATCCTCCATCCTGTGTCAGGCTTTCATAAATTTCATTGGCTCAATCTCCCATGTGGTCACTGTAACCTGCTCACTCCATCTTGCCTGCACTTGTCACTACAGATTTGGTTATGGCCCATTTGTTGATCATCTTGAAACCGATGATTTGCTTCTTGAGAATATCTCACCTGAAGTATTATTTATAGTGTCTGCCTGTCTGCCTGTCTGTCTGTCTGTCTCTCTCTCTCCTGAAATGAGAAAAAGATAAAACTGAGGTTCAGAGAGAGCCATTTATCTATTTATATTTTTAATTCTTCAATTACAGTTTACATTGAGTACTTGTATGACTTAAGAGTTATAACACCCAGTCTCAAGGATAAGAATAGTTCTGCAGAGGTCTGTTAGTTCTAGCAGGTTTTTCTAGATTGCTCTTGAGTAAAGAAGGCTCTGATCCTCATTCTCACCATTGGATCACTGGTTCCCATGTGGTCTAGAATGGAATAAAGCCTTACACCTTCACAGAGATTATGGTTCAGCACATACATTCAGGCTCTGATCAACTTAACACCTCTTGGTGCTGCTGTCTCACTGGAGAGGAGGTTCAGAGTTGGAAGAAAAGAGCAGAAACACCAGAATACTTCTTCATAATAATTATTTTGTCTTTTAATAAGGGTGTTTAGCTCAGTTGCACTAATAGTCTCTTTTATCTTTTGTTACATCAACTTATTTGCTTTAATCTTTTGGCATGACATGCAAAGTAGAAATATTATTTTGAATTATGTCTGTGATTGCATTTGAGTTTAACAGTTATATATATTTAATCTTTTTTCTAATTATCAGGGTATCCTGTTTTACTTAGAGATCATGTCTGACAATTAGGGAAGTGGCCTCTGGCATCAGACTCCTTGTGTTTGAATTTATTGTCTACCACATACTAGCAGTGTGACTTTAACAGTTTACACATCTATAAAATGGGGACATAAATCTCATAATATATTTATACAGATAAAATGAGGTAATTTAGGTAAAAAAATTAGAACAGTGCTAGAACACTGTCAAGTGCATAATAACTATTCAAGAAATATACTTATTATTCTTATTAATCACAGAAACAGTCATTTTTTATTCTTAACTCTATGTTTTTCATGATTACCTCATTCTTTTTATATAAATCTTTTTTTCTGAATGGAGTACTGTTTTAAATAATGTTGAGTGAAGACCATATTTTAGATTCCCAAAACACTTCTGGAAGTAAATCTAGTCTAGTAGAGACCTAGCACCAAGTGCTCATGGAAACAAAATGAAATAAAACACTCCAGCTTTGCATTACATCTGCTTATATTTTTTTAATATACTTTATTGATCATGCTGTTACAGTTGTCCCAATTTCTTTTCCCTTTGTTTCCCTTCACCCAGTGACCCCCCTCCCTCCAGTTGTCCCCCCACTTAGTCCATGCCCATTGGTTGTGCATATAGTTCTTCTCAACATCTTGCTATCTACTCCACTCCCTCCTACTATGCTTCTTAATTCTTGTACCATCTCCCTCCCTTTCCCCACTTCCCCCTCCCTGCTGACCTCTCCCCAAAATGTTCCCCATACCTATAATTCTTTTCCCACTCTCATTTCCTACTTAGTTTGCCTTTGTTTTGATTCCTTAGCTTCTGTTGTAGTTGTTGTGATACAGTTTTCATTTTAATGTTCATAGTTTTGATCCTCTTTCTCCTAAACAAGTCCCTTTAACATTTCATATAACAGTGGTTTGAATCTGATGAAGTCCTTCAGTTTTACTTTGTCCTGGAAGCACTTTCTCTGCCCTTCTATTCTGAATGACAGCTTCACTGGATAGTATAATTGTGGTTGTAGGTTTTTGCCTTTCATTATTTTGAATATTTCTTGCCAGTCCCTTCTTGCCTGCAGAGTTTCTTTTGAGGAATCAACTGAGAGTCTTATTGGGACCCCTTTGTATGTAATTGTCTTCTTCTCTCTTGCTGCTTTTAAGATTCTCTCTTTATCCTTAATTTTTAACATTTTGATTATAATGTGTCTTGGTGTGGTTCTCCCTGGGTCCAATGTTTTTGAAACTCTCTGTCCTTCCTGGACCTGTAAGTCCATTTCCTTCCCCAAGTTAGGAAAGTTCTGCTTCGTTATTTTTTCACATAATTTTTAAATTTCTAGTTCTTGTTCTTCACCTTCTGGCAACCCTATGATTCGGATGTTGGCCTGCTTATAGCTGTCCCATAGGTTTCTGAGCTTCTCCTCATTTTCCTCACTTTTTGTTTCCTCTTTCTGCACTGATTGACTGTTCGTTCCTCTCTCATGTTCTGATTTGTTGATTTGGTTCCTGGTTTTCTTTCCCTCACCACTTGTTTCATGTGTGTTTTCATTCATTTCAGCAGTGCTAGCCTTCATTCCTTCCCTGCCTTGTTTAAGATCTGCTGTTAGGTCTGTAAACATTTTTATAAGCAAAGCTCTAAACCAAGCCTCAGAAAGATTTCCTATCTGCTGCTTCGTTAGATTAGATATTTGCTGTCTGATCAGCTGTGTGATTGGGATCTCTATTATGATCTGTGTCATCCTGACAGTTTATGTTTACCTTTGTTTCCTGGGTGGGGCTGTCACACCTCCTACGCTATAGGGGGTGGAGTCCTGTGCACTTGCTACTACCGGGTGACCCTTCTCACCACTCTGTGGCATTTTGTGTGGGCGCAGGGGTCCAAGATGGATTCCTGCTGTTCACTCTCCGCTGAGAGACCGGGAGCCTCCTTCTACATCCCCATGCCCTCTGGCTCTCACAGTCCAAGGCAATGGGGTCTGCCTTCCCCGGCCTTGGAATCAAGAACTGACGGGTTGGTCTGCAGCTGGGTGTATCCCCCAGGTGCTTCTCACGTTCCCTTAAATACGGGTGTCTGTGCTTACCACCATCCCACTGCCATCACCACAGCTGCCACTGCCAGCACAGCTTGACCTCCCTGCCCCAGTTTTGTCTCTCCTACCTGTTTGGATGAGCATCACTTCTTTATAACTTCATATGTGGGACTTCCATGGAGCTTTATTTTCTGGAACTTCTAGTTATTTCTGGTTTTGTGATAGTTGTATTCCTTTTTAGTATGGAGGGAAATGGAGCATGTCACTCTAGTCCTCCATTTTAGCCAGAAGTTTTCTCCTCATCTAATTTAAAAAATGCTGCTTGCCCAGCACTCGTCCCTTCTCCAGGCACTTCTTCCACTTCCGTATGGGACTGACACCCCTCTAACTGCTGCCCTGGCTATTGTTTCCTGAGTGGGTGGATCTGTGGATGTTGCAGGACCATGGGGGCCCTTTAAACAAGCAGACTCTGCTGAGAGACCAGCAGTTTCTGCCTCCACTCCAACCCCCACTGGTCTGCACAGTCAGAAGCAATGAGGCTTGATTTTCCCCGGTGCTGGGAGTTTGAGCTGCGCGGTCTGGTGAGGAGCTGGGAACACAATACCAGGTGTCCCTTCTGACTTTTTAAAATGTGTAACTGCTTCCACCAGCCTGCTGCTGCCACCACCACTGCGTCCTCTCCGCCCCAGCTTCACCCCCTCCTACCTGTATGGATAAGTATTTCTTCTTTATATCTTTGTTTTTTGGACTTCCATACAGCTTAATTTTCTGGAACATTTGGTTGTCTCTAGTGTTGAGGTAGTTGTATTCCTTCTTAGTTGTGGAGGGAGATGCAGCGTGTTTGTCTACGCCTCCATCTTGGCTGGAAGTCTAGGAGACTCTTCTGCTTCTTTTTAATGGTGTAATTTATTAAGACAGAGGATGATAATGGTGAAATGGATATGTGTTACATGTGTGATATCCTATAACTATTGGTGATAGGAAAAGTCTAATACTCTTTAACAGTAATTATAATCAATTGCTGAAATGCCTCAGTAATGTTTGTTTCACAGTTATAAACTTTAATATCTCTAAAATACCTTTATTAGTGATATTTTGTGGAAAGAATTAGCGAGTACAGTAGTCCCTTGCTATATCGTGGTTCACTTATCGTGGCTTCACTGTATCGCAAGATTTTTTAAAATATTATATTTAATTATTTATCGCAGATTTTTCAGTATATCGCAGGGTCTTGTGGTACTGTATACGTATGTTGTTAAAGTTATGTAGATTTAAGAGTGTAGAATAAATGTAAGGTTCCTACTTCATTGGGGGCGGGTCTGGAATGTAATACCCATGATAAGTGAGGGAATACTGTACAAATTTACATATTTAAAATATTGTTTTTGTAATGTTTTTCAATAACTTTAGGTTTCTAATGGACTCAGTTACCACCATATATATATTTATTGAGTAAGCTGTGGCATTTTTGTTCTTGATTTTGATTTATTTGTCAACTGAGATTAGTAATCAAATAATTTTCTCAAAAAAGGCATATATTTTAAGTCTCTGGTTGTGAGAATATCTTTATATTGCCTTCCATCTTAAGATTACATGAAAGTTGTGTGGTATTTTTCTCTTCTGTCTGGAAGCTTGGAAGATATATTTTCTTTTAAAATATTTTTTTTAAACATTTCTAAAATTTATCTACATGTGGGATCTGCATTCTTCTCCCCCCATCCCAACACTACTTATTATTTAACCCAAACTCAAGAATACTTTTAATCTGTAGACTCAGATATTTGCATATCAAAGGGTTTTTTTTTTACATTTTTATATTTTACTTTTTTTTTCTGATTGTACTGTTTCTCTTTTGGAATACCTATGAGTCTTAAATAGGATCTCCATTGTTTGTCTTCGTATAAAATATCTCTTTATCACTTTTATCCGACAACTGCAATATTTCCTGTAAATTCATTGATTCTCTGAATGTTTTCATCTCTTTGTTGCCTTGACTAAAACCAGACTGTTCCCTGAGTTCAAGTTCTCCCACGAGTCTTCTGAAGTAAACTTTCTGTTTTCTCTTACATCTCATGTACATTACTGCCAGGAGGTAAAGACTCTCCCTGCTTGCTATTACTTTCCAACAATCTATCTCCCTTTCCACTGAAACAAAAACAAGGCTAACCAAAATGCCTGCTTTGAAACGTAGGTCTTCTAGCTACACTATTTTCTTCCTTTGCTTGTTTTGTAATATACTGACCCTCTAGCCACTCACCTTTAATTTAATGACTGAAGAGATTAACTCTAGATTCAGACTTTTAACCACCTCTATCTAAGGAGTCTTTTTTCTCTTTCTTTTTTTTTTTTTTTTTTTTTTTTTATGTCTTTCTTTTAGTCTTTGGCTTTAACAGTTGGACTCTGATGTACCTAGGAGTGGATTTCTTTACATTTCTCCTACTTTGACTTCATTGTGCTTTTTAATGCTCAGATTAATATTTTGCATTGAGTTTGGGAAGTTTTGTCATTATTTCTTGAAAATTTTTTTTCTGCCCCTTTCTTTCTTATATGTCTTTCTGGAATATCTGTTAGATTTACGTTGATATGCTTTAGTCCTTCAAAATCTTCCTATTGCACTTATAATAGTATCTTTTATATTTGATGATGGTCTATGCCCGGCAGGATTTCACTCCTGTCTACATTTTCAACTTTATTTCATCTTAATCTCTCTCTTTCTGTCATGCCATGCTCCAGTTACATGACCTTAAAATTGCTCCTAGAAGAGAACTTATGAGGGAGGAGATTGTGCCTAAAGCCCTTGAGGTTGCTATTACCTATGCTTTAAAAGTTCTTTTTTATTCTTTACATGGGTCTCTTGTTTTATTCTTATCATAAATGCTGTCCGTAGAGAGACCTTTCTTGGCCATCCTGTGTATTGTAGTTTCTCCTCTGCCCAAGTATTTCTATTACAAAATTAAATTTATTTCTCTCATAACATTTGTAAAAATCTGGAATTTCTGCATATTTATTTATTTATTTGTAACTGTCCATTTTTTATTAGAATGTACGAACTATGACATTGGAACCAAACCTGTCTTATTCGTTTTGTATTTCCAGTGTCTTATTACAGTGTCTGGCATATAGTAGATACTCAATAAATAACTTTTTGTATAAATAAATTAATCTCTTTGATCATTAACTTTAGAATCTGGGAGGTTCTCAAATTTATTTTCCAGTTTACTGATTTAATGATTTTTATGGATCCTGATCCAAGTTCTTAATGTATATTTTATGGGACCTCCCTCTCCCTTGCTTGCTTTGTGGAAGCAAGCAGCCAGGTTTTGAGAATCTGACATGGCTCAAACATCCAGTAGCTATGACAAGTTGAGAGTGGCCTCTGGCCAAGAAACAGCAAGAAGCTGAAGCCCTTGGTCATACAACTACAAGAAACTGAATCTTGTCAACCTGAGTGAGCTAAGAAATAGATCCTTCCCCAGTTTAGCCTCAGATAATAGCACAGCTCTGGCTGGATTGCAGTCTTGTTAGACAATAAGCAGAGGGCGTGCCTAAGGCATGCCTGGACTCCTGACCCATAGAAACCATGAGATAATAAAGGTGTGTTGGTTTAGCCATTATGTTTGTGGTAATACTGTTACATAGCAATAAATAATACACAATGACTTTTATGAATTTTGAAATATTTGTAATAAATTACTTTTAAGCTTTTTATTTTAAACGCTCTATTTTACCTTATATTATTGGTTTTTATTTATAGGCTTCATCTATTAATTTTGTTTGTTAATTTTTTATTGGGAAGAGTCCAAGGATTTGCTCTCAAGAGTGGATGAATGATCTAAATTAGCTAGTTCTCTGCTCCTCTCAAGGTTGGAAACTATGTCTCTACCCACCCCAGCCCATCTCCTGACATTAATGGTAGTTTTTACCACCTGCTGGGTGTGATGTCCAGGAGGAAATCCTGTATTATGAGTCTGAGGTCTTTGGTGAGGATCTTCTCCTGCTTAGATTGTCTAGTCCTGTGACTAAGCTAGAAATTCAGATGCAATTTTCAGTATTCCTTTGAACAATAAAGTACATTAAAGACTTCACCTCCAAAACCTGCTATGCCCAATATACTTTCTCTTTCCATCCCTTCTGACAATACTTTTCCTTAGGTAACAAAATTATCTCAGGATATAAACTTTCTGCACCTGTGCACTCTACCCAACTTCTTGCAATGATGTTCAGGAATGTCTCTATGTGGAGGTAACAAGAAAATGTTGATGGTGTGGGGGCAGAGGTTAATGAAAGGAGAGAGCAGAGAATGGCAATGACTTTGCCAGAGGCACAGTTCCTAAGCATCTCTTGAATGGGCTCCTGTCTTCCTGAGTAGTGCCTATCCTCAACTTTTGGGTTGGAACAAAGTTTTTGTTACCTTTTCTAGGGACTTCTTTTGAGTTCTGATTCAGAGGGTGGAGTATATGTTATGTAACCCAAGAACATGCATTTCATTCCTTTCTCATGGGTGATTCATTCAGGGAAAATTCTCCCTGCACTTCAGGTTATGATGCTTCCTTATTTTTTTATTTACAGTACTGTCATCACTTTGTCTTTTTGTTTAAATTCATAGATATTTTAATTTAATGGGAAAATTGGAAAAGCTGTACTAGACATAGTGTCTGCTATAACCTTAGCTTGTAAATCTTAGTACTTTTTGGCTTTTAATGAAAGGCTGTGGGATTGGGTGAGGACAGTGACCTTTTAGATGTATCTTGTACTGAATCCAGGTTCCTGTCTATCATTTTTTAAAAATCTCCTTTTATTTTAAGAAATATGGTAAGGAAATGGCATTCCCTGAATATTGAGCATCTCATATATGCCAGATATGGCTAAGGCATTTTCACATACAATTTTACATTTAATTCTGACAAAAACCCCATGAGTATTTTTCCACTTGAATGAAGAAATTGTTTCATAAATACATAGGTTGCAAATACTTACACTTGAGGTCTTTTGACCTCAGGTGTCATAGTCAGGAGAGTCAATGTCCCAGTTATGTGAACAACCTTGAGTAATTTCATCTGCTCTCACCTTGATCAGGTATGGTAACCACTTTGCCCTCTATGTCATAGGGTTTTTGAGTGTCCTGGGTCTTTGAATTGGAACAAATGGAATGGCTACCAAATGCTGCTGAACTACATTGCTGGCTCTGATAAGCATCACCTACATGAGCTTCTTGTAACCTGGATACCTGCCAATAGGATCTCCCCCACTGGACACAGAAAGGCTATTGGCCAAGTTATCTTTCTTGATGCTGATTTATTTTGGCTGATCTGGATTTCAGAGAATAATTGGCTTGGTTAGATGGAGATGTAGTTCTGATCTTCCCATGTCTAGGAGGGCTCTGCTTCTTCTCTTCATAAGATGTCTAATTTGTGATTCCACATGGCCTCTCAGCCCCCCTCAAGCACAGGTGATTTACCTTCTGAGGCTCAAATCAGGAGTCCTGGATTCCGTTGTTCTTCTCTTTTAGTAAGTTTATTCTTAACATTCAATTTCATTTTTCCTCCATCAGGGTTCTTTGAATCTCAGTCACTTTTCTGTCTTAGTAACCACTAAATCCTACCCTCCTTTTCCAGCCACTTAAAAAAAAGTAAACGGAACCATGTCTTAGCTATATGTTTTCTGCCATTTTTAGGGGGAAATTGTTTCTTAAAATACCAAAGTCTATTAAGTTAGAGCTTTCTGCAATGTCTTCATTTGATGTCTTAACACGTTGCATACCAGGGTATTTAAATGCCTTTTAATCCTCTGTTCCGGCAGGTTTTTAAAATTTAAATATGGTTATATGGCTAATATTAATGAAATGACTTCACAAAATTAACAATTAAGCTACTACTATCCTTAATTAATAAAAAAAGCAAATGAAAAATTACTACTGTATGTCTAAATAACCTTATTTAATTGTTTAAAATTATGCAATCAAATGATGAGAATTCTTGCCATCCGAATGCAACATGTTAAATAGATGTACTATTTCTGTGTTAGCATAATTTTTAAGATGAAGGCATCATTTGTATCAGTTTTCAGGCCTTTGTTTTAATGAGAATTTCAGCATCTTTACCTCTATCCTTGTCCTGGTGAAGATTATATTCACAGTAAGGAAGAGATCCTCATTTCTTTTATTTTTCCATAACAAAGTCCTCTTCTTTTCTTTGGGTAATGCTGCAACATAGATCTCTAAAATTCACAAGACTAATTAGCACATGGTAAATCAAAGGCAGACAAGCTACCCAATTTTTGGATGAGTCCTACTTTGGCTCAGGATGAAGGTCAATACTTAATATTCCAAAACCAAAATTTCCTAATGAGTTACAGAACTGGCTGAGAAACATAGCAGGGGCTATCAGACTATTCAACCCATTAATGTGTGGATTGGTAAACTTTTCTGTAAAGGGCTGGATAGCAAAAATTTCAGGTTTGTGGGCCATATGGTCTCTTGCAACCACTCAACTCTGCCATTGCTGTATGAAAGCCATCAAAGACAATATGTAAATGAATAGGTTTAGCTGTGTTCCAATAAAACTTTTTTTTAAAACAAAACCAAAAAGCAGCCTATATTTGGCCTATGGGCCATGGTTTGCCCACCTCTGTACAAATGTCTAGACAACTAGGACACAGAAGCTGTCCTGAAGTGAACTTTCAAAAGAATTAAAGAGCACAGTATAGTCAAGGTCAAAGATGTGTAAGCCCTTCCCTAAAGTCCAAGCCTCAAAGCATGCATCCTTGCTCCATCAATTGCCTCTAAGCATTTTTGTTGCTACTGTTTTTTATTTTATTTTGTTTTGTTTTTCCTGCAAATTCCTTTCCCTGTCTTCTCTTTCTCAAAATTCATTGTCCTTTGTACCAGATATTAGGGTCATGGCTTGAGGCAGAAGTAATGACATCCTTCCCTTCATTCAAATTCTGAGTCAGCTGAGGAAAAAAAAAAATGAGGGTTGACATGTAGAGCTCAACATTTTATTTTATTTTTTTTTATTTTACTAGGAGAATCCCGATTGGAGGCTATGATTTATAACTGTAGGTAAGTGAGTTTCCTAATATTGAGCCCAACCTTAGGCATTCTCATCAACTAGAACTCCTGCTTCCTGCAGGCAGATTGCATTCAAGAGAAAGGAAGAAAAAAAGCTCTGGTTACCTTTTCTGTCCACACTTACCATCCAGGTAAGTAATTCTACTAGCCTGGGCAGGAGAGAGGGAAGGAGCCAGGAGAGCCTGGGCAGGCTATGCTAACTGGAGTTTCCTCCAAAGGGGGAAGAAGCATTCTGCACAAACAATGTCAACTGAAGCGATGGGTTTGAAAGGTCATTTTGTGTTGAGATAAAGGCAACTAAAGATACAATAATATATGGAGGAAGCCAGCAGGATTATCAAGCTGAATGATATCCACAGAAGTATTTAAAATCTTCACATTTTAAACAGTGCTCTTGTTCTGTTGCTCTGCAGAGGATGTAGAAAAGTCAAGAACATTCTTAAAATAATTTGTTTGTTAAAGTTCCAAGCTTCTTATCTTTAGAATCATTTCTTCTGCAGTTACCCAAGAGCCTTGAGGGTAACTTTTAAGGGTCTGAAACACCATGACTAGCAACACTTTCTCCTTTCCTCTACTAGCACCTAACACAGTGCTGGTCAAATAGAAGCCCTAAAAAAATATTGTTTAAACAAATGACTAAGTACAACCTTCTCAGGTCTTAATATCTTACCCTTGCCATGTTGTTTAAATAGTAAAAGCCTCTCCTTTACAGTGTCTGTCAGTCTCTTAAAGGAGCCCCTACTTTTCACCTCAGAGACATTTACATTAGTCTTACTATCCTGCTTTTCTAACTAATTGCTCTTGAGAAAAAAAATTAATGCCATAGTAATGCCAGTGTCTAATGCATAGCACATAGCCAGAGGTGACGGTATCACCGAAAATTGATGATTATTTTTGTAGTAAAGAGGCATCTGCTAATTTGTTGCTAATTTATATTTAGAAATTGATGTTGTCTCTGAGCCCTTAATGAGGTCATGAAAGTATACAGGCTCCCTTAAAAAGGGAAAAGGAAATAAAAAATTGGCTTCATATTTTCCTTGGTCTGTTGCTTAAAAAGGTTACTGTAGGAAATGTAAATAGACCACAGGAAGCTTTAGAAACTCAGATCCTTGATTAGAAAAATGGAAATTTTGTTTTTTATGGAAATAAAGTAATTCTATGAAAATACAAAATGAAGTTGGTTATCATTTGAAAAGGGTTAGTCTTTTGGATTATGGGGGTTTTTTTGATATAGTGTAACTCTGGCACAGGTCATTCTAAATATATTTCTGAAAGCAAAATAAATGGGAAACTGTTTTCTCTCTTCATTAATGTCTTGCTCTGTTCTATTTGTGGAATGCCAAAAAAAGGAGCACAGAGTTTCCCTGGATCATTTTCAGAGAGCGAGAGGATGAATGGGGTGAAGGAGTTGACCCCGAGAGAAAAGAATTACTCAACCAGAAGAAATAATGCTTCCCCGGGCTTAGAGCACATTTAGATCCTCTAACTGTGAGAACTGACACCTTTCTTAGACCTCCATGGTCATTCCTCTGAAATGAAAAGATTTTTTTAAAAGTGGAAATGAAGAAAAAAGAATTTAAACTATAAAGTTCTCATGACCCTTCCAGACTTGGAAAATTTTGTTTTGGATTATTCTTTTAGTATCCCTTCCACATACACATTACCTCTCCTCTTTTCCCCTCCATTCAGTTCGAACTTTGTAGCATCTCTTGGTAAAA
This sequence comes from Furipterus horrens, assembly GCF_987537825.1. NCBI lineage: Eukaryota > Metazoa > Chordata > Mammalia > Chiroptera > Furipteridae > Furipterus > Furipterus horrens. The sequence continues at coordinate 38,062,520 of NW_028327174.1, forward strand.
TTCAGCTTCGTTCCTTTTCTATGTCCGAGTAAGCCTTAGTGTGAAAACTGTAATATCGTGAAGAAGGTATTTTTAAATAGGTACTCATATTTTTGTTATCAATATTTTTTGATCAATGACTACATTCCAGGGCCTGGAGACACCATGGAGAATAAGTCAAATGTAGTTTCTGTCCTCATGGGACTTACTGATTTTCTGGAGCATCTAGAACATGTATCAGCAAACTACAGCTCATGGGAAAATCTGTTTTAAATCCTTGTAAACAAATGGAATTTTCCTTCTTTTTCATTTCAGCAATTTTCTGGTATATGTAATAGTATTGCATTGAGGTTTTATTTGTACCTTTTTCATGAATAATTGTACCAGTTATCTACCACCAAAATAATGCTGCATAACAAGGAACGACAAAATATCAGTGATATTCCCTAGTAAGCATGTGCTGATCTCAAGTTTGGAGTTAGCTAGGGGCTGGTTTGGCAGCTCTACCATTCTTGGCTGAGGTTGTTCATATGCCTGGGGGTGTCAGCTGGCTGTAAGATGATCTAGGCTGGCTGCAGCTGGAGTGTTTGGGGTTACTCATCTCTACTGGGTCTCCAGCAGGCTAGCCTCAGCATTCTCATGGAAATGGCACAGGTGCAAAAGCAAACGAGCCCAGTTGTGCAAGTGCTTTTTCAACCTTTGTTTGCATGACATTTGCTAATAGCTGATTGCTCAAAGTGAGTCACACAGTGTAGCTCAGATTCAAAGTCAGAGAGTACCACCAGTGACATGGCAAAGGGCATAAAGACAGGCACGGATGGGAGAAGTGAGCCATTTTTGTGATCTATTTTACTTATAAAGTTAAGTAACTTTCAGATATTTATTGGCCATTTAGCTATCCTTTTTTGTGACATGGCTGCTTGTCTTTCCACATTTTCCTTTGAGTTATCAGTGCTCTTATTATGGATTTATAGATCTTTCTACTTCTAGATATGGGTCTTTTCAGGATATATGCATTGCGAATAGCTTCTTTCCCTCTGTGAACTATTTATCCCTTAATGATGTTTTTTGAAAAACAGTTCTTAATTATAACATAGTCAATTTATCATTTTTTTTCTTTCTGTTTAATACTTTTTGTAACTATTAAAATGTTTTGCCTACTCCAAAGTCATAGAGATGTTTACTTCTGCCTTTTTCTAATCTTCAGTGTTTTATCTCTCGTACATAAATCATAATTCATCTGGGACTTATATCTGTGAATAAAGTGAGATAGAAGTCAAAATGCATTGTTTCCTTTTGGTTACTTATTGAATTGGCCATAATGTTTTTTTTTTTTTTAATTTATTTTTTATTGTTTTCCCATTAGAATTGTCCCATGTTTTCCCCCATTGTTTCCCCCCTACCCTGCTCACCCACTCCACGTTCAGTCCCTACCCTGCTGTCCATGTCCATGGGTCATTCATATTAGTTCCTTGACTAGACCCTTTCCCTTCTTTCCCCCCTCCCCCCACTCTTCCCTCCCCCCTGGTCACTGTCAGTCTGTTCCTTGCTTACATGCATGCCTCTGGTTCTGTTTTGCTCATTTGTTAGTTGTATTCATGAGGTTCCTGTATTATGTGAGATCACATGGTATTTGTCTTTTGTCACCTGGCTTATTTCACTTAGCATAATACTCTCAAGTTCCATCCATACTATAGCAAAAGGTAGGGGTTCCTTCTTTCTTTCTGCTGTGTAGTAATCCATTGTGTAAATGTACCACAGTTTTTTGATCCATTCATCTACGGATGGGCACTTAGTTTGTTTCCAGCACTTGGCTATTGTAAATAGTGTTGCTATGAACATAGGAGTGCACAGGTTCTTTTGAATAGGTGTTTCAGGATTCTTCAGGTATAATCCTAAGAATGGAATCTCTGGATCAAAAGGCAGTTCCATTCTTAGTTTTTTGAGGAAATTCCATACTGTTTTCCATAGTGGCTGTACCAGTCTGTATTCCCACCAGCAGTTCACCAGGGTTCCCATTTCTCCACATCCTCGCCAGCACTTGCTGTTTATAGATTTGTTTATGATGTCCATCCTGACTGATGTGAGGTGGCATCTCACTGTGGTTTTTATTTGCATCTCTCTCATGGCTAGTGATGTTGAGCATTCTTTTATATGTCTATGGGCCCTCTGTGTGTCCTTCTTGGAGAAGTGTTTGTTCAGATCCTTTGCCCATTTTAAAATTGGATTGTCTGTTTTCTTGGTGTTGAGTCATATAAGTTCTTTATATATTATGGAGATCAAATCCTTGTCTGAGGTATCATTGGCAAATATGTTTTCCCATAGGGTTGGTTCCCTTTTCATCTTGCTGATGTTTTCTTTTGCTGAGCAGAAACACTTAGTTTGATTTTTTTTTTTAAGATGGATCTAGTAGTGCTCAGTTGTCTTTATGTTCCTTTGAAAAAATTTTGTCAGATTATATTGTGCCAACTGTCATATCAGAATGCATTTTTTAAAAAAGGACCAACATTGGTGAATTTTGGGGTAGACATTTTAATATTGAAGATGGAAGAAAATATGCAACATTTTTGGCATATTATGCTTTATTATTTCAAGAAAGTTAAATATGCAACTGAAATACAAAAAAAGATTTGTGCAGTGTATGGAGAAGGTGCTGTGATTGATCGAACATGTTAAAGTGGTTTGTGAAGTTTTGTATTAGAGAGTTTTCCCTGGACGATGCTCCATGGTCGGGTAGACCAGTTGAAGTTAATAGTGATCAAAGTGAGGCATTAACTGAGAACAGTTGACATTCAACCATGTGGGAGATAACCAACAACTCAAAATAACCAGATCAATAATTTATTGGTAAAAATGAACATGTCTGTTTAATTTTATAAAAAAACACCATACAAACTTTTTGTTCAGCCCAATAATAAACCAGCTTTTCTTCTTACATTACAGTTTCATCTTGTCAGATGGCCATGTATATGCTCGTCTTATTTTGGCACTTTCTTTGAAATAATCTTTTAAATATTTTAGCTTAGTTTTGGCTGCTCCTTGAGAATTATCAAATCCTGTTTCTGTGCCTAGAGAGATGTGGTAAAGATTAGGTTGCATGAACCTGCAGATTTTACCTGAAATAAATATTTTAGTCTAGAAATTAGATTTGAAACAGTCAAAATTTTATTTCATACTACTTCTTGACTGACTAGGGATTTGAATAAACATGTCGTGAGGAAACCTATGTTTTATGGTTCAGTGTATTTGGCCAATAATTATTGAAGTATTTGTAGCTCAGTTTCTTTTTCTGTTTAATCCACAAAACTTATGCTATGACATTTATTCCTAGGGTGATATCTTATATCTGTTATGGCTTTTTGATAGTTGTTATACCAGGAATTAGGTAGGCACCAGTGTATGAAAGATTTTCTTCCTTTCTCTCTGCCCAAGGAGAATTATATAATAGAATAATTATTTTTTTTGTATAAGAACAGAAATTTTTTTATTTGTAGAATAATAAGAAATATGAGCTTTAACTTTCCAGATGAAGAATCAAGGATAGAGATTGAAACTCTCAATTTTTTATATCATTTGAAACTGTAGTCTAATGGGGCAGAAAAAGCAATTTTCATCATGACATGCCTGAGATAATGATTCCTATTCAGACCAGGAACCAAATGCTTTTGTTACTGTATGTCATCTGCCAGGAGTGACTATAAACCAGAGATAGTACAGTATAAATCTATGGTAAATACCAATTTTAAAAATTTGTTATCTAGTCAGATACTTGAGGCTATTTTATTAGATAAAGAAATGGGTGAAATGCAGGTGCCTGATTTGCAATTGTAAATGAATAAATAAATGTTTCAGTAATAAGAGCTGGTGTAGTCTAAAAGGTCCTAGTCTAACTCTTGTGGGAGACATTTTCCTTGCTATCATTTCTCAGACAGCTTTTACCTCTCTCTCTTTTTTAAATATAATGATAATATGTTTTAAGATATTTTAATAAACCTACAAAAATAAAGTTCTATTGCAGGTGAGGAACTATGAAAAGTGAAAAAGAAGACAGTATTCAAGGCTGAATACAATTTATAAAATGACATATTTTCAAAATAATTTCCTCTATGAGCCTTAATTCAAGAAAAGGGAGGAAAAAGTTATTTATATCTGGTAGCTTAGTGTTTGTCCTCTTTACTCATGAAAGAAGAGACATTCTTTTATTGTATTTACTCAGTAACTATGCTCAACTGGTGGATTGTGGCCATCGCTGAATGGTAAATGAGTGAATTCTGCCTTGGATCATTTCTCAAAAATTGTATATGTATATGTTGCATCTGTCTAAATTGGTTACCAGCTTTCAGAACCTAGAAGCTTTTTTACTTTTAAATTGTCTTCTATGTTTAGCATGCTACTGAGCAGAAAGTAGATACTCCAAAACTATGTAGAAGTATAGAATTCCAATAATCAGAGAATTAAGAAGTCTTAGTGTTCTTTTCCATTTTTCAAGCTATACTTGTATGCAATACCAAGAGAAGAAACATATGCATATGGTGCAAAGTTATGAGGATTTAGAGTAGAAGTGCAGGAAGCAGCAGTATTAGCAGGGTGGAAGTGGTGGCATAGTCTTTATAGGAGACTTAAAATAATTAGTAAAACAATAAAATGGGAGACTAGAAATAGGATAGTTTATAATCCAAGGAAGAAAAAACATTTCAGAAAGAAAAGAACATCCAATGATGTCACCGAAAGGTCAAGTCGAGGGAGGCTCAAAACAGATCCTAAAATTTGGGAAATAGGAGGTCATTTATAACTTCAGGGAAAGCCATTTCAATAGAATGGCCGACTGAAGTGAGGTCAGCAGTGGTGAGCTAAGGAGTGAGTAAGAGAGGGCATGGGAAAGCATGAGTAAAAACATTCAGAAGTTTTAAGTATTTAGAAGAACAATTAGTGTTTCAGGAGTTCAGAGAAAGAAGAGAGCAAAGAAAAGTCATGGAAAAGGTGTGATGAAGGGAAGGGAAATTCATGACTCACTGGGAAAAGGGCATAAATAATTGTTTGATGTTAAAATGGTATATCTAGGGGTGACATCAGGAAAGTAAAGGAGGGGAAAGATATCTGAAAATCATGGTGATAGAAGCTACATAACATGACAATTGGTTGAATGTAGGAAAGTTGGGAGGTGGGTGGTTTGGAACTTTCAAGCTTGAGTTATTAGCAATGCAGTGATGCCATGAACAGAACAAGCAGATTTTGAAGAAGGCTGATAATTAGTTTAATTCAAAAGCTATTGAACGTGAGATGCAAATGGAACCTCTTGGTGTGAAGTTGAGATGGCAGTTGAAATTGTAGGCTAGAGGGGTGAGTTTACACCAACTGGCCACTAAATCCCAGCACTTGGTTTCCCAGAGTTTGACACATGCAATATCTAATTCACACTGTAACATCATTAATTCGTCAACTAATTCCAAAGTATCTTTTCTGGTGTATATCACTAATAGCCTTTACTCATAGCTCATCTAATAGTCATCTACTACACAAAAGGGACCTCTTCTATGGCGGCAGGAAAGGCACTTGGCATAAGTGCCTAGTCGCAAGTACTCAAATGTTATGTCCCCTAACTGCATAACCTTCATTAGCTACTTTCTCAGGTGAAATCCTACTTACCCTTTGTGTCCACTTTCTGTTGCCACAGTAACTGATTACATTAACTTAGCTGCTTAACACAGTACAAATTCATTTTCTTGGCGTTCTGGAGATCAGAAGTTCAAAATGGATCTTACTGGGCTAAAATCAAGGATAAAAATCAGTCAGCTAAAATCAGAGCTGCATTCCTTTCTGGTGGGGAAAATCTGTTTCCTTGCCTTTTCTAGCTTCTAAAGGGTTCCCACATTCCTTGTTTCATGGTTCCTTTCCATCTTTAAATTCAGCAATATGAGTCTTATGTAGCATCACACTAAATCTTTCCTGCTTCCACTTTTAAGGATCTGTGTGATTACATTGGGCCCACTCATAATCCAGGATAATTTTCCCATCTCTGACTCAGCTAATTAGCAATCTTAATTTCATCTACTTCCTTAACTCTCCTTTTCTACTTACTACCTACCACCTATTCACAGGTTCTGGAGATTAGGATGTAGGTACCTTTGCAAGGCATTATTCTACCTATCAGATCCTTAAAGGTCACAGGTAGGTGTCACCTCTCCTATGAAGCACAGTTGAATCCCCAAATAGATTGAATCAGGGCCTTCTCAGAATTTCTTCCACACAAAGTGGCGACTTATTATTGTAGGTTTTAGCACATTGTGTTGTGATTATTTGTGTAACAGTCTGATTCCTTCACTCCAGGAAAGCCAGATCTTTGTGTCTGGCAAAGAACAAGCACTGAATGAAGAACTATTGAACTGACGAATGAGGAGGAATAGACAGAATATTGGTAACACTCTATTAGCAGAGTAAAGGGTTGAAGATAGTAAAGTGAATTGCAGGGCCATATGGTGAAAGGATAAAAAATATATGAATGAGACAAGGTTGCGAAATCAGTCTCAATGAAACAGGCACAATTAACTAACAATAGGCAATGATTGGAATGTGTACAATTTTATATCACACTATATTGCAATTTGGGAATAGCTTATTTATGAAATATTTTCATAAATAAGCTAAAATGAAAAGAAGTTTGTCTAAAATGAAAAGAAGTTTGTAATTATAAAATCATAAAGAGATGCCATAATTACACACAATCTGGAAACCAGTGTTTCTTTATGTGTAGGAAACTAACAAGAACAAATTAGTAATAACAAGAAAAAAGAACCATCCTTATTTTGTCTATCACTCCCCAGGGAGATTGGTGCTTTGATTTAGATGATAAGGATAGTTCTATTTTCTTTTTAGTCTTAGCTGTCCCTTGGGTGGAGAAGGTCAAAGTTGGGTTGTAAGAGTGTGACGCATATTTCCTTCAGGCAACAATCAATTTCCTTTTTCCAAATCTGTGCTCCTTACACACCCACTGATAAATAGTCTAGTCTCCCAAGGGGAACCACTCACCAGGAAGGGAGTGCCTCGTTCACATCTGACCAGTCCTGTTCCCAGGTCTGGTGGTGGTTGACCCACTGAAAATTAATAAACTGGGCCCTAGTTTATAGCTGACTTTGTTATTAGAATGAATCAATTTTCCAGGGCCTAGTGGAAATCTAATAAATATAATGTATTTAAAAACATGTCAAGGACCATCCCTTGATCACAGACAGCCCAGGAGGATATAACCCTCTCGGAAGCCTGTCTGTACATGGGTCTCTCTGTCTGAGAGTGCTACTACTGGGATGGTTATTTTTTGACTCACACAGTTCCACAACGTAGGTGATGGTATGCTTCCATGTGGCAGGCAGTAAGTAGTCACTGGAATTTTCTAAATAGTCAGGGAAGAAAGATGGTGAAAATGGAGCTTTAGAGAAATTAACCTGGCATTGCTTTGCACAAAGCATTAAAGGGTTAGGAATCTATAAAAATACTACCTGATTTGGTGAGTTTCTGGACTAGAAAACAAAAAGATGGAGGTGTTAAGACATTATTCAGGAAAAAACTGACCACTACCATGGATACAGGTATGAAGAGGAAGCAACAACCTAAAGAGAGACTTTGATTTTGATTATGAACACCAAAGTGAGGATAATCTAACAGAACCTGTACTTACAAGATATTTAATAAAAATTTTGGTGGTTCCTGAATGAAAGGTGTAAAATAATTGTAAGATCATTTTCTTTTTTTGAAAAAGAGAATAAGTCAGGAAATTATAAAAAGGATTTGTTAGCATCAATTCATATAAAAGATTAGCACCCAGGCATATCCTTGAACTATGAGAGTATCAGTTTCAAAACATTAGCTCTCATTGCCTTTTTTATGAATTAGTAATAATTGATATATTTCAGGAAACAGGTACAGAGATAAATATTCTCTGAAATATAATGCTCAAATTAGTTAAAAATTATGACATTTTCAAAATAATTGGCTCCAGAAAAGACCAATATGAAGTGATAGGTATGTACAAAGTCTCTTCATAAATTATTTTAACTGCCTAGAATCATTCTGCAAATCCAACTGGAATTCTAACCAAGAGCTACAAAGTATGACTTGTAGGTGAAATCTGAGCTTTTAGAGCTCTTGATAGTACCATACCATGTACCATCTTCAAGAGACTTGCATTTCATTTACAATCATGGTCATATTAAATTTTGTGTAAATATTCTTTGGCTGGACTCCATATTCAATAGTCTTTTCTAAAGTCACATGAACACAAAAGTAAAGCTAAGGTAAATAAATAAAATTCATGAAGAACAAGAGCCTCGTTGTCTGGCCTGGCACGTTTACCTGAAGCTGTTCTCTCTGTTACATACTCACACACATACTTCTTAAAAAAATCCTTAATTGAAAAATTGAGCCTCCAGGAGCCAAAACATACACTGCAAAGCTAAAGATGTTTGGGCACTGGCATCTTGCAGAGCCTGGCACTTGTGACTGCTGTAGCTCGTTTTCACACAGTGAGGCTGCTTTTGACTTATTGCTGTCATAAAACAGAAATAGGTGTAGCGTTAGGATGATTTGCGATTTGTCCCTAACTCAAAGGGCTCTGGTGGCCTCTTAAACTTATTATAACAACTCACATTAGGAAAATGGAACTAACTCAACAGGATTCATTCCTTTAAGTCACATGGAAATGTGGGAGTTCTCCCTCTTCTGTGTGGGGTGGAATTTGAGGGAAGGGAGAAACTGGGGAGAGGAGAGAGGACAAGAATGTGTCCACTAATGCCCTTGCTCTAAAACAATCAACTTAGGTAGGAGGGGTTTAGTATTAGGTATTCAGAACTTTCAGGACTCTCCCTGTGCAATTAAAAACATTCCTAAAAAGTCATTTAAGTTTCATTTTATTTGCTTCTCTTTACATTTTTCACTCTGTTTTGGGGGTTGCAGTGAGGCAGGTTCCTGCCAACACTTGATAACAATACTCATGCTGGCTCATGGCAGTTTGATGGGGCATTAGGAGAGAATGATTTGAAGGGGCTGCCCAAGACCTCAGCCTGAGTGAGTAATTGTGAAGGCTCCCCATCATGTGTTAGTACTTAGAAATACAGAACTGAATGGTAACAGTTTGCCTCTCCAGAGAGCACTCAGAACTAAGCATGGAGGCTGAGGGTAACATCATGCCATCCTGGAGTCCAGAAAGGAAAGTATATGTTATCTGTTTTAAATCACTTGTCAAAAGTGAGTTTTTCTTGAGCTCCCTTCTTCAGGAAAAAAAAATATAGAGAAGGGCCTTTGGCATCAGCTGCATTGCCTAGACACTGAGTAGCACCATGAACACTGAGATGGGGCACTCCATACCAGACTGGCTAACACATCTATCATTACTCAAAAACAAAGAATTTGGTGATACAAGGTTGAGTGGAAGTCCTCATTCTGCTGTTCTAATCCTTAGCTGCTCTTAAAACTTCTCTAAGTTCCAGCTTTCTCATTGACAAAAGGGAGAATAATCTTTGTCTACCTAACAGGTTTGTCATAAGAAAGAGTGATGCTAGTCCATGTTAGGTAAATATTTGTGTATGTGGGTGCATGTATGTGTGTGTGTTGGAAATGGAGAGGACATTATGCACTGTGCAAAATAGCATGAATTTAGTAGAGTTGGAAAGGGGTCCCCTGCCCACTGTGGAGTTGAATCAATACCTATGCTAGCTAGAACATTTACTATTACCTGAAGAAACAGAAGCACTAGATCTATTGGCAACATCACTGTGAACAAGCAATTGCTTAGGGTCTTCCTCTACAAATTCCTGTGCAAAAGAGAAGTTAAGTGGTAAGCAACAGTTTTCTGCAGCACTTCTAGTTTTCTTCCCAAAGTCCGTCCTCCAGTTTGTGTGCCAGAAGAAAAGAAAGCTCTTATGACAAACCATAACACTGATCCTGGGTGGCCCGACTGCCCTCTATGGTGATTCTCTCTGATAGGCTGCACAAAGACTTCTATCCAACCTTGATCGCTTCTCTCACCTCCCCAAGAAAAAGTGGCTTACTTCAGTTTTGTTTAATAGAAATTGCACCGTGTCAAGAGCCAGGATAACACAGGTCTAGTCATGACTCTGCCAGTGACTTTTAGCAAATTAGTTTACCTCTCTGAGCCTATTTCCTAGTCTACAAGATGTAATTGGTCATGGTAGGTGTAGCTGGGTAAGAGGGTAAACTGTTTAAGTTTCTTCTCAGTTCAGACATTTCTGATGATGATTTTCTAATGAAAGAATGGTCAAATGAAACAGCTAGAACGAGCTTAGTCTAATAGGTGAAAGATGGAGAATAATAAAAGTAGTTACCAATCATTTAGCTCTTTCTATGTGCAAGAGCCTTTCTAAGCAACTTACACAATTTTCTCATTTCCTCCTCACAAAAACCCTTGGCAATAAGTGGCATTGCTATACATAATTTTTGAATGTGGAAATCAAGGTATAGAAAAAGTTTAATTTTCCCCAAAAATGCCTCTAGGAGTAGTAGATGCAACATTTGAGCCTAGGTTGTTTGACTCACAAATTCATGTGCTTTAGCTTCAAAATTTTTGCAACATTTTTGGAAGAATTTGAAAGCCTCAGTAGGAAACAATTTCATGATTAATTACTGACATTTGCCAAGGACTTGGAAGTATGAAGGGCAGGGCACTCGCTCCTTCAGGATTCCTGAATGATCAAACCCAGAGGAATATTTACATTTTTTAATACAATGCATAGATACCTTTACTCAGGCCTCCTAGCGGGCTTAGACTGGTGGCAGATATAATCATGCCTCTCATTGAAAAGACACCATATATCATAAGCCTCTCCTCAACCGAGATCAATAACTGCAACCTCTATTTTTCCAGCCCCACTTCCTTGTTTGCTATCTCCAGAATTTCATGAAGTCTTTGGAGGTGATCCAAAGTAATCTCTCTGAAGAAAAAGGATAGGATCTTTTCTTCAATTCAGATGAACAGTGGTATTTAGGATGCATGTCCCAAATGGTAAGGAGGAAGTTGCAGATTTGAAAATGTCTCATAGGCTTGCATTTCCACAGGACCTGAATTTATGTATAAAGAAAAAAAAAAAAAAACATATCTTATTGCCCATCTTCAGATGGTTCAGATATTTTCTTCACTGGGTAGAAAGAGATACTTCTCATATTGCCACTAAATAGAATCGAACTTAATTCATGTTGGAGAATTAGCTTAACTTTAATCTTAGATCGACTGCCATTTTGGAGTAAATGTTAATGTTTTTATAGAGGACAAAATGAGAATACTTGAGACACACACTTGAAAACAAACAAAATTATTAACCTGTATGACCTGGGATTCATTAGTTATATAAAAGGTTGGTTTTCTCAGGAAATGCCTGTAAGGACAGAAAAAGGACCCAGTGTAAGCTCAATGTAGAAGAACTCTATTTTGGTAGACATCCATTTTTTCTTCAATTTCTTTTCCCAGAGTATACTGTCTAGATCTCTCAAGCACTAACTATATGTTCACATCTTCTCTATTAGGCCCAAAGTTTCTTAAGGGCAAGAGCTATCTCTGACTCGTTTTGAGGTCCTCAGTGTCCAGCACAATGTCTAGCACACAAAAACTATATTTGGCCAAAATTACTGCAAAATGCTCTGTAATCAAGCACACTAAAACTCAACATCACATGAAATGTAGCATTTATACTCCAGAGCATGGTTCTGAGGTTAACTGTAGATCTGAAGATCTAGGCTAACCTCAACTTGGAGATTCTTTTCAAGCTGTGGGTCTGGTTGGCTGGGCTCCTTGCTGTAGGTTGTGCTCTGGTCTGTTTCTGGGGCCCAGTCTGAAGAGGCAGCAGGTATTTAGAAGAAAATGTTTCCATGGCAGAAACAGAAGCACCAGATGGCAGACCCAACTGCAGACACACATTTCAAACTTTTGATGATGTTATTTATGTCCATTAGTATTTTATTGGCCAAACCAAGTCATGATTGGCTCAATGTTATCTGAGTGGGGAAATATACTCCATGTTTAGTGTAAAAAACTTCAGTCACATTGCAAAAGTCATGGATACAGAAGAGTAAAAACTGGAAATATTAATGCAATCTACCACAATAGATACTCAATAAAAGCTTATAGAATTAACAAATTTTAATAAATTTATGTTTCTACCCTGTCTCTTTATAGTTCCTAACTAATAACTGCATCAAATACCCTGTCTTTTTCTTCAAATAGTATTAGTAGTTGATAAATATTAAATAATTGGAAGTTCAGAAACTATTCCCAAGTGATCTGAAACAGAAGTTACTTACCAAGGTAGGACCATGTGCTCTGCAAATATTCTTTCTGGCAGGATATAGCATTTATTTTCATGATCCAGCCCTGGGCCAAGAAAAAAAAAAGAGTCAAAAATAGAAAAGATTTATAGCAATGCCCTCTAGTATTTGGGCTCATAAACATGTGGAGTTTGTTGTTTTCAGTCATTTTATTTGAAGGTGATAGTTTGAATCAGTTTAACTCACCTATCCTCATCCTAGGCATAACTAACAGGTTTTTCTTTGCAAGGCAGTGAATGACTCTGACATGCCCAGTGAGAACTCAACTGCAAAGGCCCTCCAGGAAGTTGCTGCCCTGCTGGGACCCTAACCTTCCTTCCAGAACCACTGAAAGCCTTCTGCCATGTTTCTATGAGGTTGACACACCTGCTTTGAATATCAATTTGCCTGTGCCTTTGGATTTCCAGGTGCTGATTTTTATTGCTTTCCAAAGCATGAAATTTGAACTTGGATTTTCCCTGATGTAAGATTAGCAAAAGCACCTTAACAGTGAGCTTTTTAAATAAAATAGCTATTTCTGATGGTTACCTCATACTTTAAGAGCCCATTAGAACTATATAGAGAGTTTGCTAAAAGGCAGGGAGAAGAGTGTTAGACATTAAAAGTTTCAACTGTTCATCTCTCTATTAAAATATTAGGTGTAGAGTGGCTTTCATACTCTTTCATGTTACAAACCACACTCTAAAGGTAGAATAATAAGCCTCAGAGGCCAGAGGTGAAGACTCATTGTCTATTTTTCAAAGAAACTTAGGATTTTTATGTTGGGGGATGGGTACATGGGAAAATAGTTAAATCACACAGGATCTTGCTGGTGGCTACGGTGTGAGGTCATTTCACACTGCAAGTCACAGAGCACAACATCCTTATAAACTCATAACCTATTTTAGCAAGCATGAGTAATTGCAAACAAAACACCACACAAGTTGAAATTTTACATGGTAGCTCATGTCATCATGATTGAAATGTAAAGCAAATAATATAACACTTGGCCCCACTTGTCATGCAGATTGGTTGCCTGGGTATAATTATCTGATTAGTCTTGAAAACCCTTCTTTTTATGTGCAAATTTGATTTAGAGGCCTCTCACAAGACTATAGCTAACCACTTTGTGTGTTTCCTCTACTGCAGAGTCCAACCCTGAGATAATTTTGCAGATCTGTTCTGTTTCTATGCATGAAGCAAATGGAACTTGTGGGACTAAGCAATGCAGCTATATACATACAAATAATGTTTATTACCTACTTTTATTCTCCTAGAAAAACAGGCATTTGCATCACTATTATATTCTAACCTGTCACAAAATCTTTCCTACAGAAAAATTTCTAAGATTTTTATTTCTTTTTTTGTAAGCGATAATGTTGATTTTTAAAAAATGTTTTAATAATGTCTTGTCATTTGGATGGGACTGTGAACCATTATGACCAGGAGATACATTAATGTTTGTTGAATCCAAAAAGTTGGGAGAGGCAAGAGTGTGTTCTGGTAAAAGGATACTCAGATTAAATTCCAGATCAACCACCCTGCATCACATGCTCTGTTCACCATCTGGGCTGCCTCTCACAGTAAACCATAGTGCAATTTGTATTGGATTTTATTGTCTGCAAACTGAAACTGAGAAGCATACAATGAATACAACTTGAATTTAAGACTATGGATGTGGTCTTCCCCATTCTTCACTCAAACTACTCCCATAAAAGAATTTAGTTTTGCCCTTTGCTTAAGCACAGGAAGTTAAGGATATAAGAACATTTTTTGCTGCATTCTACAGCTCTACTATCCAATGTGGTAGCCACTAGCCACATGTGGCTATTTATGTTTAAATAAAATAAAATTTAAAAAATCAGTCCCTCGGTTGCATTAGCCACATTTCAAATGCTCAGTAGCCACATGGATGTGCTCAGTGTCAACTATACTGAAGAGCATAGAATATCAATTTTCCCACCATCACAGAGCGTTCTATTGGTAGTTCTGGTCTATCATCAGAAAATGAAGTTTTGTGCTTTCCAATCTCTGACTTAGGCCATGGTTGGGAACATTTTCAGAAGCTGAAAAACTCCTCCCTGAGAAAGTTCTGTGTCTTAGTTTGAAGCTGCGATAACAAATACTATAGACTGGGTGGTTTATAAGAGAAATTTATTTTTTATCATTCTGGAGACTAAATCTCCAGATGCAGGCAAACTCCATGTCTGGTGGGAGACTTCTTTCTGGTTAATAGATGGTCTTCAACTCACTGCATCTTAACAAGCAAAAGAGGCAAGAGAGTTCTCTGTGGTCTCTTTTATAAGGACACTAATCGCATTCATGAGGGCTCCACCCTCATGACCTAATAACCTCCCAAGCCTCCCACCTCCTTATATCAGCATATTGTGGATTAGGATTATAACATATAACTTTGGGGCATACATTCAGTCTATAGCATCCTGGTTTTCATTTTTGGGTCACAACCTTATTACCATCTGCTTGTGCGCAGGAGTTGGAGTTTATGGCTTTTCATAGTCACATCAACATTTCTTTCTCAAACAGACAACTGAACAACCACATACATTTTCACTCATATTTCTAAAAAGGAGAAACTAGGTACTATACTTTACAGAAGACATACCTTCAGATTATTGAAGGAAAATTCATCACTTTCATTTTTACTTTCTGGTAAATATAATCAGTGCATTTAAACAAAGCATTTTAAAGAGTTGTTTATGTGAGCTTACTAAGCGTGGAGTCATGAAAAACTAAATTTTTGTCACTTTCTGATGAAATAAATAGTATGGAGCCACAAATTCCACTGAGAGTATGTTGTTATCAATAGTGCTTATTACAAATACTATCACTAGATATGTTGGTATTCCTAGGTAAAGAAGTTTTTTAAATTACGTGGGCTTCTAGGATACATCAATGTTGAAATGATTTATTTCTCTTTAACAACCTGAAATGTGTTTGATCTTTCAATTTTTAGAAGAGAAACTAATTTCCCAACATTGGGATCTACTAGAGTAAAATTCTTTGTAAGGTAAGGGAAATTAAAATAGTGACAAAAATAACACGAGCACTGCCAGGACACTAGAGTATTAGAAAAACATAAAATAATTAAATACAGTATAGTAATTTGGTGAAGGAAATGATGAAAATTTCCTATTTGGAGTCAGTATACATAGTGATTAAGAGGGCAGGCTCCAAAATCCATCCTACTGCTTAGATAGAGTCCAAAACCCAACCCTACAATTATCTAGCTATGTAACTTTGAGGAGTTTCATTAACATCCCTGTGACAAGTCTAGTAAAGCCCCTAAGAAGGATACCACCAAATATGGGGCAAACTTGTGAAGCAGTCCCTGAACTAGTTTGTCAGTTATCATTTCCTCCTCCTGTTTCTGACCCCTAGTTTTTAACTCTTGATTCATTTTCCTTTTTCTATTGACTCCATTCATTCATCTGACGGTTTGAAAAGCAGCCCCTTGTTCCTGTGGGTCTGCAAGGTCAGTGCTAGACATACAGCATAAGTCTATCTGTCCTACTGGATTGGAGACCTCTAGCATTTTCTTCCAGGAGAGCAAGTATTTACCCTTCTGATAAGGATCTGCACCTGACAGGATATCTTGAATGGATAGCCTTATCAACTAGTACTGTTTGACATAGCTCAGGTATCTATACTCCCCCACGCTCTGCTGCCAGGGAGTCCTGACCCTGCAGGGATCAGGTCTGACAGCCTGTCTTCTCTTTCTTCCAAAGCCCTGTGGATTCATGGAGACTTTACCTAAGTAACCTGTCACCCTTTGCCTGGCCTAAAGAGGGTGTAATAAATGTTAACAAAAGCAATGATGCTCAAAATTGTCTGATCTATTATTACTCTTTACAGAGTTATTTATATAATGATTTTTATTGGGAACCCTGGGGAGTGGAAATCATTTAAAACATGGTACTTCCAAGAAGAAACTGACAATTTATTTTGGAAACTACACCATGTAACTGAGAAGTCCATTTCAATAATAAAGATAGGTTTCTAGATTCCATAGCAATTGTGGAAAAGTTCCAACAACTGGCCTACCTGAAATTTCCACCGGCTTGCTAGGAGCAAATATTTCCTTTCTATAGAATTATTATTTTTTTAATGTGTTTTATTGATTATAATGTTACATTTGTCCCAATTTCCCTTCACTCTTCTCCCCTCCACCCGGTGGCCCCCCTCCCTCCAGTTGTCCCCCCCTTTTAGACCATATCCATTAGTTGTGCATATAGTTCTTCTCAACCTCTCTCTGTCTATTCCATTCCCTCCTACCATGATCCCCAATTCCTATATCATCTCCCTCCCTCTCCCAATTCCCCCTCCCTGCTGACCTCCCCCCCATATGCTCCCCATACCTATAGTTCTTTTTCCACTCTCGTTGCCTGTTTAGTTTGCCTTTGTTTCAATTCCCTAGCTTCTGTTGTTGTTTCTTGTGATGCAGTTTTCATTTTAGATTTCATAGTTTTGATCCTCCTTTTTCTAAACCAGTCCCTTTAACATCTCATATAACAGTGGTTTGGATCTAATGAACTCTTTCAGTTTTGTTTTGTCCTGGAAACACTTTCTCTGCCCTTCTATTCTGAATGACAATTTCGCTGGATAGAGTATTCGTGGTTGTAGGTTTTTGCTTTTCATTACTTTGAATATTTCTTGCCAGTCCCTTCTTGCCTGCAGGGTCTCCCTTGAGAAGTCAGCTGATAGTCTAATTGGGACCCCTTTGTACATGATTCTTTTCTTCTCTCTTGCTGCTTTTAAGATTCTCTCTTTATCTTTAACTTTTGACATTTTGATTATAATGTGTCTTGGAAGTGGTTCTCCCTGGGTCCAGTTTTTTTGGAACTCTCTGTGCTTCCGGGACCTGTAAGTCTATTTCCTTCCCGAAGTTTGGGAAGTTCTGCTTTATTATATTTTCACTTAATTTTTCAATTTCTAGTTCATCTTCTTCGCCTTCTGGCAAACCAATGATTCTTATGTTGGGCCTTTTATAGCTTTCCCAGAGGTTTCTGATCCTCTCATCATTTTCCTTGCTTCCCGTTTCCTCTCTCTGCACTGGTTGACTGTTTGTTCCTTCTCTATATTCTGGTTTGTTGAAATGAACTCTGGATTTTATTTCCTCACCATCTGTCTTGTATGTGGTTTTGTTCCTTTCATTATGAGTGTTTTTCGATTCTTTCTCATCTTTTTCCAGATCTTTTGTTAATTCTGTAAGCCACCTGATAACAATGGCCCTGAACTGAGCCTCTGACAGGTTTCTTATTTGTTCATCTGTCAGATTCTTCATCTGTTGCCTGGTGAGCTGCGCCACCGGGATTTCTATAGTTGTCTGCCTCATTTTGACAGATGCGTTTTGTTTTCTTGGGCCGGCTGTAGGGGGCAGTGCCTGTGTACTCGTCACGACCCAGCAACTGGCGGCGATTCACAACCTTTTTCGCCGCGCTGTGGCGCTTTGTGTGGGGGCGGGGGTCAAAGATGGATTCACACAGTTATTCTGCTAGGAGACCAGGATCTGTCCTCCCTCCCTCTGGGCCTCACTGTTCAAGGCGATGTGGTGGCTGCTTTCCCCAGTGTTGGGGTTGCAAGCTGCCGGGGTTCGACTGCAGCCAGGATTGTTCTCCCTGCCGCTGAGATTGCTCTCCCTGCCGCTGTCCCTGGTGCGACCGCAAACAGCACCACCCACTTTCGCTCTTCCTACCTGCCCAAAGGGTGCCGCTGGTTTATAACTTCATACGTTGGGCTTCCGTGTAGTTTTATTTTCTGGAATTTCTAGTTATCTTTTGTTTTGAAGTAGTTGTATTCCTCTCTAGTTGTAGAGGGAGACCAAGCATGTCCGTCTAAGCCTCCATCTTGGCTGGAAGTCTCTCCTTCCTATAGAATTAAAATTTCTTTATGTGCTTATGGATATGGGAGATTCAGTCCAGCCCAGGAGAAGGTCTGGTTCCCAGGAGATAAGCTGAATTTTATGATTGTAAGGAAGGAAAGGAGTGTAGCTAGTCTTCCTAATACCAGAATAGAGAAGATATTCTCTTATTAAAGTTGGCAGGGCTAGCCAAATATCCAAGGTGGATGGTCTTAAATTGATGATGTCAATCATCACTTTTTTTTTAGCTGATCAAGAAGTTTTATAACACTTCAAGTATAATCTGAGAGATATCACTGGGGTATCAAAATGTTGAAATTTCTAGTTTCTTTTTACTTGTTATGTGTATATAAAGATAGGATGGAACCCTAGTGCACTGTTGGTGGGAATGTAAACTGGTGCAGCCACTGTGGAAAACAGTCTGGAATTTTCTCAAAAGCCTAAAAATGAAACTGGCTTTTGAACCAGTGATCCCACTGCTGGAATTATATCCTAAGAATCCCAAAACACCAATTCAAAAGAACCTATGCACCCCTATGTTCATAGCAGTGCTGTTTACAATAGCCAAGTGCTGGAAACAGTCTAAGTGCCCATCTGTAGGTAAGTGGATCAAAAAACTATGGTACATTTACATACCAGGATACTACACAGCAGAAAGAAAGAAGGAACACCTACCCTTCGCAACAGCATGAATGGAACTGGAGAGTATTATGCTAAATGAAATAAGCCAGGCAGTGAAAGACAAATAACATATTATTTCACCTGTAAGTGGAACCTAGTGAACAAAAACAAACAAATGATAAAAATAGTGCCAGTGACATGAAAATAAGGAAAAAACTGACAGTGACCAGAGGGTGGGAGAGGGAAATAACAAGGGAAAGAAGGGGAAGGGTCTAATCAAGAAACAAGTATAAAGGACCCATGGACATGAACAACAGGGTTGGGGATTGACTGTGGGACTTGAGGGGGGGCAGGGAGAGAAATGGGGAAAATATTGGGACAACTATAACTGAACAACAATAAAACAATTTTAAAGCGATACAATGGGTATTTAAAATAGTACTATGCTAAAAAATCCTAGAAATATAATCTCAATAATCATATACTGCATGTATTGTACACATGGTAGAAAATGATTTTGAAAATGTTCACCAAAGATGAGGACATTAGCACAGAAAGAGGCAAACTTTCGTGAGCATCAATCTTCTTTATATATAAATAGTTTATATATATAATATTATATATATATATATAAATTATTTTATTGTTCAATTAGAGTTGTTCCAATTTTTCTCCTGTTGCTCTCCACTCCCCCCACCTGCTCCCACAGTCAGTCCCCACCCTGTTGGCCATGTCCATGGGTCCTTTATACTTGTTACTTGACAAGACCACTCCTCAGTTATCCTCCTCCCCCATTCCCTCTAGTTGCTGTCAGTTTGTTCCTTATTGCCATATCTCTGGTGCTGTTCTTCTCATTTGTTTTGTTCATTAGGTTCCACTTATAGGTTAGATTATATGGTATTTGTCGTTCACTGCGTGGCTTATTTCATGAAGCATAATACTCTCCAGTTCCATCCATGTTGTCGCAAAAGGAAGAAGTTTCTTCTTTCTTACTTCTGCTTAGTATTCCATTGTATAAAAGTACCACAGTTTTTTGATCCACTCATTTACTGATGGGCACTTAGGCTATTTTCAGAATTTGGCTATTGTAAATAATGCTGCTATGAACATCAGGGTGCATAGGTTCTTAAAATGTTCCTTTATTAACATTTGTAGTTCATTAAAAATAAATGTATTTTCCTTTTTGGTAATTTGTGGGTGGCCAGTGTGGTCATGTTCTTTGGTGGAAAAGGTTACTGAATTAGTTTCAAATTTATGACTCCTGAGACTGACCCCAGAAACTGATCTTACTGGGCTGGGAGAGGTAGCTCAGGAGCTCCCCAAAGTGACTGCAATATGAAGGAGCTCTGATGGAGGAGAGATAGCTTTTTGGAGGGACAGACAGTGGACATAAAAAGAGGAGATTACCCATACTGCAGTAGTTAGGCAAAGTTTACTAAAGGTTCTGGGCCATGGAAAATGGTAGTGTGCTTTAAAATAAAGAAAACAGTATAAAATTAAGGGAAATAGCAAATTGAACAAGAAATAACAAGTGGCATAAAACCCCACATTAAATGGTCTAGGTTTTCTATTTATCTTTCTATAATCAACTTTCCTATAGAGTTCCCAGGTCTAATTCTGTTACAGTTCCATCCTGGGAACTCTGCTATGCCACTCCATCACCTCTCCCTTCCCTTCCACAGGAGATTTCTTGGTCACACAGAAAGAATGGAAGAGAGGTTAGGGAAAAGGATGATGCCATCCTATGTGTGAAAGTCTATATGATTGCTGTAGTATTTTCTGGACTGTATTTTCCCACAGCAGTTTCCTTAATGGCAGAATAGCATCAACAGTACAAATCTCACACATGGGTTGTCCTTGGGTTAGATGGCCACACAGGAGTTAATCTTGTACAAGGCCAGAATTAGGGTGAAAGGAATAAAACACTTCCCTTGAGTGCTCAGTTTAATGGGATGCCAAAAAGTCAATAGTCAAGATAGTATTGAAATATTTAATATAATATCTAAGAACCAAAAATAAAACAAACATTAATATTTTAAAGACAAGCTGGTGTCACTTGTTTGTTTTATGATCCCGTGTTATTGTGCAATAGGGGAGAGTTGTTTTCGGTCTGTGGGTGTTGGAGCTGTGGTTTTTCCTTCTTCTCAGGTAGGTTTAGGAAGATTAGATGGCATGTGACTGATTATGCAGTACAGAGCTTGATATGTAGTTGTGTTTTGATTGTAGAGCTTTTATTAACTTTCCCACTCAGTTCAAACTATATAAGGATGCTTTGATTAATACATGTGAGGACAAACTTTTTTTTTTGGCCTTAGGTTCCAATATGACTGGGTATGGTGCTGGTATTAAATAATCACTTCAGTTTTTGAAAAAGACAGTGTTTAGGGCAACTACTTTCAGAAGTGTCTAAGGGAAGTGCAGGTAAAGGTAGGCATCCCTAGTACATTGCTCATATGTTAATGTTGGAAGGTGATAACCCATGAAGATCACCATGACATTGGCAGAAGCAGTCCTTGTGATTCAGGTGTGAATTGAAGGTGAAATCTGGAGTGACTGAATCAGGGCCCCTTAGTAAGACCACCCTTTTACATTTGGAAATTTCTTCTCCAATGATAACTTATCAAAAGGATAAATTGTTTTATTGAGGATATAAGAGGATGAGGGAAGTATGTGAATTGATGTTAGGTGATAGAAAAACACCAAACAATTTCAGAAAGAGCAAGTGAGTAGTAGGAAAAAAAATGTCTGGAAGAAGACCAGGACCAAATTTTGAATGATTTTAAATTAAATGCTGTTATAAGGAGTTTTAATTGTAACTATAACTTAGGACTTCTGAGATAACAGAGGCATCTGTGTGACCAGTCCAGTGTAGTAGAAAAATATAGGAATTGGAATCAGATGTATCAGATTTGAATCCCGGATCTAAAATTAATTCACTGCGAAACCTTTGACAAATTCTGCTTCTCCTCCAAATACCAATTTCAACATCTATAAAAGGATTGCCTGTCATTATAATATTAATACCATAAGTACAACACATGAGTTACAAAATCACCCCATAAATATTGGCTATAATTATTAAGTTTAATGATATCAGATTTAGTGATTGAATGACAGGGAGTAAGTAGGAATCAAAGATAACTAATTTCAGGAAGACTAAGACAATGGTATTACCATGAATATCAACTGATACTAAGTACATTAGCTTCCTAGGCTGCATGACAAATTTAGCAGCTTAAAACAACAGATACACATTTATTACTTCACAATTTCTATGGGTCAGGGGTCCTGGCATATAGGCTGTTACGCAGGTGTCAGTTGGGCTGTATTTTCTCTGGAGGCTCAAGTGGGAGAAAAATCCACTTCTAAGTTGAATCAGGTTGTTGACAGAATTTATTCTTTTGGGGCTCTATAACTGAGGACTTTTATATTTTGCTGGCTATCAATTGGACCTGGCCCTCAGATCCTAGAGGCCACCCATGTTTATTTGCCATGTGGATTTCTTTCAACATGGCTGCTTGCTTCATCAAGCCAGCCAGGAAGCCCTCTTGCTCCAGTCTGCTAAGCTGGGGTCAAACAACATAATATCATCACAGAAATAACATCTTATCACCTTTCTCATGTTCTGTTGGTTAGAAGCAAGGCACATGTCCAGCTCACATCAAAGAGTGAGGAATCACACCAGTACATTGACACCAGTAGGTGAGAAATCATTCAGGGCCATCTTGAGGTCTACTTGACACAATGAGTGAGTAGGAAAATCGGAAGGACAAATTAATTTCGAGCTTCAGATAAAAGTTTGTCTTAGACATGCTCTGTTTAAGATTGGAGCAAGAACAGCAAACAATACAATCTAGCAAACACTTGGAAGTAGAAAATCAGAATTGCAGAGGAAGTTCAGGACAGACTATAGATCAGGTGGTTATCCAATACAAAAAAATCACTAAAACTGCAAGGGCAGATATAATATCTGGGGAAGAGAGGGTACAGAAACAATAAAAGAATGAGCACTGAACATTAGCCTAGATCTCTGAAATGTGGGAGGTAGAGATGTGAAGAAAACAGCTGAGTGAACCATTACTTGGAGAATTATAATGATAATAAATAACAATAACAAACAATAATAGAATATTACTAAAAACTACTTCTAATGAGCAAACCTTCCTAATGTGCCAGGACTCCTCAAAGGACATTACATAGATTGGTTCATATAATCCTCACAAAGCCCTATTAAATAAGTACTAAAACTATCCCCATTTTACAGAAGTGGAAGCTGAGGCAGAGAATCTAAGTAGTTGCATGAGGTCACTTAGCCAGGCTGACATGAGAACCTGGCATTTGGCTGCCAGAGAAGACAACTGTCAGGGAAGCTTCAGAGAGACTCAGTCCTCACACATGAGGAGGGATTCACCTGGTCAGGATGGCTGAGACTAGAAGTCAGAAATCACTGGCTCCAGGGGCTAAGTGAACACTGTTGAGAACTGTTTCAATAGAGCAATGGAAGGGCAAAGAGAGAATGGAGGATAAGAAAGTAGAGGTTTTAACCACTGCAGGCATAATCACTACCTTCAGATAAAGGAAGATGACCTGTGAGTTTTCACCAATTTAGCTACTCTTCACGTGTTAATAATAAAAATAACCAAATTCAATGAAAGAATATTGCTGCTTTGGCTAATACATCAGTGAAGATATAATGTAGTTCTCTTGAATATTGAGAATTCAACTTGACTAATAAATAATAAATTATTAACATATTAATTTATGCTAAAAGATATGGTCCCTGCTGTCATTAACTTTGCAGACCCAGTCAACACATGTGATGGTTAATTTTATTTATCCACTTGATTATGTTAGGGGGTACCCCAATAATTAGTGAAAAATTATTCTGAGTGTTTGGTGAGGGTGTTTTTAATGAAGTTAAAACTTAAATTGATAGACTGACTAGGTAGAGCAAGTTGTACTCCATTTTGTGAATGGGCCTCAACCAATCAGTCAAAGACCTGAGTAAAGCAAAAGGCTGACTATCCCCTCAATAAAAGAAAATTTCTCCTGCCTGAAGGCCTTCAGACTTAAACTGAGACATTGACTGCAGATTTTGGACTTGACAGGCTCCATAATTGAGCCAATTCATTATAAAATCTTTCTTTATATAGCCTATTGGTTCTGTTTCTTTGTAGAACTCTAACACAGCACACCATGGCTGACATTTTTTTTTTTTTTTTTTTTTTGTAGTAGTAGTAGTAGTACATATATCTAATATATGTGTAAGTGGTGGTATTCAGGATTTTAGAGATCATACTATATATACAGATTTGTCTTCATGGTCTTTTTTTGTTTTTGTTTTTGTTTTGCTTAACATTGTATCATGCATTTTTTCTATATTATATAGTGATTAGAAAACAATTTTAAATACTGTGTGATATATCATAATATGGATATGCCATTTCCCTATTATTGAACTTCATGTTATTTTTAGTATTTTTCTAACACACATAAAGCTTCAATGAACACCTGTGAATGCAAAATTTGTCCCTCATTGATCATTTTCTTGTGGTAGATTTCTAGAAAGGGAATTATTATGTCTGGTTCAGGCTCTGGTCAATAGTGTTTGAGAGTATCTAGGTCACCTGAGCAATATAACAAGCTCTAGAAACTGAAGAGTACCTCAAATATGAAGGATGGTTAATTAAAAGCCAGGAAAGTGGCTTAAAGATATTTACCTGTCCCTCCCATCCATTGGAATCTGTTAGAAATGGAATCCTATTGGACAAGACTTGGAGATACATCCCTACTGCCTTGCTCAGAGTGGTTAACTCTGTCTGCCTTAAAGAAAGGCTGAATCAGGACTCACTTCTTTCAGAATTGGTTCTCTTTCTTCTCCTTTCTTGTGCCATAATATCCTCTTCTGATTTCATTAAGCCATATGAGAGCACTCCAGTCCTCCTCTGGAGCATGGTTGTATTTAAGAACCTCTGGGTCTTTCTCTTACTCTTATCAAAGCAACTAATAATGGTCAGTACTTTCTAGAGCTTGAATGAGGAACATGTTAATCAACAATAAACTTATCAATGATAAATTAGAAATTCTTTTCTTCTCTCAGGAGTATTTGCATTTTGAAAAAAATATTTACTAGAGAAACTGATCTTAAGTCTAAAGAAACAAACCTTCACAGATGGTATTTCACAAACTATGTGGTGGTCTGGCTGGAATTTAGGGATGGTTTTTGATGAGTGACCCATAAAATGTCATCAAAGAAATAAAAGCCTTATATATTGGCAAATGAGAGGGTCTTGAATTACAGTCATAATACTTCGCATTCATTTGTGAGCACCTTCTAATACTAAAATACTGTGCTTTTTATGTGGTGTGTAATTTAAAATTCAGCAACCCACCACATAGCTACAGGGTAATAACAGGGGGAAACTGAGGGCAAGAGGAGAGGGAGTACATAGGAACTCTCTGTGCTTTCTGCTCATCTTCTCTGAAAACTTAAAGTCCATTAATGAAAATAAAAAGTTCAGCAATACTCTGAGGTAGGAATTTTCACCTGCCTGTCGCAGATGAAGAAGTAGACACACAGACAGCGCTGAAGGCAAACCCAGACCTGTGACTAAAGACAGCTCATGATCCCCATTTGTGCCTTTTCTACCTGGGGAAGAAGAGTCCCAAATACACCTATTTACACTGCTGTTCATATTCATCTTTAAGGACCTTGGACAAATTTGTCCATGAGTTAGGAGGAAAAGAAATGAATCAACCAACTAACCAACCAATCAAATGACGTTCAGCAAAGTGTCAGCATGTGGATCCACAAGGGAACTGTACAAACTGAGAAAACAGATATTTCCTTATGTTTATTTTTCCCTTTAAATGGTGAAAACATGACAATGTTTTAGAGACTCATCTTTCAGAGTTGTTTATAAACAAATCAAGTGACTCCACCTTTGGTATAGAGATATCCCTATGCCAAAAATAAAGAAAACCATTCTTCTCAAAGCCCGAGAGTGTAATCAGTGGCGAAGACACCCACATCCCTGTTGCAAGAGCCACCATTTGTATTTGTGATGGCAGGGGAGGCCCAGAAAGCTCCTGAGCACCAGTGGTACTTTTAGCAGGCACCTGGCGTTTGCGGCAAGCTGTTTACCCAGAAACCTGCCTACTCTCTCTCTCTGCTTGGCAACCATGGACTCTAGCCAGAAGTGATTTTGGCTCATACTTGCCTTTTCTGAATTCGTCTAAAGTATGAGGGAGAGAGAAAAGGGGAGAATATTCTCCTTTGTTGGTAATCTGCATTAAAATAAATAATATCTTCTTATGGAGGTTGAACATCCTTGGATAAGCACAGAGCTCTAATTGTATGGATAGAAAGCTAGTTATTTGATAAATGTAAAAACCACATACAGACAAAACTTTTCTTACATTTTAAAATAGGTTGAGACCTGGAGGGGGGGGGGCAATGGGGGAAAAATGGGACCACTGTAATAGAAAAACAATTAAAAAAATAAAAATAAGAATAAAACAGATTGAGACCTTATAGTTCTGAAGCCAGGGCACACAGATTTTAGGTTACCTTTTCTGGTCTGGCACCTTCCTCCTGCTGGCAATAAGTTTGGCTCATACAGCGAGACTTTGAAGAGAAATCTGAGTTTGATTAACGGTGCCTTTATGAATAACATCCTCAGAGAATTCCAGTCCAAGTTCAGATTCTTGTGTGTAGCGCCCTGGAGCATCAGTGTATGACGAAGCTGTTCCTTGGAATAGAAGATTTTGACAGATCATAACTCTTCCAACCTACAGCAGTCATCACCTTTTTTTGCAGGATGATATCCCTAATATTTTCACTTTACTCACTCTTCGGCTGAGATGTCAGTTTACTGAGAAGCATCAAATCCATTTCGATATGTTGTTCTCTCCCTGCTAGGAAGTGGCCAATCAGACATGGACTTAGGAAGTTCTCAAAGGATTAAGAGGTCCCTAATTAGAGGGTTAAGACAAAGAGAAGAGAAGCGGGAAATTCCTAATAATTATTTACATCTGATGTATTTCCTACTAGTTCAGTCTCGGCATTCCCTTTTGGTGACAGTGGACACCTGTGGAATCTTCAGATCACAGAGAGTCAGTTGTGGCAATGTGCCTGTGCCGTACCCATGGTGAATCCCACAACTGGAGGCAGGAACTTTCCTCGTTGGTCCCTCTGCCAATTGGTAAATGCAATTGAGTGGAAAAATCAAATGGCAGCTAATGTTCTTTCCTCTCAATGGAGACCGCCAAAAGGGAAAAAAAGAGTCATTAATCTTTCCTGTGTTAATTAAGAACACTGGATGCCATTATGTAATCATTTCCCTTGCAGTCATGCTACTCATTTGTATCCCACTTTGAGTTTGTTGAAATTGTAATGGTAGAAAGCATTATCATGTCACAGGGTACCATATTACAGAATGATTGTTTTCCATTCTACACGGTTCATAAAGCAAAATAAAATTTGAGTAACAAATGGTGTGAGTTATACTTGGTATATGAGTATATATTTTCAGAAAAAGAAAATGTTCCAATTACAATATACCGTGTTGATAATTTAGTTTTCTTTTCATGGTGCTATTAAAGATGCAAGATATTCATATTATGTTCTGATTCATTACCTCTTTTTTCAGAAGAGGCAATAATCTCAATGCTATCATATGCCATATGCATGTGTGTTTTGGAGGATAAAAAGACTTTTACCTTACTAATTTCTTTAAATTCACAGTTTCTCTAAGAAAATTATTTCTAAAAGAACAATAATCTATATGGAGTTTGCTGTAGTGGAGAAGAAATCAACAGTTACTAAGCAATTGTCAAATAGATGAGTTTATTTACAGTTCCCACTCAGTCTTCTTTCCTTTTTGGAACTTTCCTCCTACCCTAGCTGCCAAAGATGCTACACTAATTTCTACACCAGTACAATATCTCCAATCAGCTTCTCTGTACACTACCTCTTGCTTTGGACCTTTCTTTTTATCTACTTTTCCCTCTGCATCCTCTGTAGCATTTATTCCTTCAGAAACAGTGACCAAAAAGAAATAAATAAGATTTAATTCAGCACCTGACATCTCACCAGCAACAGTGGATAAGTACCTTCAGACTTCTATATGAAACTTATTTTCAACTCAGAATTTCACTTGCAACCAAATATCAATCAAATGAAAGGCCATAATAAATCAGAAAGCGAGGCAAAGCCCCCTACTCTTTATATTTCTCAGATCCTTTCTTAGAAATGAATTGGATATGTGTGCCTGTTAAAATGGTTCCGTACCCAGTTCTCAAAGTGTGTGTGGGGGGGTGTAGTTTCTCACACCTCCAAGCCACTCTCAGTCACCAGCTGGGTGTCCTACATTTCAACTCAATCTGACACTATCGACGTGAAGATAGCATCAGATTCCCCACGTTAAACGTTCAGGTCTACAAGACTGCCCTCCTCTTTCCCTCTTATATACCCCGCCACACATAAACACCGTAGATGCCTATTGGAAGCCCACTGTGTTATGTGTACTTCTGACCAATCAGCTATAAATTGGAGGTTTTCACAATCCCTTCCTTGGGTTTGATTAATTTTCTAGAGCAGCTCACAGAACTCAGGAAACCCATTTACTCACTGGATACTGATTTATTACAGGTTACCAATTGATGACAAAGTATATTACAGGGTAAGAAACAACAGCCAAATGAAGAGATACATAGGGCAAGGTCTTGAACAAAGGAGCTTCTGTCCTCATAGAGTTCCAGTCCCAGCATGGTATCATGTGAACGTTTTCTGGTGTCCTAACCTAGAAATTCTCCAAGCACCCCCCTTTTGGGTTTTTGTGAAGGGCATCAGTGACTGGCCATTGGTAACTGATTCAACATCTAGCCTCTCTCCTCTGCATGGAAATCAGGGGGCAGGACTGAAAATTCAACCCCTCTGTTCATGGTTGGGTCGCCTGGCAACCAGCCTCCATCCTTAGGTGCTTCCTAAAAGTCACCCCATTCATGGAAACCCAGTTGTGGTAGAAAGGGACTTGTTACAAATAATTTATGAATAATAGGACACCCATTTTACCTTTATGGTTCTAAAACAATCTCAGGAACTGAGGACAGGAAACAAAATATTACAACAAAAGATGCCCCATTGCTCTTACCACTGTGGAATTTCCAAGGGTTTGGGGGACTCTGGGCCAGAAATGAGATGAGCAATGAATGAAAACCAAATATAGTGTATCTGTTATATTATAAATTACTTATTATATTATACATGTATGTATAATGCATATTTCTTATTATGAATCACATTATTGCCCCTATAAAACAAGGAAGTAAATCAAGAAAAGCAAAATGGCTTCCAGGAAACTCTGAGTTAAAAGCAGAAAGAGAATGACATCTTACCCCAGATTCATTGATTTGAAACAGCCCTAGTGAATCCAGATCAGAACAGAGGACTAGGACCGTCTAGCTATGGGTAAAAACAATTTGAGTTTCTCTTAGAGGTTAAAGGAAGATTATAAGAACAAAGACTATTCATTACAATTTGAGTTCAGGATAATTTTTACATGAGTGGCATAAGTATTATGATATTGAATTATGATATACATAAAACATGTAACAAAGAAATGTAAACATAGCACACTGTGCTCTCAAGAGTTAAAAATATTTTATATGGGCATGATGTAAGGTGTGTTAACTGTTTTTCAACTTCTGGAACTGATTTATAAACAAAGTACAGAAGACAACTGTAATTATAGAATGAAATAGAAATATTTTTATTTTAGAGAGAGGAGAGGTGGAAGCAAGTGTTGGAGTACCAATGTCTTCATTTCACAAAATGGGAAGTTGAGGTTCTCTTCGTGCTTGATAAAGGCAGTGAACACTTAAGCAAAAGCTGTTTGAAGTTGCAAAGTAACCAGTGGAGGATCTGAGGGCAGTCGTGTTCCCCTATCTGGATTAAGTGCTTTGTCAGTGAGGATTCTTAATGGTAAGCAACAGAAACCACCTCTGGCTGACTCAAGAAGAACAGGAAAACCTCTCTTGGAGAACTGAAGAAATAAAACATGGTGGCCAGGAGCAAGTTTAAAAAGTTACATAGAAGAACTAGTCTAGTAGCAGAATTCCTATTAACTGAACACAAGACATAATAGTTTGTATTTTAAACTTAGCTACTATGGGAGGCAAGGTGCTGTGATTAGCCACTGGTACCCAGGAACTCAATTTTACCACAAATGTGCCTCTGAGTCTTCATCCTACTATCTGAGAAGGAGAGAAGTTATGGGATTTCAGAATGCTGTTTTCTGGTACAGTACAAACCCCTTTTGCCTGGGTGGGACAGGTGGGGTAGGTGTCACCTGGGTGAGGGTCTTGGAGGTAGAAGGATTGCCTGTATATGCTTCTGCTTCTCCATGTTGGACTCCAGAACTATGGCATGAACTTACTAGCCTATAATCAAGGAACATCTGTTTTTTTTTGTCACTCATCTTGGGATAAGCCACAGTTTGGAAGGGGAAGGTGCAAACTCTCTTTCTCCAGGGCCAGGATTATGAAACCTCTTTTATCACCACAAGGGTGTGTCTTCTGAAGCTGGCAAGAAAGGCAATAAATACAGTACAAGTGTTTGATTTTCACAACTCAAATATTTATTTTACTTTTTTCTTTTGTGAGGTTTTTGAGCTTTATTATTATTGTTGTTATTGTTATTGTTATTATGTATTATTTCATTTGGGAGCATAACATTGTAACCCATCAGTATCGGGTGTCAAGAGAGACATGTGATCTTGGGTAGGTCATTTCCCCTTTCTGGAACTCAAGTTTTCTTACTTGTAAAATAGATGAGCTCTCCTGTAAAGTTCTTTTCATTTAACCCTCTATGATTCTATAATTGAATTCAGTAAATCCATTTTATATTCCTGTGTATTATTTTCCATTTACTTTTCTCTTTAGGAGAGACATTGTCAACAGTTTCTAGTTTCAGGTTGCTCAGGGTCTGCTGGGAAGTTAGATGTGAACCTAAACATTTATAATAGAAGGTAGAATCTGGTGGATTTTGGTTTGGGGGATGAGATGGCTACTTTGATTAGGTAATTCTTAAATTTATTACTTGAATTATGAAATTAATCTGTACAAAGAGCTTTTGTAAAGTATCAATGACAGAATGTGAGGCCCCAAAGAATAGAATTTTTTTTTTAATTTTACAGAAAATTCTAATGTGCAGCCAGAGTTGAGAACTACTGCTCTTGATAATTAAAAAGTAGAGAAATAATATAGCTACAGTCACTATATATTCTGCAGGAAAATTTCAGCTATATAGTTTAACAAAGGTTTTTCTGACTTGTGAATTTAGTTATGTGGAAAAAATTTTCTGGCAAGCAATTGATTAAAATCAATAGTTCTTAAGCTTTTGGTCTCAGGACCCATTATGCTCTTAGATATTATTGAGGATCCAAAGAGCTTTTGCTTATGTGGGTTATATCTAAGGATATTTGCTCTATTGCTGGTTTAGAAATTAAAACAGAAAATAAAAATATATTTTATATCAATTTATTTTAAAATAAAAACAAAATCATTGCATGCTAACATAGTTTTATGAATAATAACTGTACTTTCAAAAACTAAATTTAGTGAGAGGAGAGGCACTTTCACATTTATTTTTTATATTTGCTCACTTTCACGTTTTTATAAATCACTTTAATGTCGATCTTAATGGAAGGCAGCTGGATTCTCATCTCTCCTCTGCATTCAATCCGTTGTGACATCTCAGATGATGTAGCCTCTGAAAACCTCCACTGGAACCTCAAGAGAGAATGAGAGGGAACAAGGCAAATGATATTTTAGCATTATTATGAAAATAGTTTCAATGACTTCACTGAAAGAGTCTCAGTGATCCCCACTATTGCAATCTTTATGTTCATTCTCATAATGGTTCTGTCATTTAATAAAAATGAGGAAACTCAGGCTTGGGGAGCTAAGGACCACATGGTGGTGATAATAGAGCTGGGAATTGTTCCCAGGTGGTTGGTTGCCAAGTGGGAGCTCTGCCACCACACATGTCCCCTCTTAATGGTTCACATTTTATTTCTTCACTTATCTACTGTTGATGTTGATAAGACATTGTTCCCCTTAGACTTGTTTGAAGAACTTAATAAACTCAAGAGTAATTTTTCTTGATTTTTTTCAATATCTCAAGGCAACTTTCTAATTCTTTTGGATTAATAAGAGACATTTTAGAGTCTCAACAGTTATCAAATGACTTTTCTCATCCCCACAAATTATAAATCATTGGAAATGATCATCATACTGGCAATAAGAGCTTAATTTAATTTTTTCTTTGTTTTTTAATACAGCCTGTTCTATTCTAACCCAATATTTGACACCCTAATGAATTTTGTTTTTCTTAAAAAAGCCTACAAACTTATTGACTCAATGAAGTACAAAGAGGATAGAAGCTAAAGTATTTCTGATTCACAATAGAAACTTATTTAATGAGGGAATTTTAATAAAGTTTTTTTAGAAAATCGTAAGTATATAGCTACAAAAGCTATGCTTATTGAGCAAAATTAGGCTCTGATTACACCTTTTCTTCCTGCAACAACAAAGTCTTTTTATATTAAACACCAGCACTAATCAGTGCTTCTCACTCATGCTTACCATTTTACCATTTATAATTCTCCTTTGTTATGGTAACTATAGCCCAAAGTCACAAACAAAGCAACTAAATTGGATGACATTTTATTGTTGTTGATGTTAGCGTTTGATTGTATGTTTTTTATTTTTTGCCTTTTTTTCTAGGTATCAGTCACAAATCTCAGATCTCTAATATAGTATGACTAACAGAATGCCCACATAATGTAATTTGTGCTCACGTTTTATTAGATAAGATTATAACTATGTTGTAATAACTTACATTGTATAGGAAATAAATAATATTCTTGTACACACACAAAACACTCAAATGCATTCAAGCACCGTGATACATAAATTGAGAATAGTCATAGTAGACATAGTACACATAATGACACAAGACACTCCTTAACTCTATTGGTTTGGTTTGTACAGTGAACTGGTACCTGATGTGGTCATGAGAAAATCTTCAGATAACTGAATGTAAAATCTTCTGTTTAACCTTTTGAATAAGAGGAGAACACACCTATCATGAAGTCCCCCTACTTTTAGAATAATCAAGGAGAACGATTCCTTGAGACAAAAGGAAAAGGAAAAGATAGAAATTAGTTCAGATGAATTAGAGTTGTCTTATTAAAATTTTAAGATAATTCCAGTAAATAAGGTGACCCAAATTTTTAAAAGGCATTCACAAAATAAATGTTACATAGCAAAAAAGGAAAACATCACAAAGGGGATGGCTTTGGATCTCAGTCCATGAGAGCAGAAGTACATACAAAATCTGGTCCCATTTAGTGTAAACTTTTAAAAAGGTAAAAGATGTTTACTAATTCCAAAGAGGATATTCAAATAAAGCAGAAGAATCCATGCCATAAACTACATTCAAATAGTCCCTGGCCTTGTCAGTCAGTTTAATA
Source organism: Furipterus horrens (assembly GCF_987537825.1). Classification (NCBI taxonomy): domain Eukaryota; kingdom Metazoa; phylum Chordata; class Mammalia; order Chiroptera; family Furipteridae; genus Furipterus; species Furipterus horrens. Next base: position 38,095,841 of record NW_028327174.1, read on the forward strand.
AGCAACTCACCTCTACCCTATCCTTGGGTGCCTGAGTTCAGTCTACTTCATTCATGAGGGACCCACTGAGAATTTTCTCCTGTCAGATTCTCACTGGAGGTTTAATGCTTATAGATAGGACAGGATGGTACTGATCCTCTGTTTGGCCTTGGTTTTTCCTTCTACCACCTACTGATCCTGTTGACTCCAGATTGTACAGGTTTGTCAAAATTCTATGCAGGGAATATGTATATAAATTGACAATTCTAAAAACAAACAAATACAGAAATTGAAAGAGACAAAAGGAATAATGAATACCCTACATATGTGTATACTCAGTTAATAGCAGAGAAATGCCAAGGAAATAATTATACCTATTATACTCCAAAAAATAAAAATAAAGGTACAGGTTTACATTGCTGGTCATACAGTAAATAATACAATTATCTAGAAGGCAGGTTGGAAATAAATGACAAAAGTTCTGTAAAATGAAAACCTTTTATCTTAGAAGTGCAACTTCTAGGAATTTATGCTCAGAAAGAATTAAATAAGAAAAAGTTATATTACTAGAATGTTTATTACAGAGGTTGGAAATTAAGAGCCTGCTGGGGCTAGACAGGTCATAGAAACTGCTGAAGAGGCAGAATGTTTGAACATAGCAAGTAGCAAACTATTATATCTAAAAGCTTTGAGACTTTAAATGCATTAAGGACCAAATTATACATCAGTTTTACACAAATTTTTACAATAGCCAAAGATTAGAAACAATCTAAATGTCTGAAACTGTGTGAATGTAAACCAAATTATAATGCAAGCATTTAATAGAATACTCCTAATGTATAAAGTTGGAATATAAGGCCTACAGTTGTAAGCTTACATGACAATATGTCCTTAACTTACCTACCAGGTGGTCAGTGTCACTGTGTCAGTTTTTCTTATTTTAATTATGCATTCTTCTGGAGAGAGATGTGTTAGGTCTCTTCTGATGACAAGCCACAGAAACACCACCCTCATATAAGTGGCTTAAGTTAAAAAAAGAACATTTATAGATAGACTCACATAATTGGAAAGTTCAAGGGGCTGAACTTCAAGTATGAATGGATATAGCCCTTCAAAATACACAGGTCTCTCTCCTGCCCTGCCCTGCCCCCAGCTCTGTTTTTCATTCTATTGGTTTTCTCCTCAGGCAGATGCTGTGGCAAAAGGTCCAAGTGTAAATTCTATCAGTTTTGCAACTCCTCTGAAATTAAGTATCTCTTCTTCAGTGGCTCTACAAAAATCCTACATATGGGTCTTCATTGACCCAGAGTTTGGTCATGTGCTCACCTTGAACCAATCACTGTGACTCTGTTGGCCAGCCTTGGGTCAAGAAACCAAACCTGGATCTGGGGGATCTAGCCCCTAAGTCCATGTGCTGACAGTGGGGGAATCTCCCCAAAGTGAAATCAGTATCCAGAAGAAGGGAGATGTGATGCTAAGCAAAAACATCAATTGTTCACTGTAGTAGACATCAAATCTTATCTTTATCCTTTAGCTAGAGCCTGATACATTCATTGTCTTCAACACATGATTGCACATGGGAAAGTCTCAATGAGCAGCTGTTGTACTCATGCTTAAAAACTGCCAGGAGCCTACAGGAGTGTCTCTTCTTTTTTTTCTTCCATAGGTGGGTGTCATTAATACAGGTGTGCAAACCCAAATGTTAACAAACCCCATTTGGCTCCCTTGTTTATCCCTACAGCGCTATTGCAAATTGTTGCCATGAGAATATAGATGTTCTTTCAAGTCCATTATTATCATCACCACCTGCTTGTTGTGCAATACGTTATAATAAACACCATCATAATGGAAGTCATGACCTGTAGTGGATGCTTACAACAGTCTATCCAAATAGATATAAACAGTTCAAGGTGAAAACATATTTTTATATGCACACATTTAAACCAAATCACAGAGTCATCTTTTAACAAGGACAGGGCACACACTTGCATCAAGCAAACCAATTATTAGGCTAACTTAACTGCATGCATGGTCAATATCATAAAGGAAAATATTATTTCTGTATAGAGAATACTCAAGGCAATACTTTTCTTCTTCCTTTCTGGAACGTAACATCATTCCATGGTGTATTTTTCTAGTGGTGTAATGAGCCAATTTTGAGGGAGATGAAAGCAGGGAGAATGACAGGATTGGCTCCAAGAAGTTCATTCTTGCAGATTTCCATCATTTCTACCATGGCATTCCTTTTGTTAACCTCAAAAGAGCATGCATGATCCAGTTGGGGTGGATATTTTTGCCCCATTGCATATCCCACCAAATGAGCCATTTGTGTCATGAATTTCTCATCTGATCCTCCCACCCAGTATGATTTAATGTCTTCTTTAAGTGCTAACCTTAGCCACCCTTATTGTGTGCAGGAGGAAGGAATGCCTCTTTCTGACATTTACTGAAATTAAAGTCTGTGAGGCCTTAGACACTGGGTTCTGCCTTTTGGAAACAAAAAGCAAATGAAACATGTGCACAAAGCTGAAACAAAAATCATAGGAGCATTCTATGTACTGAAAGAAAGTTCCCCTGAGCTCCCTACCTCCTACCAAGGCTCCCTTTCCCACCAGAATAATATAGTAAATTTTTTTTGTCCATGGAAGCTGTTTCTCTGAGCAAACATTTTTGCATTAGTCAGTTTAGTTCTCTGGCAAAAAGGCTGCTTGCTCTCCTTCAGGGCCTAATTTTTAGGAAAAACCTTTGCTCCAGCTTTCTTTTTCCTGAGTGCTTGCAAAGTGCAGCATGAGCGAAGCTAGGGAATGGGGACCTATAGCTTAGAAAAAGTCAGGGGCAGGGCAGTAACTCACATCCTATCTTCAGGCACATGGGAGCTCTGGAGTCATTCTTCTCACCCAGACCCAAAGTCACTAGTTAGAGGAAAGTGTGTTCACTTAGACCTGATACCAGTCTGAACCCATTCATTCACTTGCAAACTAATTCATTCATTTTTTAAAAGAAAAGGCTCCAACTAAACTACCACTGTAGGCAACAGACTTAATATCTCCATGCTTTGGTCAAATGCAAATAATCATATAATGTAGCTCATAATGTTGCCATAATGTGTGAATAATTGATAAAAGTTTATTTTGGAGTACAAAGAAAAGTTTGCATGGCTAAAGAAACCATCATCAAAATGAAAAGGTAACTGATTGTGTGGGAGAACATATTTCCCAATGATACCTTGGACAAGGGTTTGATCTCCAAAAGATAAAGAACTCATACAACTCAACACCAGGAAGACAAACAATCCAATTAAAAAATGGGCAAAAGACCTTAATAGACACTTCTTTTCAAGGAGGACATACAGAGGGCTCATAGACATATGAAAAGATGCTCAACATCACTAGTCATCAGAGAGGCAAATTAAAACCCTAATGAGATATCACCTTACACCTGCAAAATGGCTATCATTAATAAATCAACAAACAACAAGTGCTGGCGAGGATGTGGAGAAAGGGAACTCTAGCTCACTGTTGGTGGGAATGCAGACTGGTACAGCCACTGCGGAAAATGGTGTGGTATTTCCTCAAAAAATTTAAAATGAAACTGCTTTTTGACCCAGCAATTCAACTGCTGGGGATATACTCTAAGAATCCCAAAACACCAATTCAATAGAACTCATGACACCCCTATGTTCATAGCAATGGATAACCAAGTTCTGGAAACAGCCTAAGTGCCCATCAGTAGATAAGTGAATTAAAAAACTGTGGTACATTTACACAATGTAATACTACGTAGCAGAAAGAAAGAAGGAATTCCTACATTTTGCAACAGCCTGGTTGGAACTGGAGATTATTATGCTAACTGAAATAAACCAGAAGGTGAAAGACAAACGTGATATGTTCTCACTTATAAGGGTAATCTAATGAACAAAATAAACTAATATGCAAAATAGAATCAGAGGCATGGAAACATGGAACAGACTGACAGCTGCCAGAGTGGGGGTGGGGTGGAAAGAAGGGAAAAGGATTAATCAAAGAACATGTATGAATGACCCATGGACATAGACAATGTGAGGATTGACTGTGGGAGTGGGGTGGGGGGGTAGAGGAGGGAAAATTTGGGACAACTGTAATAGAATAAACAAACAAAACTTTTAAATTAAAAAATTAAATAAATTCTTTAAAATAGAAAAACATGATTCAAACTACAAAGGAGGGAGAGATCTTTCCTGTATGTTTTCTTTGCCCTGTGCAGTGAGGTAGTCTCTAGCCACATGCAGCTACTTATGTTTAAATTAATTAAAACTAACTAAAATTAGACATTCCATTCTTCAGTCACTTGCTGCAAGTCCAGTGCTCCATAGCCACCTGTACCTTAGTGACCAGCAAATGAGGGCAGATATTGAATATTAACATCATCACAGGAAGTTCCACTGGACAATAGTATTTAGGCTGCATTCTCCATATTTGACTCTGCATACTTCTCTTGCTTAACTTTATCCCAGAAAATACTCATTGATCTCCTTACATTCCAGTGTACTCTATGGGGTGACAAAAATTGATATTCTTGCCTTTAGAGACTGCAGGCTTACCATCTGAGAGGAGAGCTAAAACATGTTCATAATTAATAACAATACATGCAGTGTATTGGTGGCTCAGTATTCATTAGTACATGCAGTACACAGGGCTAAGAGTGATGGATCTCTACAAGAAGGATGGGTCTCTACAAGAAAGAAGTTTTCATTAATAAGAAAAACTATAGGAGTTTCTGAATTCTAGGATGGAAACAGAAATCAATCCATGTGGGGAGTTCCTGAGTTTTGAAAGCTTTAAAATCTTCAGAAAACTTTATTTATAATCATACAGATACAAAACAAGTACCTATCCATTCTTCCTAGGGAGATTCCAAATGGAAAAATGAGTAGAAATACCTGAGCTTAAGAATAATAAGGCTTTTGTTGAATAATGGGAAAAACTGCTTTCAGTATGAGCTGAGTGCCTCACTACTGAGATTATTAAAACATTAACTGATATTTTTATTTCTCAGCAGGGAAAGCTGGTTAAAAGATTAGGAATCTAGACTCAGGGAGAAGGCATACAAAAAGGATTCTTGGGAGAGATGTATGGATCTTCTGCATGGCAGCTGCCAGAAGGGAGCTGAACACAGGGGCAGCCAAAGAAGTTTGTAGGGGACAATAAGGCTGGTTAGGAAGAGCAATGAGTACTTATCACTTTTTGGTTTCCTCTCCCCTATTGTAGTTTCTTCATGTTATCCTGTAGCATTAGTAGAGTGTGTTAAGATGATTTCCCCATGTGTGCTGTGCTTTGGAGAAGAAAGTGAGGGATATAGGTCATGTACTATTTGCTTTGGGGCTGCAAGGGAGCTGAGCCTCAGTCATAAGTCAGCATGCTGTTGTAGGAGAGATAGTCGGGGCACATCAGAGAAGGAAAACTCTGACTCCAAAAAACCTCCACTGCCTTGCGGCATACCTCTTCAGGGGAAAGGCTAAGGGAGTAAACCCCGACAGAAAATCCGGAGCCGGAGTCCCTAAGGCGGTTTGACGTTGTAGTCAACACCGGCAACTCCTGCGGCACACCTGAAGCCAAGCTGTATTGACTCCGTCTTTCCCTTGGACCCTTCAGCTGCGAAGAGAGGGGGGGGTCTGCTGCATGGACAACAGCAGACCCTCCATATCACCCTGCCCAGGCTCTGTAGCTTCAGCTTCACTGGAGAGGACACTCCAGCGTCATCGCAAGATGTCGATTCAACACGGGAGGAGACAGATACCGTGTCACTCCCGAGTCGGACTGCACAACCATTCTCGGCGGTGCAGATAGACTCTTAAGAAGCTACACCATCGTCTCTCGAGGCGGACGGCTGCCGACGACAAATAGGTTGGCATTTCAATCTTCATACAACAGGCTTTTGAGAATGTGGTTATTGCCAGCTACAGGCTGACTATTTACCAAGCAGGGAAGAAGGCCATGCCATGTGGAGAGACTTATGGGTACTGTGACCCAAGGGAGATCATTTTAGACAGTTCTGAGATGAGTTAACCAAGGATGTATGTATACTCAACTTTCCAGTCACGTAAGCAAATCGAGTTGGGAGAAGAAAACTTTGATTGGATTGAGTGGGAAGATTTTATGGTGACTTTTGTAGTTTGTTATTAAAGGCCTCCCACAATTGGCCTTAATTTCACCATTTCCAAACAACCATCTAATCAAGATGTGGAGGGTATAGAAATTCTCTTTCCCACTGTAAAACCCACAGTCTACTGAAGGAGGCAGAGAGTGGCCTGCCCATATTTCTTCTCATCTGCAATCACAGAAACCCCTCTTGTAGCTAAAGGCGTCGTCACCTGTAACAATACCTCATTTATCAGTTCTTCTTTAGCATCTGGTATGGCCCTGTGCCTAAGTTCTGGTTAATAAAATATAAAAGAAAGGCATGTGCAACGTCTGGGATGTGTCTTAGAATGATGCCCACTTTTTGTTTCATTTTTCCCCTTCCGGTTAGCATAATGAAAATTTGATGGTGGCCATTTGGACCAATAACAAAGCAGAATACCCCAGGAATGATGGAGCTGCAACTAGGAGAAGCTTGGGTCCTGGTAACATTCCAGAGCAGTTTCTTTATCAGTTTGAATTTATATGTGAAAAGAGAAACTTCAGTCTTCTTCAAGCTGTATTTCTTGAGGTCCTTGCTCTATCCACTAGCCCAACTAATCACATAAAAATCTATCACTAGAAAAGGAACCAGTATATTGTAAGCCTTTGGTTTATTATTGTTTAAAAATACTAGTGAATTGAATTTTAATCACTATATCTAATTGTCTAATCATATAGAAAACAATAATAAAACTAATTGCTTGTTGAAAATATATACTGGTATTTAATACTCCTTCAAATATTCATCCTGTAAAACTCTTGAAGTCCACATGAACAGCTAAATGGTATACTTTGCTTTCGTCGGCAGCCGTCCGTCTCGAGAGACGATGGTGTAGCTTCTTAAGAGTCTATCTGCACCGCCGAGAATGGCTGTGCAGTCCGACTCGGGAGTGACATGGTAGTATCTGTCTCCTCCCGTGTTGAATCGACATCTTGCGATGACGCTGAAGCTACAGAGCCTGGGCAGGGTAATATGGAGGGTCTGCTGTTGCCCATGCAGCAGACCCCCCCTCTCTGCGCAGCTGAAGGATCCAAGGGAAAGACAGAGTCAATACAGCTTGGCTTCAGGTGCGCCGCAGGAGTTGCCGGTGTTGACTACAACGTCAAACTGCCTTAGGGACTCCGGCTCCGGATTTTCTGTCGGGGTTTACTCCCTTAGCCTTTCCCCTGAAGAGGTATGCCGCAAGGCAGCGGAGGTTTTTTGGAGTCAGAGTTTTCCTTCTCTGAATACTTTGCTTTAAAGTTTGTCAAATTGAATATATGTACACTTATTCCACAGGGAAATCACTTTCTTGCCATTTTAAGATACAAATTAGGAAATGCCTAAAAGGATCCTTTCTTATCCATGTGATCCAGATGTCAGCTTGGGTCACCTTGCCTTTTAAGTCTGATGTCTTTCCAAAATTAATTTGTAAGAAGTTGGTTTCTTTTAGTTATATTTGGCTCTGGTTTCTGGCATCTGTCAAAGTTGCCCTATCTGCATCTTGAAGGGGGTAGTTTTCTCTTCTCTTCACAACCCCTGCTCCTTGATTTCCTCCCTCCCAAGTACACTCGCACATGACACCTGTGTACATTAAATAGAGGTCCAGTGGCAATGGTTGGAAGGATTTGGAACAATCCACCATTTGAACTTCAAACTGTATATTACACTTTTCAGTTCTCCAAACAGTCTTGGCCATTTTTTTAATTTCGATTCAAGTCACCCAACCCTTGTCTGTCCTTTATTTCATTCTCTCTTCTGTTCTCCTCAACTCAGCTTACAGTTGCCCTCTTGGACAGAGTAGTTTACTTTCCCTATTATCAGTGGTGTCTAATCCATTTTCTTAGGGTCATATATTCCTTCTTTAAATATTTCATCACAGGATTTTCCTAAAAGTGACAGTTCTTTCTCTAAGATAAAGTCTGGTAACAATGACTACATTTGGACCCATCAGCTATTCTCATGGAGGAAAAAAAATTAATCTATTTTATTTTGTGGTTAAATAGTTACTTTTTTGGTCTGTGGACCTTAGCTCAAATTTTAGAAAATTTTTATGATGTTCTATCTTAAAATTTTTAGAGTAGAATCCAATTGAGCATATTGAAATCCCAGACTGCTATTGTGCTGTCTTAACATTATTGCTTTTCTTTCAAATACGATGATGCTCTCTTACCTTCTCCTGCAGGATCATTTCCTTGAGGGTGACAGGTCTTGAAGATCTTCACCTTGAGTGCTTCATTGTAATTCCAGCCTGATTCCCTACATCTCTCATGTCCCCAGGGATAGCTCTTCATACCTCATCTGATACTAATCATTAGCTCATCTTTCATTTTTTAATATATTTTCATAGATTTTATTTATTTATTTATTTTTAGAGAGAGGAGAAGGGAGGGAGAAAGAAAGGGAGAGAAACATCAATCAGCCAGCCGCTAATGTATGTGCCCCAACCAGGGACTGTAACCAGGCATGTACCCTGATCGGGGATTGAACCAGCAACATTTCGCTTTGCAGGATGACGTCCAACCATTGAGCCACACTGGTAAGGGTTCATTGGCTCATCTTTCTGCTCCCTTGTGTCCAATTCACCTACCTCCTTATTAGGCCTTGACTCCATACATTTCTGCAAATGCATTTATTACCCCTGCAAAAGTCACTGATCCTTTAAGCATTTTGGAGATATTTTCTGTTCATTGCCTCCATGTCTCTAATAGCTGCTAGTACAAAATACCTCTCAATAAACATTTGTTGTGTTAAAAAGAATATAAGAATTATTTCTGTCGGTTGCTAAAAAATGTTTAAAGTATTATTCTTCAACCCGTAGAGGAATCCAATTTGTTTCTCCCTAGAAGATTCTCAAGGAATTCAAGGCCAGAATCAGGGAGCTTCTGGTTACAGAATCCTGTTCAAGATAATATCCATTTTTCTTTGCTTATCGAATTTAGGTATTTATATAACTATTTTATGTTCTCATTAGAACTTGTAAGATTGATCATATTTTTCTTCTCTTTTTTAATTAACCCTCTAGAGCAGTGATTTTCAATCTTTTTCATCTCATGGCACACATAAACTAGTTACTAAAATTCTGTGGCATGCCAAAAATTATATTTTTTGCCAATATGACAAGAATTGGTATAATTTTGATTTATTCACACTGGATAGCTATTGCAGTGTTGGCTGTTGTCTTTTTTTCTTTTTTAATTTGAGAAGCTACAGGCAAATAGGTCAGTGGCCCTGACTAAACAGTCAGGTATTGCACATTTTAAAAATTCTTGCAACATACCGATTGAAAATTGCTGCCCTAGAAGGGAAAGTCAGATGTAGAATAGTATGTTAAGTATGAATTTTGAACATGTCCTAAGAACAATTGAGATTGCTTAATTTTTTCCTTTACCCATCCCCTGACCCCGGTGACTTGTAAGACCCTGTTGGATCCTATGTTCTATCATTTTAGACTTAGGATTTTGGAGAACAGAGAACGTTAGAGGGAAGTTATTATTTTCAGTGTTCTGGTACTTGCAGGCTCTTTTATATGCCTTTAAAATTTTTATAAATGGGTTATTAAAAGTAAGTACTTAATTGGTAATGAGTGTTTTCATATACCGTATTTTTCGCTCCATAAGACGCACTTTTTTTCCCCAAAAGTGTGTGGGGGGGTGTCTGTGCATCTTATGGAGCAAATATTACATCACAAATCATGATGTGTATTACCTGACCTGCCCTCTCAGGGCATCTGGTCAGTTGCCGTCCACCTCTGCCCATCACCCGGGACCTGGGAGAGTGCAAAGAGCCACCTGACACTCCCAGCTACAACCACTGACCTGTTGAATCAGCTGAGGCTAATAATGGATATGAGGAATAGTGCCAATTGCCAATTGTCTTTGACACTGGGTGGGGCCTCTGTCAGTAGAACCGCCTCCAATCACCAATCACTGTGTCTTAAGCTCTGCCAATCATGAGAGACAGATGAGTGGAGCTCCTCTGGGCTGGCTACTGGTTCTGTTAGATGCTAAAGCTGTCTCATCTACCTCCATACTGTTTCCAGTGCACACCAGATTTCTGTGTGAGGAGGCCAGCAGTAACTGGGTGAGCAGCCATAAATGCTGAAGTTTGTAGTAGATAAAGGGAGTTATGGTGGGGCCACTATTCTAGTAGTAACACAGGTACTGAGGGGATTAAGGGATATCACTAGCCATAACGGGCACTGGGGGTAGTCCGCCAGAACCTGTAACTAGCGTAGTGGTACTCTCAATGACTGTTATAACTACGGATACCTCTTAACTCTCTCAATGCCTTTTATTAAAGGCCCCCATAAATTCTGACACTAGCAATGATGAGTCCTTGGGGTTCCTAGAAAACTAGAAGAGTACTTGAACCTTAAAGTCTCTCCTCATTTGTTAATGATGGTGATAATGGTTCTTAATACTGCTGTTGACTGCTGTTCACTTTACATGGTTGAAATAGTATTCTGTTATATTTTATTAAATATTTTAGTACACCATTTGGTTCAGGACATTTTTTATCTTGTTTTCCTCCTCTAAACCTAGATGTGTCTTATGGTCAGTGTGTCTTATAGTGTGAAAAATATGGTACTTATTTTTTGGAGTAAGAATTAAAATTTTAAAAATATTCTGTAACATCGTTTGCCAAGAAATACCTCCACACCCTGGTGGTACCTTTGGAGACTGAAGCATAACTCATTGTGCCTATAACCACTGAAACACACTCTGTCAGTCTGCAGTTCAATCATGGACAGCACAGTGGGCGAGCAAGAGCTGCATGGGTGAAGGAATTATCACTCAGCATGTTTCACGGATAAGTTCTCATTTATATCCTTGTTGTTGAGGCAAGAAATAGCATACCTCCCTTCTAGACTGCAGGACATATAGAAACCATTATAGGAAAGCCTTTGAGGGTCAGATTTGAAGCACTAGCTTAGGTTATTACTTAGTTCTTCTTCCCCCAGTCAGTCTTTCTGAGGAACTTAGCTGGCACCAGACTCTATTTTTTTTCTGAATTTCTATAGTTATTTTAGCCTACCACATAATTTAAACCTCAATTATATGCTTTTATGTTAATATTGTTATAATTGTGTAGTGCTAGCAGTTTTCATGACATTGGAAAGAGAAAAAAAAAAGCTTAACATTGAACTCTGGCTTACTATTTACTAAGCATTTGGCTTTGCCCAAGTCAGATCCTCTCTGAACCTATTTCTTGTGTGAAAATGGGAATAAAAATTTACTTTGCTGGCGTTTTGAAATTATTTTATAAAAAAGCATCTTTTGTCAAGTATTCCCTGAATCAATATTAGTTATAAATTGTAATATTTTAGTTTTATCTTTTTTAATATAAATGTAAATGACATAGTCAGCAAATATGTATCAAAAATTGTGAAGAGTAGCCCTGGCCAGTTGGCTTACTTGGTTGGAATGCCATCCTGTAAACTGAAAGGTCATGGGTTTGATTCATGGTCAGGGCACGTGCCTTGGTTGTGGGATTGGTCCCTGGTCAGCATGCATATGAGAGGCAACCAGTCGAAGTTTCTCTCTCACATTGTTGCTTCTCTCCTTCTCTCTATCCCTCCCTTCCTTTCTGTCCGAAATCGGTGGGCATGTCCTCACATAAGGATAAAAAAAATTGTGAAGAGCCTGACATTTTGCTCTACTTTAAAGCTAACAATTTAGTCTACCCCAGTTTTAGGGATGCTAATTGGAGGCAGCCAATAGAAAGTTTCCAACGGAACACTGAGAAATGAAAAATACTATAATTTCAAATTAAAAAAAAAACTTTACTGTAAGGAAAGAAATCAGCAAAGCTGAAAGTATAGCAGTTGAAATTATATAAAATAAAGTAAAAAAGGAATAAAACTTTTAACAGAGCTTTTGTGATTTGTGGGAGACAATACATGTAATTGGAAACCCCAAAAAGAGGAGAGAAGAAATATTTCAAGAAACAACAGTTAAATTTTTTTCAAATTTCATAAAAACTATAAACCTGAAGATCTAAGATTCTTAACAAACACAAGGGGGATACACACAAAATTTCTGAAAACTAATAAAGAAAAAATACAAAATCTACAAGACACATTATATATAGAAGAATAAGGATCTGGTTAGAACACATTTCTTGTCTGAAACTATGCATAACAGAAGACAATAGAATGACACCTTTAAAATGATATATAAAAAAGTTAACCTAGAATTCTACATCCAACAACATTACATTTTAATAATAAATAATTTTGCAGATTCGAAAAATTTGGGAACATCATCCCCAGTAGAGCTGTACTATAAAAAAAATTAAATAAAATTCTTCAGGTAGGAGAAAAATGGTACTAGTTGAAATTTATATCTATACAAAAAAGTAATGAAAATAGTACATAAATGGGTAAATGTAAAAATACTTTTTCTCATTTTAAAATTTCATTAAAATATAATTGACTAAAGAAAAAAAATTACTCTGAATCATGGCATTTATGGGTAACAGTACATTGGAGGTTTTTTACAGAACATGCCACCATGTCATTATCATGCAGCCCTACGTAAAGGTGAAAGCTGGATTTGGATGACATCCTAAAGTCACTGACTTTATAATTCTGTAACACTGTCAATGGAAAAGAATAAATTCCCACGTGGCAACTTTCAGACAACAGCTGAGCTATGACTAAAGCTATGAATAGATTGCCACCAATATTACTAATAATTTTTTAGATTATAATGTTTTAATTAAATGCTTTTCCATGAAGGATAAAATATCAGCATCAAATGGGTAAAAATATATAATATAATCTACATTTCACTTTTGGTCTTCAGTCTTTGTGTATTTTAAAGACTGAAATAATGAAGCGGTCACATGTAGGGCTTACAAAAATATGTGAGAGATATTAAAATAATTTTAATAATTGTAAATAGAATGTCATTACTTACAAAATGCCTTCATATATATTAGAATATGTTTTTAATCCACCCTATGTGATATTTGGGATAAATACTATCCTTATTTTAGGTGGGAAATGGATATAATGTGACAAGGATGGTTTTCCCAAATCCACATGTAATAAACCATTGATTGGATATGTTTGGTTCCACATTCCCAAAATCTTCACATCCAAGACAGAGACCCACAGCCAATTTTGTGATTCTTGAAATTTATAACTAATTTCATATTTTTGAAATATTATATAGGTTCAATTAAATCTAACAAGATTTTTTTCAAGACACCTATACTGGAATTACAAAGACGAATAAAATGTGGTCCTCGTCTTTAAGAAACTGACTATAGGAGGGGAAACAGGTGCATATACAATCTTACTGAATCTAATTGTAAAAAGATTGGGGGAAATTGGGGGAAAATAGACAATTCTGGCTAGAAAATAAGGTTTTTGTAGAAAGTTTTACAGAGCAGATGATATTTAAAGTGGACACGAGACTAAGATGAATTTCATGGGCAGTAAAAGACACAATTTTTCTTCATTAAGGCTTGAAAAACTTGTATGAAAACTAATTCTAATGAAGAAAGACTATTTTATCACCTCTATAAGGGAAAAATAGCTGCAAGTAAATAGTATCTTGCCTCACAAAGTGAATTTGTTTAACACCATTGGACCTGTTTAGAGTATACATTTCTTATGCTCCACTTGTGGATCCTAGGAGCTAGAAGTTGTAGTGAATGTTTCAATTGCTTTAGAGAAGAATTCCCTTTGCTAATAGAGTCTAGGTCAAATGTATAAAGAAGAAAGCCTTTTTGGGATTAGAATCTTATTGTATCACGAAATATAGAAAAACCACTTATAAGGAAAGAAGCAGTTTCTTGAGGAGACACAGAGTCACTATTCTTCAGAAAGATCTCAGACATATCATTCTTATTAGAAGAAATAAGAATCTGGGGAATTTAATTGTCATGGCCTTAAGTAAAATGTTTACACTGGCACAACCTGCATTGTCTGGAGGACACACAGTGTCACTGGGCAATGATATTTTAACAAGACCAGTCTTCTATACCACCCATTTTCTTCTACCACATACAAGAATCTCCATGGGTGTTGAACCATGTCCAAAGACCCAGCTCTGATGGCTGACCCTTAATCACATGAAATAAAAGGAAGATGGGCTCCTTTAAAGCTAGAGGAATCCATCTCAAAGCCCAGACTATGCAGATCCATGGGTCTTGCCCCACTATGATTACTGACCAGGGGGTGCCACTTATACCACCAGTCTAAAGAGACAGTCCCCTCCCACCTGTTGCAGGCACCACTGATAAAGCCAGAGCTTCCCGTTGCCTCCTCCTAAAATCCTAGCAGTCCTTGATCTTCAACTACAGGCTCAGCAAGTCCCTGGCACCCACTTGCTGCAGTTGTTGCTAAAGCCACAGCTCAGTGTGGTGCCTGCTGCAACCTTGGCTGCCCTCAGACATGTGGCTTGATAGCAGTCTTGTGCTCAGGTCACTGCTATTGAAATACATCTTCGCTCAGAATGTAGCAGTTTCTCACAGTGTTTAGAAACCGCTCCTTTTTCTCTGTGAAACACTGAGCCAAGGCCATTCTGAATCAAAATTGTTCTGAGTTCTATGGAGTCATTAGCACAGCCACTTCTCCAGCACAGCTTGATTCTAGAATGGCTGGCTCTCAGGTGTTGGTTGGGGAAGCTGTTTTCTCCCCAGTTCTTGGATGTCAGATACCTACTGGTACACCATCGTGGTAGATTGTGTCTCTGGTGAATTTTCTCAGTAACTTCATTTTCCCTTCCACTTAACCCTTAAATAGGCTTATCTCAGAAAACTATGTTTCAATGTCTTTGAATTTCAAACTCAAGGGTCTAAGTCTCCATTTTCTCCTTAGAATGCTCTATTATCTTATGTAAATTAACTACCTCTTATAACTTCCAAACTCTATATAAAAGCAGGTATGTGGGTATTAAGTTAAAGAGGCCATCCATACCTTTTATATACTACAGAGCTGATTTTTGTAAATCTCTAATGAGCTACAAGTTATTTTAAAATTAACTTGTGTGGAGTGTGTGTGTATGTATATTGAGAGAGAGAGAGAGAGAGAGAGAGAGAGTGTGTGTGTGTGTGTTAGCACTGAAAAGGAGATGGGGTCAGCTCAAGGTCTGCAGTTCTGGCTGTATCATTGGCTGCTGTTGACTTTGGATGACTCATGTAAAATGTCTGTGCCTCATTTTCCTCATGAAAAAAGAAATCGGAGGGGTGGAGCTACATGGCTTCTCTGGTTACTTCCAGCTCTAGATAATTCTATAATTCTTTTTGATGATTTAAACATAATTTGTAGGCAAACACACCCTTGTGTGTTGTTTTGGAAGCTTCATTCCTGACCAAAAGTTTCATTTTTGGTCACCAGTTTGATTTAGCCAACTGCTGATTACCCATTCACAGGTGGATGGGTGGTCTGGCTCTTCATAAGCAATAAGCATGATTAGGGGCTGCCCCAGGGCCCATGATAGACAGATTTATCCAAATACAGAGTCGGAACCAAGGAAGCTTCCACATGTTGGTGGAGCCCGAGGCAAGTTACCCTGAGCTATGCTTTAGAATGTTCCTGTCAAACTGCCTAAAAGTTTTTTCATAAACACATATTCCCATGACAACCTAACAAAAAGGAATTGACAGATGAGAGAAAACTTCACAAAATTTCTCTAAGCCCTGGATAGGGGCTGCTTTGCAAGACTGTCATGAGACCAAAGGCAAGGGTGTAGCCCCTTCATAAAATTACCATGTACTGTTTGTGTTTTCCTGGTATATGGTGCTCATATCAAATCAGAAATAAATCCAAACCTTCACCCTCAGACACAATGTGAGTGTTTTGGAAGGTTCCAAACAACTTTGGTTTGTTTTTAAATTTTAATAAGTTCAGTACTTCCTGGGTTTGGCCAGGCCAAACACACCACAGGACATTTCCAGCCTGAAACCAGAAAGCGTGCAGGCACTCACAGAGGAGACTGATGCAGCGAGCTTTCCATCCCACTTGCCAGACCTAAAAGCATCCCGTGTGGTTAGCTGACTCGTGGTTATACCTACCCAGAGCCCATAATATATGAAGGGAGATTGTACGCGTTGGCCGTGTCCTAGTGCCTTATGTGTGCGCTAGCCCTCACATGTGAGCTACTCCTCATATTTCTAGGAAGGAAGGAAGACTGGCCTTTTCATTAAGTAGATTAATGTGAACATTTCTGGACAGCAAGGACAATATTTCCATGTTCAATTTACTATTAAAAGAACTCCAATAATAATTGCTGTTGATGAGGAGGAAATTGAGGCAATGACATTTTGAATAATCCAGCTCAGTGCTGTGAGTCAGCTATCCACAATATTCAGTGCAACAACTATTTAATTGAATGCTACTGCCTGAGTACCAGGATAATTATAGTCACTGTGGAGGACTAAAACTTGTAAAATTTTAGGGCTTTGAGAACCAACTGGTCATCCAGGAAACCACGACACAGTATCTGGCCCCAAAGAAGTTATACTCCAGCTTGGGAGACAGTATCCACTCTCATGAATTTCATGGCAAAATAAAAGATGTAGGACAGGTGCCTCCTGTAGCCACTGATCTACTTCCCTTCACGCCTAAGCTTATTTCCAGAGAAGGTGGTACTGGAGTCCCGATTTACTTCCCAGCTTCTGGGATGAACATACAAACCTTCTAACTGTTAAGTCAAATGAGCACATTTCAGTCTGAATCTGACTTGTCCTCTGGGGAGCATTTGACACTCTGGACAACCCTCTTCTGAAAACTCTCTACATGTCCAAGATTAGATATATTGTCTTTTATTTCTTCTGCATGATCCCACAATCTCCTAAACAGAGATTGTTTTTGCATTATCTATCTCAGTAAAGAACATCATTATTTACCTAATTAGTCGAGTGAGGAATTGTGGTAGGTAGAAGATTTGGAGGTGGAGTGGAGATCAATTGCTAGTTCTTTCTTTTTTCATCTTCATGCCTGGTCAGTCACAAAATCTTACAGGGTTTTCTTTATTAATATCATATGTATCACTTCCTCTGACTCTCAATACTACTGCCTGGGCTCAAGCTTTTATCATATGTCATCTATATTATTGAAGAATCTATTATTAATTTAGTTTCTAGTTTTTAGACTCAGTCTCTGTCAATCCACCCTGCAAGCTACTATCCAATTTGCTTTTTTCAAAATAGAAAATAGAAACCAAGATAGTTTCACATTTCAATCTAATCCTGTAGGAAGAACTCCTATAGTCCATAGTGTGACATGCAAGAGCACTCATGATTTGGACCTCGTCTGCATTGTCACCTTCACTTCAACCATAGCCACTCTCAGTGATTTGTGGCTCTGGGACAGCATGAGTGCTATTCTGCACCTCTGTGTTCTGTTCATCCTGGCCAACACCCACCTACCTTTCTATGCCTAAGAATCCCCACCAATCTTATTCATAAACTTTGTCCATACCTCTATCATAGCACTTACTAAAGTATATAACTTTTACAAAGGTGAGGACTGTTTAAAAATTTTAAAAAAGAAAAGAAAACCAACAAGGCATGTTTAGGAGTTATATTCAGTTTCAATTGGTTGAGCTAAGGGCCTTGGTAGCCTTGAAAGGTATGGAACATGAAATGAAATGGGTAGTCATTTACAGGTTTTCTCAGAGGAAGTTATTTGATTAGCTTTGCATTTTAGAACCTTATTTCATTTTTGTGTATGACACATTAAAAAAAGCAATAATCATTAGAGCCTGAACAAATGTAGGCAATGTGGCTTAAAAAAGGAATAGGGATACTTTCAGATATATTATACAATAGAATTATTAAGTCTGATGGCTCAATTTAATGAAGTGAGAATTTACCCATTGATTTAATAATTATTGAGTACTAAACATTATTGCATTTCTAGAATTACAAAAAAATTATAAGACTATGTATGGTGTCAGATGGGTACTAGAGATATCAGGGTGATCACTTCAGAAGTTATAAAGGGCTTCCAGCAAAGATGGAGGCATATGTAGACATGCTTCACCACCCTCCACAACAATAAGAAGAAATACAACTACCTCAAAACTAAAAACTACCAGAAAATTGAACCACGTGGAAGTCCAACAAGCAAAAATATAAAGAAGTAATACTCATCCAGACAGGTAGGAGGGGCAGAATTGGGGTTGAGAGGACACAGTGTGACAGCAGCAGCAAGGCAGTGGCTGTGGCTGGCCAACAGAAAGCACAGTCACACATTATAAAGGTCAGAAGGGATACCTGGGGAGCAATCCCAGCCCCAAAGCAGGCCAGACTGCACAGCTCATGGTTCCAGCACTGGGGAAATAAAACCTCATTGCTTCTGATTGTGAAAACCAGTGAGGGTTGGGGCAGCAGAATAAACTTCCAGTCTTTCAGCAGAGTCCATTTGTTTAGAGGGCCCCCACGGACCTAGAACATCCGCAGACCATCCCACTCTGGGAACCACAACCAGGGCAACAGCTAGAGGAGCACCAGTCTGATACAGGAAGCAGGAGAAATGTCTGGAAAAGGGATGAGTGCAGAGCAAGCAACATTGTTCCCCCTCAAACCCTTCCCCCATATACAGTGCCACAACATGGTGAAACAGGTTGCCCTGCAGTGACAAATACCTAAGCCTCCACCCCTCACAATGTAACAAGTGTGACACAGGAGGCTGTCAAGTTGAAACAGAGAAGTATGGCCCAAAAAAGGGAGCAGATCAAGGTTCCAGTGGGAGAACTAAGTGACAAACAGATAGCCAACCTAACAGACATAGATTTCAAAACACTGGTGATAAAGATGCTCACAGGCTTGACAGATATGCTTGAGTATGGTAAATGCATAAGGGAAGAAGTGAAGGCTATGCTAAATGAAATGAAGTAAAATCCAAAAAAAAACCAATGGTGAAGAGAAGGAAGCCAGGGTTCAAATCAATGATTTGGAACATAAGGAAGATATACACAGTCAACAAGTACAGAATGAGGAAACAAGAATTGAGAAAAAAAGGAGAGGCTTAGGAACCTTTGGAACAACTGTAAATGTGCCAACATCTGATTCACAGGGGTGCCAGAAGAAGAAGAGGAAGAGCAAGATATTGTAAACTTATGTGAAAATAATAGTAAGGGAAAACTTCCCAAATTTGGTGAAGGAAATAGACATGCAATTCAGGAAGCACAGAGAGTCCCAAACAAGCTTGACCCAAAGAGGACCACACTAAGACACATCATAATTAAAATGCCAAATATTCAAGATAAAGGGAGAATCTTAAAAGCAGCAAGAGAGAAGAGAGTTACCTACAAAAGAGTTTCCATAAGACTATCAGCTGATTTCTCAAAAGAAACTTTGCAGGGAAGAAGGGACTGGCAAGAAGTATTCAAAGTGATGAAAAGCAAGGACCTACAACCAAGATTACTCTATCCAGCAAAGTTATCATTTAGAATGGAAGGGCAGAGAAAGCACTTCCAAGACAAGGTAAAGCTAAAGGAGTTCATCATAACCAAATCATTATTATATGAAATGTTAAAGGGACTTATTTAAGAAAAAGAAGATCAAAACTATGAACATTAAAATGACAACAAACTCACAACTATCAACAACAGAATGTAAAAAAAAAACCTAAGCAAACAACCAGAATAGAAACAGAATCAAAGGTATAGGGATTATTTGGAGGATTATCATCTGGAAAGGGGAAGGGCAAGAAATGGGGAAATGGTTCAGGGATTAAGAAGCTAAATGGTTGGTACAAAATAGACAGGGGGATGTTGAGAATAGTTTAGGAAATTGAGTAGCCAAGGAACTTACATGCACAACCCATGGACATGAACTAAGGGGGTGTGGGACTGCTGGTAGGAAGGGGGTACTAGACAGAGGGGAGCACAGGGAAAAAACTTGGGACAAATGTAATGGCACAATCAATAAAATATACTTAAGGAAAAAAAGAAGTTATATAAATGTCTAGACACTACATTGTATACCTGAAACTAATATAATATTGTCAACTGTAATTGAAAAATAAAATATTTTTAAAAATTGAAAAATATATAAAACAATGTTCTCACTCCTATAGAAATTCAATATATGCAACACAAAGTACAGAAATAGACTCAAATATGGATAAAAGTTTAGTAAATAAAGATCAAGTTCTTTAATACATACTTTTATGACAACTGGCTAAACATTTGGGAAGAACATATATAAAGTTATGTTTCCCCACTACTCATCAAATTCAGTTCCAAATAAGTTGAATGTAAAATATGAAATAACAAAAACAACAAAAAACCATAGGTTAATACGCATATACATTATGACATTTAAACTTTTCTAAAAAGAACACCAACGATATAAAGTGCACAATGTAGAACACTAAAATTGACTACATGGAATGTAAAATATGTTTACCACAAAAGTTCAACAATAGCAAAATAATTTCAACATAAAGGGTAGATAAAGAATTAATATGATTTAGAAACTTTGCTACAGTATTACACACTTGCTTTGGTTTGGCTAGTTCCAAAGTCCACAAGAAGAAAAGCCAGAGGATCTGTTTGATTATACATGTATGCAAAGGAAAACCATGAATCTTTATTTCTTTTATGAGGGCATCGAGTACCCCAATAGTGGTAATAGTTTTGTTCCAGAGAACTCTAGAAATTCAGAGGCAGATATTGAGGTCTCTCATTATACTCTTTCAGAGAAAGAAAAAAATTACTCAAACCTCATCAAACATTTCTATTCTGAAATTTTCAGCTGAGATACTTTGGTTTCCTGACACTTCATTTCAAGAGCCAAATAATTTCAATACATCCAAGAAGCAACTAATGAGAGACCTATTATGTTATAAGGAACTATGCTGGATATGGCACTTTAATCAGTCCGTACAATTTTCTTCTCAAAGATGAGGAAGACAATACCCTTGCCCTCAAGAATTTCACAGACAGATACACAAAGAAGAAATAACACTTATAGGGTGATCTGTATTTTACTGATACCTGATGCATGTGATCTATCCCATGATCCCAACCTAGCTGGGTTAAGTACGTTGTTAAGGATACTAGAGTGAGAACACTTAATAGCTATAGCACAAGCTCTCCTTTCTAGTTAGATGGAGCCTTGGTTTGTGGGGCTGTCAGCACAACACTTTCTAAAATGTCACATTCCCTTTCCGTGATGTTTAAGAGGCAAGGGGTTGTGGATTTAAGAGAGGAAGGAAGTGGTGCTTATTAGTTTGAATGAGATCATCCGAGTCACTCTGCAGGATCCTTAAAGGAGTAAAAAGACCCACACTACAGACCCACACTAGTTAAAGTGACCTTAATAGAGTCATACATTTTGGTGAATGAATGTAGATAATGTTATGTTTTCCTCAAGCAGGCTTTTACATGATAAGCCCAGAGAGTTCTGAATTGCCAGGAGGCTATAAACATCACCATGTGGGTGTCTGACTGCCACCCAAAACTTCATACCTAAGGCATCTACCCTCTCTCTGACAACTTCTCTTTTTGGTTTCCATCCATCTAGTTTGCCCCCTCTCCCACCTCTGATTTTCAAATATCCTCTGAGCCTTCTTGTTTTAGGATGCTTCTTCCTGATTCTTTTTGAATGATTTATTTGGGGCTGGCTGAACTTTGTGTCATGGTTTGATCAGCTTTTGACAGCTTCTTCACCTCATGTCCCCCTCACCCTCATGCCTGTCCCATGACCAGTCTATCACATGATCTCTGAGATCATGATTTACAGTCACCTATTTTGAAAATTTCCTTTTTTTTCTCTTCATTCAAAATTTCTCTCAAGACTTACCTCTTTCTCAGATGAACTCTCACAGTTTTGGGTAAAATAAAGTAACAAATGATAACACAACAGCAACAAAACCAGCCCTTCAAGGGTCTACTACAAACTTCAGACTGAAAAAAAAAAAAAAGAGGTGGATGCTCTAATGCCCTTGCTAGTTGTCTTCATGGCTAAATTGGAGACCTCTAAAGAGCAATTAGGATACATATTGTGCTTCCACTCCACTGCCTCCCCACCCCCTTCCGTGTCCGAGGTGAGCTCAGGACACAGATTCTGGGATGCCTGTGGGTTCTTTCTGACCCTCAGTGATTATTAAATAGCATATTCAAGTTAGGGTTTTTTCCCCTGCCTTGCGGTTTATGTGATTAAGTGACATACTACATGATGTTCTTGTAACTCCAATTACCTAACATTTATGTATTTTCATATTTTTGCAAAAATAAAGAGTATTTGAAAACCAGATAGAGATTTGTTTTTCCTTCCCTTCTCTTCCTTTTAAAGATTTGACAAACTTATAAGTGCTCAGGGGGCTATGGTTCTGAGAGAGCAGTACGTTTGTAAGTACATAAAGAAAAACTGTACATCTATAGCAAAGTCACCTGCATCCACTCTATCAGGGAATTAGGCAAGGTTTTCAAAGTTTGCATGTGTTTGGTGACCTGCTAAAAGAGTAGAAAAGCAGAGGGAGGAAAAGGAGGAGGAAATGGGGAATGAGAGGAAGAGAAAGAGAAGAAAAAAAGGAGACAGGGAAGCAGTTGTGTATTGAATGAGTCTGAGTTAGTCTAACATCTTCCTTTATATTGTGGCCCTGGGGTTGCAAAGGTAGTCAGTTTCCTATCTTGCTTGAGGCCACATTATCACTTCACATAGTACCAAGTACTTTTGTATTGTGAATTAAAAAAAAAGTAATGCTAAATATTTTGACATTGAGGTTTGCAAAAACAATAAAAGACACAACTAGAACACTGTTTTCCACAACAGTAAATTTGTGTGACTCCCAGCACAATTTAAAGGTAGTTCAGTTTCAAAAGGGTAAATGTTCAAATGAGCATGTCCAATTCAAAAGAGTCTTAAAAAATATACAGAACTGCTTGTAAGGAAAAGACTTCTTCCAGGTGGTGTATTTTGTTTGACTACGGAAACAAAATCGAGCATGGCCTCACTCTGTTGGCTTTGTTTTTCTGAGGTTATTGAAGAAAGAGGTTTTCCAAAACAAAACAAAACACAGAACCATTTCTTTGAACCCGAGAACTCTCCAGTGCCCAAACATGATTAAAAACCCTCTTGGTTAAGCCCTTTTGATCAGCATGCCTGTCATAAAACTTGTTTGAATCCCTGACAATTTTATGGTCTTATCTGTGTGGTCCTTTTCTATACAGAACATTCAGCATGATGTTCTGCTAGATCTCAGCTAGCTGCTTATGGAAGATGTGTATGGGCAGCTCACTGCTTATTGAGAATGAGGCCACCAATGCGACTGTGTCCTCCAGCAAACCCGGGAAAAATGTGCCTTCTCATCTCTACAAAAGAGACTTTCTGAGGAGGGGGAAAGAACTGGAAGAAAGCAAAGTGAGTGACTTCAGGATAGCATAAAGAAATGTGCAGACAAACGCTTGATGTTTTCAGAGTTTTCTTTATTAAATAGTCTAATAGAATTTCATTGACTAAAGTTGAGAGGCATGTTTACAGCACACTACAGATCTGTTACTCTCCCATTCTATTTATATAACCATGAAGTAGATCATTGTAATGAATACAGATGGGCAATAAGTACAAAGTTACTGCATAATTTTTCAAAATTTTATGATTGCTTTTCCTACTTCCTCTTAGAATAATGGCCCTTCTGTGTAGCCTGTAGACCATTCACTATATCTTAAGTATTTTTTACCATTTCAGCAGATTTTAATTTATTAGAGACACACTAGAAGTGGTGTGTAAACAATCCACAGAATGAAACTGATTTGTAAGACATGGACGAACTGAAGCAGTATTAGGTTACGTCTGAGATCACTTGGTGAATGCAAATGCATATGTATTTTTCTCCATTCTTCCCCTCCCTGCCTGCTTCTAAATTGGCAAAGGTTGAGACTTGGGGAATGGAGGCAAAACCAAATTAAAGCCACCCACCAGCCAATAACAAACAGAACAGAAAATGTCAGTCTTGTGATGGGATGTGAAACTAGATGGAAAGTCTCTCTAAGGCTTTGCATTTCTACACCAGGCTGCAGCAAAGTTTCAGAGCTACCATTTCTGAGTAAACAAACAGAGCTTACAAGATGAAGTATGCTAATAGCGGCTCCAGCCCCTGTGGATGCCTTGGATGGAAAATGATTGACTCTTCACTTTGATCCATTCCTACTGCTTTTTACTTTATGGTTCTTCTCTCTTAGCTTGAATTCCTCTCCAGATATCATCACAATGGAAAAGTTGTCTGATGTGACAATTCCAGGGCCTGCCAAACTGAGCCTCCTTCAACAGCAACTCCTGGTCATGTTGTGCTGTGTCCAGGACAGTGGTCTTTGCCTCTCAGCCTCTTTCCTCCAGTTTAAGTCTCAAGATGACTTTGAACTTACACCTACAGTGATTTTGATCAACTGCGTATTCACTGCTTTAGACTCGATCATGATGAATGATGATTTCATGTATCAATACAATAGAAGCGCCAAAGAGGAAATGATGGACTCTGCCTGAGAGCGAGGAAAAGGCTTCATGTGAGAACATTTGCATGGATCCTTGAAGAACTAGTTAAGGCTGCTGAGACCAGAAGCTAGGATACTATAATTGATGGAAAAATATATGCTTGTTATGAATCATCACATAGGAAGAGCTTATAAGACTGTGTGTGCTCTGATGGAGATAACTATTTTCTATGAATTTTCATTCTGGAAATATTAAATCTGAATATTCACATAAAAGGGGAATAAAGTATGGAAAGCTAGAATTAATTGAAGAAAATGTGTGATTTGTATACTTCTCTTAAGGAGAACAGTTTAAATCTATCTTGAAAAGTACTTAAAATTTTAACCAGCTTTCTTATATAGATTTAAATCTACCAAAGATGCATTCAGAGTCTGGGGACACCAGCAATAAAATGGGCCTGTGAAGTCAGCAGTGGCTCTCAAATTGTTTGTCTTATACTACCTACAAATACATGGAAAAATATTTGCATTTTCAAGTTGAAATATAAAAAATGTAAATGTAAATTTAAGTAGTTGCAGAAGATGTAATTTATGATTTATAATAGTGATGTTTTAGATATCTAGTAAATAAGCCAAATGGAATTTAAATAGCATAGTAGGTTTATAAAGACCATCATCCATTAAGGTTTTTTTTTTAATGAATAAGCTGCTTTTAGGTAGTGGGAATTTTTTCTCCTTGAACTTTGAAATTCCTTGAACTCCTTGAAATTCCACTTTCTTCACAATATTTGTTTTCTAATGTAATGTTTTTAGACTTGAAATTATTTTATTGTTCATCCTATCATATTTCTCTATAAACGAAAAAGGCATATAACTTAATTTTTTAAAATTATTTTGACATGAGATTCTAAATTCAAATGCTTTCTTTTGTATAGAAAGATTTTTAAATAACCATCTGCTAATAATTTGATTAGTTTTTCAATTTTATTTAAAGTAAGTCATTGACACTGAGGTGCTGAAGCTTCAGGAGGAAAGAACTTAGCCAATGGCAGGAAGGTTCCTGAATCTAGAATCTTGAGAAATGCTTACTTAAGGAGATAGTTGATGAAAAGCAGCCAGTGCAACAACTCAAGGAGGAAACTAGGAACCAGAAAGTATAGTGTCATAGCAGTCAGAGAAAAGACAGTTAGTTGCAAGCAGAAAGGTATTTAGCAGTATCAAAAGTAATTTAGAAAAAACATGCTTGAGGAGGCCTGATGCCATTATACCTTTGAATTACAAAAAGAATAAAGAACCTATATTTTTCCCATATGTAAAACTGTGAATTTTGGCATTTTAGTCATGTTATAGAGAATCTATATTTTTAAAATCCCTCCTGACATGTAGGGGAGCATCTCTCCAGGCATTGATTTCCATCAGTGACCTGGATCTGGTCCTCTACCTCGCATAGAGCACTTTTAGTGCACACTGGTTTTCCTTAAGGAGCTAAGACTTAATCTCCATACCTACTATTGTGTATTCAGGCCACCAGGCTTACTGCTTTGCACTTCAGTTCTATTTCTAGTTTATTAAAAAGTTTATTTTGCTTTTGAGCATCATGTCCTTTTAGTTATCTCTTTTAAATTATTTTATTTATTATTGCTTAATGGATTAGAGAAACAACGTCCTAGATTGGATAGTGGACTTGGGGTCAATTTATAATGAAAATAAAATGAGATTTTAAAAGATTATGTATATTGGACATACTGATTTCTAAGTGTTTTTTCATGTTAGGACCATTAAGAGTGTTTGAAGAAGCTCCTTTGATATCAAAGTTTTTCATAAAGGTTATATTGATTTGGTCTAAAACACAAAGTCACTAAATAATAAGACTTTTTTTTAATGACCAAGTAATATACAAGACCATTTGTATCACCTCAGCTCTGGAGCTGACCAGTGTGGCCTTGTCCCACTCCCTCTTGATCCTTAGCTATGATGGAAGGTAGGTTAGGGTAGGATTACACAACTGCAGATAAACCACCCAAAGCAAGTGTCCTTACAAACCCTTTTACAAAATGAAATTTGAAAATACACAAATATATTCAAAACTCACTTGAACCAAGAATGTCAAACAGCTGTAAGAAGACTACACAGTTCAAGCATTAATGTAGTTACTTGATATTTTAAGAAAGTTTGAAGACCTAATACAGAGTTTCTGGGGAATTATAGAAAGTAACATTGATTCATTCAACAAACATTAATTAAGTAAAAACTAGTTCTATGAGAAATTAAGCTTATCTTCAAAAAGCCCAGAGCCTTAGAGGTGTAGCGCTTACAGAAGTATTGAATCACTGGTTGGAGAATTCAAGCAAAGAGCAAATATTTATCTTACTTATTCTTCTGGAGCAAAGTAACCTTTAAAGTTAACATAAAAATTTTTCTCTTTTTGCCTTGCTTCCAGGAAATTCAGAGCTAAATGTTATGCTTGATTGTATTATTATCTAAGATTTGAAAATATATCCATCCTTCATCAATTGAGTTTTGAATACTTTTTTCAAATATTACCTCCATTATGAAACTTCCTTAAATTATTTTAAAAATATGATATTAATGGGTGGATTGAAGAAATGAATTAATAGTATTTGAGCTGCGAGGTGGAAAAACTATTAATATATTGTCAATTCAATAGTGAGTTTAACGTAAGTTCAGCGAAGTCCCTGTACACTTCTGCCTCAAAAAATTGCCAAATATATTTTATTTGTATTTGTATGTTATGTAATATCGTCGTCGGCAGCCGTCCGTCTCGAGAGACGATGGTGTAGCTTCTTAAGAGTCTATCTGCACCGCCGAGAATGGCTGTGCAGTCCGACTCAGGAGTGACACGGTATCTGTCTCCTCCCGTGTTGAATCGACATCTTGTGATGACGCTGGAGTGTCCTCTCCAGTGAAGCTGAAGCTACAGAGCCTGGGCAGGGTGATATGGAGGGTCTGCTGTTGCCCATGCAGCAGACCCCCCCTCTCTTCGCAGCTGAAGGGTCCAAGGGAAAGACGGAGTCAATACAGCTTGGCTTCAGGTGCGCCGCAGGAGTTGCCGGTGTTGACTACAACATCAAACCACCTTAGGGACTCCGGCTCCGGATTTTCTGTCGGGGTTTACTCCCTTAGCCTTTCCCCTGAAGAGGTATGCTGCAAGGCAGCGGAGGTTTTTTGGAGTCAGAGTTTTCCTTCTCTGATGTGCCCTGACTGGAAGATCGAACCAGCGACACTTAGCTCGCAGGCCGACGCTCAATCCACTGAGCCAAACCAGCCAGGGGTAAATGCCAGGTTACAGACCGGAGAAAAGTGATCTGTGAGAAACAGAGCATAGGGGTAGAGCAGAGGGGTCACTGGCCACCAAATGGTCCCAGGCCCCTTCTCTAGAACTTGTATGGTTGGGAAAATCAAACTGTTAGGAGAAGAGTCTTCCCCAAGATCCCCCAACAGTACTAAGACCCGTGCCTCCAGATTCTCAGGTCCCTCCAGTGCATCATGTAGCCTGACTGGTAGTAAACATGCTATGAAATACGCGTCACTACCAATCTGCTCACACTCCAGCCACCGCTATGTTATGTAATATACATAAATAAGTACTATATTGTTACTATTTCACTTCATTCCTAGGAACTGTTTAAATGGAATTTATGTCTGGTTAGGTGTAATAAAAATTTTTTTAATTTTAAATTTTATTGTTATTCTATTACAGTCATCCCAATTTTTCCCCCTTTGCCATTCTCCGCCCAATCATCCCTGCTGCCACAGTCAATCCCCACACCTTTGAGGTGTCATACAATTTAAGAAGGGTGTGGATATGTTATGGAGTATTAGCAAGCAAAGAGGACACGAGGCAATTTAGAAGTAAATTTAGGGCGTTTATTTACCTGGCCAGGGACGGGTCTTCCCACTTTCAGAAGCAGAAGATGGGAGAGCCGCCCCGCCTTACAGACTAAAAGGTTTTTAAAGGCAACAGAACTATTCCTATGTCCTTGGGGTAACTAGATAACAACAAAAGAGAAAAAAGCTACACAGGCGTGAGAAACTACATATATACATAGTTTCTAATTTAGAAGGAACTTCAGCTGATAAATACTTGGCCTGACACTATTCTCATGTCCTTGGGGTAGCCAGATAACAGCTAGAGTCAGCTAGCAAAAGGGGGCTCAAGGTTGCTAGGATACGTGAGCAAAAAATAACCTGCCACTGAGTTAAAACGCAAAAGATGGCAAAGAGTGAAAAAATAACCCGTTACAGATATACTGCAGAAGTTATAATAGGAACTACTCAAATGGGAAGTTTAGCAACATCGGTATATAGAGGAAAGTTTTTTAAAAATTAGACTTATTCAGCCAAAGAAGAAATTGTGCTAGGTTAGGAAGAAGATAAAATGAGGTAATTAAGGGGAAGTCATTTTCAACAATAGTAAAGGTAGACTGGGTTTTTTGAAAGATCTGTTAATTATTTTAGTTAAATGTGGAAAATACTTAGGGAGGTTAAGACAATTTTTCTACATGGAGATGGCTCATAAACCACCCTCCCTCTCAATACTGCTTTGCTCTTTTGTTTTCTTTTTTTTCCCTTTGCTTCCCTCTGCCCAGTACCCCTTCTTCCCTCCAGCAATCCCACCCCCACTTAGTTCATGTCCATGGGTCATGCATATAAGTTCTTTGGCTTCACCCTTTCCTATATTATTCTTAACTTCCCCCTGTCTATTTTGTACCAACCAATTATGCTTCTTAATCCCTGTACCCCTTCCCCATTTCTCTCCCTCCCCCCTCCAAGGTGATAACCCACTGAATGATCCCCATACCTATGATTCTGTTTCTATTCTGGTTTGTTTAGTTGGGCTTTGTTTTTATTTTTTAGATTCAGTTGTTGATAGTTGTGAGTTTGTTGTCATTTTAATGTTCATAATCTTGATCTCCTTTTTCTTAAGTAAGTCCCTTTGACATTTCATATAATAATGGCTTGGCAATGATGAACTAACCCTTTTAGCTTTACCTTCTCTGGAAAGCACTTTATCTGCCCTTCCATTATAAATGATAGCTTTGCTGGATAGAGTAATCTTGTTGTAGGTCCTTGCTTTCCATCATTTTGAATACTTCTTGCCAGTCCCCTCTTGCCTGCAAAGTTTCTTTTGAGAAGTCAGCTGATAGTCTTATAGGCACTCCTTTGTAGGTAGCTCTCTTCTTTTCTCTTGCTGCTTTTAAGATTTTCCCTTTATCTTTAACATTTGGCATTTTAATTCTGATGTGTCTTGGTGTGGTCCTCTTTGGGTCAAGCTTGTTTGGGACTCTCTGTGCTTCCTGGACTTGCAAGTCTGTTTCCTTCACCCAGTTTGGGAAGTTTTGCTTCCTTATTTTTTCACATAGCTTTGTTTCTTGCTCTTCCTCTTTTCCATATGCACCCCTATGATTCAGATGTTGGCATGTTTAAAGTTGTCCCAGGGTTTCTAAGTCTCTCCTCATTTTTTTCAATTCTTGTTTCCTCATTCTGTATTGGTTGACTGTTTATTTCTTCCTTATGTTCCAAATCATTGATTTGAACCCTGGTTTCCTTCTCATCACCATTGGTTTTTTGTGGATTTTACTTCATTTCATTTAGCATAGCCTTCACTTCTTCCCTTATGCATTTACCATACTCAAGCATATCTGTCAAGCCTGTGAGCATCTTTATCACCAGTCTTTTGAAATCTATGTCTGTTAGATTGGCTATCTGTTTGTCTCTTAGTTCTCCCACTGGAACCTTGATCCATCCCCTCCTTTGGGCCATACTTCTCTGTCTCCTCATCTTGACAGGCTCCTGTGTTTGTTTGCCTTTGTGTCTTGGGTAGAGCTGTTGCACCTGTTACATTGTAAGGAGCAGAGCCTTAGATATTCATCAGTATGGGTAACTGGTTTCAGCACATTGTGGCACTGTACATGGGGGTGGGGTCTGAGACAAACAGTCCCACCTGCTCAGCACTCACCCCTTTTCTAGGCACCTCTCCCACTTCCACATGGGACTAGTGCCTCTCCAGCCATTGTCCTGGCCATCATTCCCAGAGTGGGTGGGTCTTCAGATGTTCTAGCACCATAGGGGTCCTTTAAAAAAGTGGACTCTGCTGAGAGACCAGCAGTTTCTTCCTCTTCCCCAACACCCACTGGTTTGCACAGCGAAAAGCAATGAAGCTTTATCTTCCCCAGCGCTGGAACTGTGAGCTGTGCAATCCAGTCTTTTGCTGAGAGTGGTCCCAAGGTGTCCCTCCCTACTTTCCAAAACATGTGACTGCACTTTCCACCAGCCCGCCACTGCCATAGCCACTGCTACAGCAGCTGTCACCACGACACCACTCCTCCGCTCCAGCTCTGCCCCTCCTACCTGTCTGGATGAATATTTACTCCTTATATCCTTGTTTGTTGGACTTCCATGCAGCTTGATTCCCTGGAACTTCTGGCTGTCTCCAGTTCCAAGGTAGTTGTACTCCTCCTTAATTGTGGAGGGAGATGCAACGTATCTGTCTAGGCCTCCATCTTGGTCAGAAGTCTCATAAGGCCATTTCTTTAAACTGTGTTTTCATTTATTTCATTTCTTGTCAAAGCTCTATTCTTCCCCCACCTCCTCCCTTTTGCAGCCTCTTGGTTCCCTTGTAGGATGCCTTAGATGGGGATCCTGAGAGGCTCTGTATGCTCTTTAATCTTCCAGATAAAGAAAGTTTGGTCAACTTTCTTTAATAATAACACAATAGGATGTATGAGAAAAGCCATACCAACATCCCCAAGGAGGAACTTTGTCTTTGAGCCTAGAATTGCTGCCAAGTATCTTTTTGGGTAATTTAGAGACTAAAAATATGTATTGTATTTTGCCACAATTTTTGCAGCAGAAGCCCACCAGAATTCAGCAAGGTGTGGATGGGACAGTGGAATGGGTGAAAGGTTTCCTCTTCAGGAGCCAGAAAAACTGGATTCTAGTCTCAGCTTTTCCACTAACCTCATTAAGCTTTGTTCCTTTGCCTCTAGAATCAGGTGGGGGTGAGGACAAAATCTCTGAGGGCTTTGGAGTTCTGACCAGCTATGATTTCATGAAATTTTTAGACCTGACATTGCTGGGGTCAAACAGGAGCAAAAAATAAGAAATAGAATTTTTCTCCAGACGCTTTCATCAGCAAATTGTTGCATAAGCTCGTCAGCTGCAAAAGACAGCTTTGTAGGGTTCACAGTGTCCTCACTGTCCTCATTACTGAGCTTTGTCATAACCAGACAGGATGCTGCCCTTGTTGGTGAACTTTGACCTACACCCTTTCCAAGCTGAAAGGAGAGATATTTAGAAGAATCTGATTGCCTGTCTCTGACCCCAGTCTCACCCTGCTTGGCTGCCGCCATCATCTCAGCCTCCTCCAACACTGAGACCATTATTTATGGTCCAATAAATAATGCCTTTTAACTCCTTTGATAGCTAGTTTGATTGCATGCAAGCCTTCAAAGTTAACTAAACACAAACCCTCAAAGCCCAAAGGCTTTGATTTCTCTTTTTCTTTCTTTTTAGCATTGGCACACTGTGGTCCTGCCCAGTGTGGAAACTGCTTCCACATCCTTATCCCCTGTTCACACTTTCCCCATCAATCTGATGACATGAAACCGCTTGACTCATAAACAGGAGTTAGAGAAACAGAGGTTAAACCACGGGCACCAAAAGTGGTTGTGAGTCTGCGAGTGTGGAAAGAGTGGGAAAATCCACAAGCATGTGGCTTTTACCATCTGCCTCAAGTGCTGAACTGTAGAGCCGTGTTCAGCAAGAGCCTGCTATTTAAAATAATACAAATACTTTGTCTCCTTGTCCTTGGTAATGAACAGTGCATTTTGCTACAAAACACCTTCCTTTCCGAAGTCTGCAATATGAAAATAGATGTGTTAACAGCTATCAATTTTCTTTCCTTTTTAGTTGACAATGGGAAGACTTCTAAGTCTCTTTATTAATAATGTTTTGTATTGCTGACCTTCCATCTTTTGTCATTATCTAGTGACAATGTAGTTATAACTACTGCAAATGCTTGTATGGTGGATACTATTTAACAGATACTGTTTTAAAGCTCTATGTATGTTGATACATTTAATGTTTAAAACAACTTCATGACATATGTATTGTTATTAGCCCTATTTAACACACAAGGAAGTCCAGTATATAGAGGTTAAATGACTTTTCCTAGGTCACAGAGCTAGCAAGCGGCAGAGCTTGAATTTGAACTTAGACGTTCTCGCTCCAAAGTTTGTGCTCTTAACCATCATCTTCTTCTGAGAAAGAAATAGATGAAGACTAAGGAAAAAGATGATGCCACAGTGACAGAGTCACAACAGAGAAAGCTTTTGAATGGACAACGAGGTCAACTCTTCCTAAGAGAGTCGACCAGGGACAACTCGTTACAGAATTAAAATTACTGATTCCCTTACTTTAATTTTGTTGTGTTATGTAGCACCTACCGAATTGCTATGCACTAAGTAGGTGCTTCACACCCTTACATTAACCTTAAGTGTTGCAGTGAGTGGACTGGTAGAAGAGATTGAGACTGCAGGTGTCAATGCTAGTTTTGTGGCAATTCTGAAATGCACAAGGGGAATGGAATGTGATAGTTACTTACAGTCACCTGAAGGGTTTAACACTGAACCTCCACCAGATACCATGATGTAACTGGACATTTTCCAGTGCTCTCCTGAGGGCATCTCACCAAGGTCACTGTAAACAATCACATGCATTGAGATGACTGTTCAAAATGCAGTGCAGTGAAAGGTATTATAATGTAGGCTTTAATTATTATAATAGAAGGGCACTCAGCATAGCACTCATGTTTCTGTTCATCTTCTCACCCTTCTATACCTTTCTGATTTATAGTAAAGAGGTCTTTTTTTTTAGTTTTTCATTAGCTTTTAGTTTACTCAAATCAACAAATATTATGATGAGTATTTGCCATGTACCAGGTATTCCCTGAAGAAGCTTACTTGGTCCAACAGGTTGGTATATTTTTCATCCTTTTAGCTGCCCAAACTAAGTCATCTCTAAACTTGACACTGATTTATAAGTAAATAAAGTTTTTTTTTTTGACTGATGGTATCTGAGAGCATGAAATAAAAGTCCCTTCTCAGTGATTTTCAAAGGTAATGCACTATAAAGGAAAGTTCATGTGTATTTCTAATGTGATTCATCATCAATTTAGAGATTTTCTTTTGGTACAAATGAAATCAGAACAGTTCCTTCCCTTCCATCTTCTCACATTGTGTGGGTTTGTTAACTGCATGAGTCATAGAGTTAAAACTTTTGAAAATATTTGACTTAACAATAAACAATAAGAGAACAGACCTCCTTTATCTCTAGGATTGGGTCTCCCGTCATTTACAGACAGTTGCCCAGAGCTATGAAGTGTTGAGTGTGTGAGTGACTGGCCTGGGAAGGTGGGTGGGATAGACATTCACTAAGTCTTTATCAGTATAATACTTTTCTGAGACCTGTTTATCTTCTACCTCTAACCTTATCAAGTCTGTCCCTGACATGAGAAATGTGGTACAGTTCACAGGAGTGTGAAAATTCTTTTTCTCATTAAAGATTGGTGTTATTTTATAAGAACATGAAATAAATGGACATTGTAAGATTTCTGTATTAGTTTCCTAGAGCTGCCATAATCAAGTACCACAAACTGGGTGGCTCAAACAACAGAATGCTATTGCCTCACAGTTCTGGAGGCTAGAAATCCAAAGTCAAGGTGTTTGCTGGGTTGATTCTTTCTGAGGGCTGTGAGGGAGAGTCTCTCCCATGCCTATCTCCTAGCCTTGCTAGCACTAAGCATTCCTTTACTAATAGATGGCATTTTCCCTTTCTCTTCATATTCTCCTCCTTAATGAGTATCTGTTCCTGTGTCCAAATTTCCTCTTTTCATAAAGACACCATTCTTATTGGATTAGAGTCTACTCTACTGATCTCATTTTAACCTGATTTCATCTATACAGAATCTATTTCCAAATAAGATCAGGTGAGTTACCTGAGACTTCAGTGTATCTTTTTTTGGAGGAGACAATTCAACCCATAACAATCATCAAGAAATAAAAATGACACAGACTTAGAAATAAACCCTTCTGTCTCTTCCTCCTCACACAGCCTTCATCTTTAGGCAGATTTCTGCCTGACTTGAATAAGAAGGGCTGCTTGAGTGTAATTTTCCACCTCTTGTGGTTTGAAATACATTTTGAGATGGAACCATGAATTTGGGACAAGAACCCTAAATCCTAGTGCCAAACCTGCCATTAATTGGCTTGTTTCATGAGTCACATATTTTTTGAGGCTCCATTTCCTGGTCTGTCATGTGGGCATTAGTACACATTCCTTAAGTATCCCACCAGAATATATAAACCCTACAAGTATAGAAACTTGAGTCTATTTTGTTCATTGAAATATCTCAAGCAGCAGCTAGAACCATCCTGGTACATAATAGAGAATTTCTATTTGTTGAATTCATGAGTGCATGTAGAATGCATTAAGTTAGAACATTCTATGTTGGAGAGAGTTTGCAGCAGCAAGGAAGACATGTGGCCATGGAAGTCAGGAGACAGGATTTATAGTCTCAACACTGTTAACTCACTGTTCTGACCCTTAACCTGAGTAGGGGGAAGATAACCTAGAAGTCATTCTCTAAAATTCTAAGCTCAGTGTTTTTATGACATGCAATGTCACATTTATGTGTGTCCTAAAAGTCCCATGTAGTAGAGATGAGCCCTCTGGTATACACCATACCTGCTCTCTCAAGCTTTTTAAGGACTACAATCATGCAACACTTAACAACAGGAATGCATTTTGCTATGTGCATTGTTAGGTGATTTTGTCATTATGTGGACATCATAGAGTGTGCTTACACAAACCTAGCTGGTCTACGCTACTACACCGCTAGGCCATATGGTAGAGCCTATTGCTCCTGGGCCACAAACCTGTACAGCATGTGACTATACTGAATACTGTAGGTAATTACAATGTGTTGTGCTATGACAATGCAACAGCTATGGCTACAACAGCACTGGGAGATAAGATGTTTTCAGCTCCATTATAATCTTATGGGACCACCATTGGACATGTGGTCCATTGTTATGTGGCATGTAGCTGTATTATTAATCTGAATTTTTCCCTTTGTTTATGGACTGGACTCCAACCACACCCTTGAGAACCAGCTGAAATGGACTCCACCCCCGAGTGTTTGAGGTGGAACCATACAGGGGGAGCAGACACACTATTTTATCAGCCTTTTTCTCATATGTAGTCGTCTCCACATTTGGTGCAGAATTTCAAAGAAGTTTTATGTGCAGGAAGTAACCAGGAATGAAAAGTAGTGGGTTTGGATTACTTTCCCAGAGTAGTGAGAATTTGGATTTCTTATAATGCAAATCAATACTAAGCCCATTTAGAATCAGACAAAGTGATGATTATTTTATGTCTCTAGGCCCAGAGCAAATCTGCTTCCAGCTAGTCTAATACCTATTAACATTTACGAAGTTCCTTCTAGTAAAACACAAGTCTTTGGGGACTAGCTCATGCCTAGCTATTTCATGCTTTTTCACACTTGGCACAAATAGATCTAGGTTTTGATGTAAAAACTTTTCCTTGTTATAAAAATTCTGATTCTTGAAATTTCCCTTCTGCCCCCATCTCTTAAAACTACCTGGTGGTGAAAGAAGTCAGTGGGGAATAATTCCTTAAGCAGCGCTAAGATTATCCAACAAGTGAAATCAGCTCTGTTGTTTGCGTGATGACTCAAGACCATCCTAGGTTTCCTCTGCCTGGATGATCATTTTCACTGACTCTAGACATGCGTGCACCATCAGTCCAGGTCATGGCCTGGCCACTTCAAGTACCTCTCTTTTACATATTTCTAATAACGTTAACTGAATGTTCAACTTCCCCCACCAGTCCTACTCTGTCAACATTGCATCCCCTCAAAGTGAGGACGCTGACTCAAACAGGAATCGACCACCTCACACCGATATACTTGCTATGGAGTTCAGTGGGAAGTGTGTTTCCTACTCCCTGAAAGGATAAACATAAAAATCTTTTCAGCCCTGAACTCGTGGTATCTTTTAGAATATGGACTCTGTGAGCAATCTTGATATGATTTCTCAGTGGTATCCTCTTCCTTGTCCAGAGGAGTGTCTTTGTAGCAGAAACTAGAGCAGGTTCTAAGATAAAAGGTAAACAACTTGAATTTGCCCTCAGAAACCACACATTTCAGATAGAGAATAAATAGATAAAGAAAAAATTGCAACACAGTGTGATATGAGAGAGAGAGAGTGAGAGAGAGAGAGAAAGAGAGAGGGAGAGAGAGAGAGATTATAGGACACTTTGTGTAGGGGAGGATTTGTTCTACTTAGGTTCTAGGATGGATGGTCAGAGAGGGTCGTATCTGATCTGACTTTGAAGAATGGGAAGGAGATAACATTCCTGGCAGAGAGAGGACAACATGAACAAAAGCAAATTTCAATGTGTGGTAAAGCAATGATGAGTAGTTATGCATGATAGGAAGACACAATATTTTAGGGGGATTGGCCAGAAATAAACTGAACATGTTGGACCAGGACTTGAAGATCCTACTCAGCTTGAAAGAACCTCTACACCAACACATCATCTTTTGGCAGCTCAGCAGCTACCCCTGCTGGTAAGGCAAAGTTGTATCCAGGGTTCTAAATAGGGTCTTCCCTCCTCTTTTACTTGGAACAGCATATGTGAAAGCATGTCCTGTGTATTACCCACCAGCTCCCAACCCTCGCTGCAAGCTATTCCATTCAGAAGGAATGTGAAATCTAATGGTGCATTGGTAATCTAGTACAGTTCATCAGCATAGGGACTTATGGCCAAAGCCATGTGCAGCAATATTGAATATACATAAAATAGAAATGTTTTGAGGATTGCCATGGAAGTAGTTCAGGTTGCTCAATATTTTGGGCTCTTCCCAAGTAATTCTATATCTTATCACATTTAACAACTATTGTTTCAAGTAAATGAAAATGGAGAGTCCCACAACAGAATGTATGTAGTCTTAATTCAACTGCTTACATTTTCTATAGCTTTCTTCCAGAAAGATTGTAGAACAGGGTGGCCTCCTTTCTTCTTCAATTTGTCTTCATCTTGCTTTTTTATTTATTCCATTTTTAATACCAGTTATGTGCTAATCATGACCACAAACCATGACGATCAGGGGGAAGGATTTCTATTTTCAGAGCTGGAGATGAGTATAACACTCTTTATTTTTTGTTCCAACTTTCTGTCAATTAGCTTTCCCAATATTTTCAAAGAAAGACTACTTTCACCCTGCACAGAAATTTTGGATCATCAGGGTGAAGGAGCTCCCCCCAATCCTTGACTTTAAGGATGGCTGCAAGATGTAAATCCATGCAGTATTTTCCCTGGAGCTCATGTGGAATTTCTAAAGGGGCCGCAGAAGGGATTCTTCCATGGCTCTGACCCTTCTGGTAAGTCCCAACTCTTATTCTCTAGGGAAATTGGCATCTTAGGTCACTCCAGTTTCAGGGCAGGGTGCATGAGGCATCTCTCTAGCTTTGGTGGCGTACCTTTCTTGCAAAAGAGAAGGAGACATTTATAGGAGTCATTGTTCCCAGATTATTTTCAGGAATTATTTCCACCCTCAGCCCCAGCTCTAGAAGAAATGAAGGCTGGGGAGAGGAACAATCACCTGAAGGTGGGTTTCTGGTTGTTGCCAGTGTCAGGGCAAGCCCCTAGCAATCTTCCCAGCTGCCTTTAACTGATGCAGTGGACCAGCCTGGGTCAGACTCAGGGGTCACTCAAGAATGTCAGAATGTAACTCAAATCCATGTGTTATGGAAACCCAGGCCACTCTCTTTAGCTGTTCTTGTCTAGCTGGTGAGTAATAAAGTGCCGCTGTCAGCAGCTCCATTGGAATAAAGGAGACAGAGTGAAAGCAGTGAAATAGGTTTAGTGCATTCCAAATTGTAAACCTTGTTTAATTAATCTGCTCAGCCTGCTACAAAACAAAATACCATAGACTTGGTGGCTTACACAACATGCATTTATTTTCTTACAGTTCTGGAGGCTGAAAGTCCAAGATCAAGGTGCTAGCCAATTTGGTTCTTAGTGAGAGCTCTCTTCCTGGCTTGTAGACAGCTGCCTTCTTACTGTATCCTCAGATGGTAAAGAGAGATCTTTCTCTTCTTATTCTTATAAAGACACCAACTAATCTCCTTGTGAGGGCTCCCATATTTATGACCTCATCTAACCCTAATTATACCTTCCAAAGGCCCCATTTCCAAATATCATCACATTGGGGGGCTGAGGCTTCAACATATTAATTGGTGGCGGGGGTGGGAGGGAGGGGCACAATTCAGTCCATAGAAATGTGTAACAGAGAAAAAGACTCAGCAATGATGATGGAAAGGAGAGAAAAGTCTGGCTTATGAGATAAGCCAGATTTCCTTTCATTGTTACTGCTTCTTGTCCTTCATCTTTCTCACTGGGAGTAGAGTTGGGATTCTGGTCCTAGCTAAAGCTCTCTTCTGTACAAATCAAGAAAACGCATATGTGGAACATAAAACTAAAAACAACAAATGAACAAACAAGATAAACAAAAACTCACAAACACAGACACCAGTATGGTAATTAACAGAGAAGAAGGATAGTGGGGAGAGGTAGTAAAGGGTAAAGAGGGTCAAATGTATGTTGACAGAAGGATTGACTTTGGGTGGTGGGCACATAAAACAATATACAGATGATGTATTATAGAATTGTACACAGGAAACCTATACAATTTTATTAATCAACATCATCCCAATAAATTTAATTTTTTGAAATGCAGAAAGAGAATCTTCTCTATGCATTTATTTACCAACATCAACAAATTTAAAAATAAATGATAAAACTGTTTTAAAAAAGGAAAGAAAATGTAAACAATTTTAGTAATTTCAAACTGAGAAGAGATGCAATAAAGGGAAATATGCTAGAAAATTGTCAGAAGAGATGAAAGAGTGAAGATTGGGGGAGTGTTCACTAAATTTGCTGCCTCTCTGGTGCAAAATGTCAGGAAAATGTTGCTGCACTCACAGGTCAGGACACTTCAGGAAACCACTACCAGTGTCAAAACTGCCCCTGCACGTCTTGCTCAAAGGTTTGTTGCTGCTTAGTGGCAATGAAAGTCTGTGTGAGGGAGTCTGTGGAAATGCATTGCTAAGGCTTCTGGTCCCTGTGATATAAGAGAGAATATCAAATAGGATGTTAGTGGATGATCTCCAGCAAAGTCTCCTCTGGGGTACTTTCCCGCTACTGCATGTTCACAGATGTTATGTCTCAGCTTGTTCTGGGCTTCCACATGAGCCGACAGTGCCCATGGGATTCAATTGTTCTCTGCAGCCAAGTGGAAGAGTCTTACCTTAACTTGTCAAAATGGATGTTTGTATCCACCTTAAATGGCACACTCATGAGGGTTTCCTTTGGCTTCACAATTCAAAAATTAAATTTTTCTCTTTTTCTCCATCCCAAACACTTCAACAAAATCATATCAATTTAATCAAAAGTATTATTAAGCACTTTCTTCCTTGCTATAGGCCTCGACTCAGGTCAAGTACTGGACAATGTTAAAGAAAAAAAGGTTTGTAAGACAAGGCAAATAAGATGAGTAAAATATATATAGCAGTGTCAATTTGTATAAATTAAACTGTAGCTCTCTGTAAGGAAGACAAGAGAGCAGAGAAGGAAAAGTTTATTGAAGCCTTGTTCACTCATGGCATCACGGAAAAAGAGGGAGATGAACTGAGTTTAGAGGGGAGGATTTGGGTGGAGGCAGAGGAGGCATTCCAAATGTATCTTTGTACATGACTTATGTCAGAGTCAGTGAAATGACCTAGCATGTGGAAGCTCAAGTGGCCTAAAAAGGAATGGAAAATTGCATTGGAGAGGATCTAGGGAGCTTCTTGAGACATTTGTACTTCACACAATGAGTAATAGGATCTATTGATGGTTCTTTCTTAATATTTACTACTCTTTGCTTCTGTACAGATGCAATACTTTGTTTCTTTGTGTAATCAAATACTTTAAAATGACACTGAAAGAAGGTACTAGAATTTTGCAGGCAGATCAGGAATTACCTGTAAATGCTTGCCTTCACTAGATGAAATATCTGAAAAAAACTATTTAACTTAAACCTTAGTTTACAGATGCAGATAATGGAGAGTATTTATATATCTATATCTATCTAGCTATCTATCATCTATCAATATAAAGCTATACATCTATTTATTTATCTATAGATACATAGCTCAGGATTATTGTGAGACATAAGGCAAATAATGCACT
Source organism: Furipterus horrens (assembly GCF_987537825.1). NCBI lineage: Eukaryota > Metazoa > Chordata > Mammalia > Chiroptera > Furipteridae > Furipterus > Furipterus horrens. The sequence goes on from NW_028327174.1 coordinate 38,136,697, forward strand.
TTCATAGTACCTAGCATATAGTAAGCATTCAGAAATTAACTCCCCTTTTTCCCTTTATTAAGTATAGAAACTAATCACCAACTACCCACACTTAAGTATATCAGAACTTGTAGATACTAGAATAATCTCAAGAATGACCACTTTTTAGTTCAATTTTTTAAAAAACCCCAAAGTTCCAAAATAAAATACACTGGGTAAAGTTTCCATGGTTTGGAATTTTACAAAGCCTGCCTACATGCCAGAACTGCACATAAAGTGTCTGGGTTTTGCACTTAGGGAATTATTGTCTCCACGATGCACATAAAATATGAAGAGTTTCCTTCTCATCAAGCCACGGGAGAATGACTGATTGTAGAATGCCAGACGAGATAATTAGATGGTACAGACAATAGCTATTATCACAAGCACTAACACATGGTAACTTGTAGGCTACTGTGCCAGAACTGTCAAGAATCCTCAAACTATATATCCTTGGAATACACTGAAGGGATCACTTCATAGCCTGAGCATCTTCAGGAGCAAATGAGGGGCAATTACTTCACTTCCAAAAGAGAGAGCATGATTTGATTGCTTTAACTTACATATTCTTAACCTTCTTGGCTGAAGGATAGCATAACACAATGAAGAAGTGCCCTCTAACGTTGTTATAGGGGCAAAAAAAATTGGCTGAGGGTATGAAAACCTGGCCCCTGATACTTGCAGGTGTATTTTTCTTGGGAAGCAAGATTGCTAGAGAAACAAAAGATTTGGTTCGTTTGGCTTGGCAAGGCAAAAATGCAATCCTAGGGGAAGACTTTATTTAGAAACTTTATTTTTCCCCTGTTAACTTGAATAGTTTGTGGAGGAATAAAAAAGAACTCTAAATGGTTCATGAGTTCGCAATTCTTTTTGTTTTAGTTTTAAAAACAAAGCACACTATCCCCACCCAGGTAGATCTTGCTATAGATTAATATCACTTTTATTTGACTACTGTTCAGTTCCTCACAAAGCTGCAATTTAGGCTGAAAGATATAATTTATAAGCATGTGCGTATACAGAGAGGACTCAATATAACTACTCTCTGCTGAATCTTCAATGGTCCTCTCTCCTCTGGGCTTTGTCCTAAGTCTATAAACATGCCTCTCTCCTCTTTGAAATGCACTGCTTCCTTGATCCTGCTCTTTTCCCAGTGATCTCCAAATCACTGACTTGCTTCCCTCCTTCCTTCATTCACTCTTTAACCCTCTATAATCTGTTTCTTTGCCTCATCACTACCATGAAACTGAATTGTCTGAGATCACCAAGTTCAAAGACACACTCTGTGTTTTATAGGATGTCTCTGAGTAATTCAAAATTATTGATCACTCCCTCCTCCTTGAAACTACTTTTCCCTCAGACCTTTTCTGGTTCTTCTATCACTAAGACTCATTTTCTTCCACCTCCTTCCCAGCTTTCCTCTCACATCTGCAGAGTACATATTTTGCTCTCCCTATGCTCTTGCCAGGTGGTCTTATACACACCTGTGACTTCGATGTCCCCCTTTATTCCTGTGATCAGCAAAACAATATTTCTCGTCCTCTGGCTTTCCTAAGTTCTAGTCCCATATTTCTAGTTGTCTAAAAGACAGGTCATCTTGAGTACCCTATGCAAACCTCTAATTCAAGGTGCTCAAAACTGAACTTGCTGCATTCTCTGACAGCTCACTTCCTTCCTATATGCCAGAGGAATGAATGCATCAGCCAATTGGTTAGGTTAGAAATCTTTGGATTATTTACAAATTTTTTTCACGCCCAACATTCAGATCCAACCACTCACCAATTCTTATTCACTCTGCCTCATCAGTATATCTTGAATCCTTCTTTTCTTTATCTATTCTGCCACAATCTTAGTTCAAGCTCTAATATTTTTCTCCTCTAAATTTACAACAGTGAACTGGTCTTTTTCTGTCACCTCCTATCTTCTCTCTAATCCAGTCTATAGGTTGTATAAGAGTTAATCTTTTAAGACACTTTTTTTTTCAAGTTTCTTTGCTACAGAGAAGTGTGAAAATAAAATCAGACAGTAAACCCTAATGCATAAAATATAAAGCCCAAAATTCTTAATTTAGGGAAGACAGCAGAAAAATCCTTTCACAATCTGGTGCTAACCTATGCTTCAATTCAGTTTATTATCCTCCATTTATATCCTCATACACACCAGGCCTCAGCCACACCTTTGCCATATCACATTACACTCACTGATGTGTTTGCCTCTTTTAAGCCCTTCTGGTCACCAGAAAAGATACCCTCACTCTTCCACCTGGTCTTCTATGATATAATACTGATGCCTCTAAGCTGAACTGATAGTGACTCCCTTTGAATTAACATTTTAATTTTCTGTACGATATTACCAATCCTTGCCATATGATTATTATATTAAATTGCTTACATGTAAATCTCCCACCTAAGATCATTAAATCCTTGAAATGAGGGAATGTGTCTGATTTATTTTTTACTTTCAGCATGTACCATAATGCCTGCCTTTTGGGAGTTGGTGAGTCTGTGGAATGAATGAACAAATCCATTCTATAAAAGTGCAACACTATAATCTTTGGTTAGGCTTATAAAAAAAAAAAGCAACCCAACACTTTTCTAGTGTTCCAGTTCATAGGTCTTCATTCTTCCTCTGTTGGAATTGTCTTATCCAGTGGCTTTGTCTTCCCTTAACTATGAAAATGACTGCCTTGTGGTACTTTTATTTAGTCTATTTATTTGGCTGTATTTAGATAGTGGATAAGAGCTCTGTAGTCTATATTTCCTGTAGAGTAGAAAGGGGAATAATATTATATAAGTGATAAGAGACACTTACTTGAGAAAGTTCCTCAAGAAGGTGAAATCAATCTTCTCCAGCCATTGTGCGGGATATGTTTCCCACAGTGGCTGCTCTGCAGGCTCAAGCTTTTCTATCGATCATCCATCCTTTTCATGAACCCAGTTTCTTTAAAACACATTTCTTTTCCTTGCTCTTTTGAACCCCTTCCCAAGTTTATTAACTTAATGAGATCACTTATTAATCAGTCATTATATTTAGTATTTCAAAAACCCCTTGTACATATGGTGAGGTTTTTTTTTTCACCTATTGAGAAGCATGGGGTCACCATTCAATATAAAAATAAGGTGGGGAAAGAATTTCCTTTATTCCATTATGTTATTGTTTTTCTCTGAAACCTTATGAACTAAATCATGTGCCACTGATAAAGCAGCTACATAGTTAACAGGTGCTAATAAATTCCATTTGGCTCTAAGTTGCAGTTGGAAAAATAGTTTAAAAGATCCAAAGCTGAATTATTTATTGGTCTGTATTAGCATCTTTAAAGAATCTCAGGAATTAAAAAAAAAGAAAGAAAGAAAATCCTAACAGACCTAATTAACCTATGAAAGCAATAGCAAGGTGAAAGTTACAGCAAGGAAACCTGCTGAGATGGATGTGTAAATTAATAGAAGCCACAAAAGATGAGAGATAGCATTAAAATGTTGTTATCAAAAAGTAATTTCTGCTTTTAACCAAGATTTGGGGCACATTTTATTTAGATAGGAAATAATATCACAAGGCATGCAACCTGTGGCATCTCTAAAAAGTCTCTCTGTGTCCTATACAAAGTAACAGTTACACCATGGTAGCCAGGAGACATTTTTTGTGCCAACCCAGGAAAACAACAGAATTCAATGAAGAATGTACTAGGCTGCAGTGTGTTCTGCTGCCATCAGTGAGGGTAGAGGGCCCCTCAGGTCAGTCTACAGTTCTCATTGCCCTACACCCTGAGCCCAGTGAGCCCCTTTGGGACTTTATCCAATTCTCAGCTCCCACTTGGTTTTCCTTTCTTCCCTCTCCTGTGGTTTTAACCTAGAGAATTTTCTTTAGCTTAAGTGCTACCCCAAACAAGTTCACTCAAGTCCTTTTTCCTCCCCTGCAGAAATAAAAGTATTCTCTTCTACATAATTACCTCTGTCAAGAGAATATCTAATCCTATGGACAGCAAAGAGGCAATATGAAAAAGGATGGAAAGACAAACTCCTTGAAAATGACCAATAAGAAAGAAAAGTGTTATGTTGACAACAGTCCATTTTCCTGTTATAAAAAATTAAAAAAAAAAATTGTCCTCTTGACAGTTATATCAGCACTGCTTTCTTTACTTCCCAAATACCTGGTGGAGCAAGGCAAGGGGAAGGTTACAGAGTGGGTTCTCCCCAAGGACAGTGAGCATTTGGAAGAGAACCTATAGCTTTCTCTGCCCTCCCCATAAACTCCGGGGATCCTTGTCTGCACAAGGGCAGTTGTTTTCAATAGGCCAATTTCACTCTAGTGAAATGTATAGGCACCTTGTCCTTGGGAAGAAAGGATGGCATGGTCATGCAAATAATCCTAAAGACAGAGCTTACTCCTGGTGGAGAATGAAGTAAGAGGGATGATTTGGCTCCTCATAAATATGTAGAAAGTGCAAAGGCACTACAGCGATTTTCAGGGACATTCAGGACAGCAGGACATCTTTCTCTGGACTGGCCTTGATGATTTCTTATCCTTCTTGATGTATTCCTGTCCTACCTGTGTGGCCTCTTCTTTCATATTCCCAGACATCTGTATCTTCTGGCTGACTTGGGGTGCCCAGAGTCCCTCACAGAGCCCATCTAGGCAGTTTGCACACACCTCTTTAGTGTCATGAAACTCAACACACATTAAAATGAGCAAACAAAAACAACTCCATCATAAAACATGTAATCTTTGATCATTTTGTCAAGAATAAGCTGATTAATGTTATCTCCATGAGCACATACATAATAATGTTATATGATTTATTGAATTCTCACTGTGTGCTATGTGCTTTTTTTTAGCATTTTATGTATCATCTTAATAATCCTCACCCAAACTCTTTGAAGTAGGTAATTTTATTATACCCATTTTACAGATGAGGAAATTGAGGCCCAGAGAGGGTCATATTACCCACTCCTTATAGTCCTTTGCACTTAGAAGACCCAGGATTCAAATTCAGGGGTGGCTATGCATTTCCCACTCTGTTATACTTGGTCTCAATGTGACCCTTCTATTTCACCAACCATACTTCCAGTATTTGGAACAATATCTTTCCCTTTGTACTCTTTTGTATTGAATGATATTATTCACCCACTTTTTGGAAAAATAGAACACATGTAAGATTTTTTGAGAGGTAAAATGATAGAATATAGAGATGTCTTGCAGTATCCAAGATCAAAAATGCTCCAGCTACCAGGAGGAAAGAGAACTAGGGACTCTCTTTCTGCCTCTCAGGGTTTCTGTTATATGTCAGCTTCATCCTTATCATGTTACACAGACAAATTTTCTCTGTATTCCAGACTAATCGGTGAACAGGTCAGCTCACTATGCTTAAGGGATAACAATTAAGAGACAAGCCAAAACTAAGCCCAGAATCATATCATTCCAATTCAAGATTTAGAGAAAGGATTCTCATTGGCTCAGCTTAGGTCATGGGCCCACGTTCTGAACCAATCGACTATGTCTGAGAAGC